>NC_040900.2:15986601-16325021 GCF_900634795.4 Betta splendens | reverse complement strand
TGAGTATCGCCTTGTCATATGCGAATTTGAAGGTCTTGTTTTGATCGATTGATTTTGAATCTCCATGTAGACATTCTCTATATGGTGCTTGGACAGCGGCAGGTAGTGCGGAGGATTGAACGTCTTTGTGATGACGTCTCTGTATTGACCCTTAACCATCACGCAGCGCAGGAGAGGAGCGAACGAGTCACCAACCACCTGGTGCCTCACTATATCCGAATAACAGTATAAATGGTAAAATCCGCACTTTAAATCAGCCGGGTGTGGCGAGAGCTGTAATCAGAGCTGTAATCCATGGGTCCTTTTCAACACCCAGCGCGTAGCACACAGACTCAGGAAACTGGAGTTTATAGCGCCCACTGCCGTTCCAAGTAATGCGTGTGTGTTTCATACCCTAGATCAACGTCCATTTTATGCTTTTTAAACCTGTTGTTCAGCTTCCTCATAAGACTCTCTCTGTTGTAGGACCCATATCCAAAATGCTCTCGATTCACCCTGTGCTTTGCCTCGTCTGCGGTGGCGGGGTGCTCCGGATTCTCTGAGGGTTCAAACAGGGTCGTATGCATCCAGTTAAAATAGCTGAGGCCATGAGGTATTGGCCATGTATGCATGTATGACATTAAATCGATATGCCGCGCCAGATCAGCACGAAATACAGAGTGCATGTTGTCCGGGAACAGCTCAACACCTGCGTTGGACGACAGGGTTATGTAAAAACCATCCTCGTCCATATTTTAATTTTGAACACCTTGTCGCCGGACACCGTCACTTTTTGCAATTCTGCCTCGTAAAAGGCGGTATCCTAGGAACGCATTCTGTTATCTTAAAAAGCTCGTCGGTGAACCCCTGGGTATATTTCTTATCAAAAACGCCTCTCATCTTCGATACGCGCACAATATCCCCTACTTTAAAATCCATCTTTAAGGCCTTCTCAAAGGAAAGGAGCCGTACAGATTCTGAAATACCTCTAAAGCATTTTCAGACGTCACCTGAGCGGGTTTCATTTTAATACTGGAGTGATACGCATTATTGTAGCTTTTGACAATTTGCTTCAAAACCTTCACATATCTCAGGGTGTTTTTACCCGTAAAGTAACGATACAGTTTATATTTTAAAGTTTTATTGTAGCGCTCCACGACCGACGCTTTAACTTTGCTGCATGTGCTGAAATGCGTGATTTCATGTTTTTTCATCAGAGCCTTAAATAGCTTCATGTAAAGCTCTTTTCCCTGATCTGTCTGAATACGTTTAGGGATTCCACTCTCGGCAAGAACGGACTCAAAAACGGTCCCCACCTCTTTTGCACCCTTATTCTTATTAGGCATAATGTACGCTTTTTTAGAGAATACATCAAAAACGGTCAGCAGAAATTTATAACCGTCGTTGTACGATGCTAGGGCCTGCATGTCGCAGAGATCGGCTTGAAATTGGTTCAGAGGTCTGGACACAAACACCCTATTTCTGGGCAAATTGATCCTTACAGGCTTATGCAGCGTGTACGCGTCTCGTTTTGCTAAAAACTCTTTGATGCGATCCACACTAATTTCCTTGCCAGAATCCTGTTCTACGGCTCTGTGTAAAGGAGCCACACCGCCATAACTGCCAGGATGAGACACGTTGTAATAAATCTTCATCAAGTTTTCAAGTTTACTTGAAAACACTTTTTATTTCGTTATAAGGTTATTCAATCGCTTCAGTAATGAGTAGTCTTTTTTTACAAATTCACAAGGTTTTATCTATTTTTTTAAAAATAAATGTTACATCGCTTATACAAAAATGGATAAATGCATACAATGTGATTACAATACATGTGACTACACAAAAAAGTACTGGCAAAAAGTAGATACAGTATGAATGCAGGTCATGTTGCTCGTGTTTTGACATAGCCCCGTCCTCCAGTTCATCTTGTATATCTCCCAGAACCTCCACGACATTCTCTGTATCTTTTAGGCTGTGCAGAACAGCTTCCCCGGCCTGTAGCACACTCTCCGCCGACACACGGATGTTGTATTTCTCAAGCAGGCCCCTCGCCGCCACGACGAAGCTGCTGGTCAGAACCCTCTTCTTTAGAGCTTCATAATATCTTTCCAGAAAGTACCTGGGTACTCCAAACAGGCAAGTGTGCTGCAGCTGGTTGGGATGCGAGGTCTGGCAGCCATTGCAGATGAACTCGATGTAGTCGTGAACTGCAATGTAGAGAACCCGCGTTGCAAAGGTCTTTACAGTGTTCACAAACAGCCTCAGCAGGGGGTTCGTCAGTTCAGTTCGTCCCCGCTCTCCTCCGGGATGGGATGGAGGCCCTCGCACAGCACCGACGTAATCGATCCAGGGGACGCGGCTATCTCATCCATCTCCTCCTCGCTGTCATAAACGCTGCACCCATCTGAGCCCAGTTCCAGAGAGGGCTTGTCGCTGATCCACGTTGATGTGGAAGCGGTGTCACCATCGTCATCCCCGTCATAGCATGCGCTATCCACCGACTGGGTTGGGGAGGGTGGAGGTGTGAGTTGCCATGCTTGCCTGGTTGCTTGCTTGGTTAATTACTTGCTAAGGACTGGAGCAGAGGGTCTCTATTTATTCCCGGGGATGTGAGGGGCGAGGTGGGTGTGTCTAGGGGAAGAGGGCTTTTCTGACTACAATCAATTCCTTATAATCGTGGCTCATTCGAAACAACTGTGCTAGCGAACGTGTCACATAACAGCGGCGTTCTAATGATCACAACGCCCCTTTAACACGGAGGATGAAAGATCAGCGGACCTCTAACTCTCGGGGTCAAAGAACAGGTACACTTTGACATTTGGGGTCAAAGAACAGGTGCACTCTGACATTCAGTGCCAAAGAGCAGGTGCACTTTGACATTCGGGGTCAAAGAACAAGTGCACTTTGACACATGACTTTGACTCATATAATATAATTAGGAACAAACCATCTTTCCATGACATTTTTTCTGCCTCATTTTCAGTTCATGGGGCTCTTCTCGTTTGTATAAACAGATTATAAGAGCATCACTTGACCACTGTCTGTACCTGTCAGAGGCTAGTACAACCAGTAAGATGCTGTGTTTATGTTGCCAAAAAGTGATTGCGGCCAATACCTTTTAATCAGAAGCTTATTTCTGCCTCATTTTAAGTCAATAGAGCTCTTTCTACATATGTTTGAGACCAGTTAAACCAGTAAGATCACATTGCCAAAAAGTGATTACAGCCAATATATTTGATTATACTGTAATATAACCCAGCAGAGGACAATGGAGTTAAAAAGATCCATGAACTTATGATGAGGCAGAATGAAGCTTTCAGTAAACAGATAAAGGCTTCAATCACTTTGAGGCAACATAAAACCAGGATCTTGCTGGTTCCACTGGTCTCCACTGAAACAGACAGCTGTCATGTCAAATGGATGTTTATTAAGTATGTAAATATAACCAAGCAGAGCTCAATGATTTAGATTTTCTGCCTTATTAGTGGGAGAGCTGAACAGCTCTCACACTATTGTTATCTTCGGTCTTTATTATTATTATTATTCTTCTACTTATTCCGCCCTTTTTTTGATTGCTATCTACTTTTTAACGCTTCATCGTAGAATCGTCGTTCAACTTTCTAAACGTGTGTCATCTTTAGGAGATGTGGGCTATTACTTTTTATGTTTTCAGCTTTTCAACTTTTAACGTTATTCAACTTTTTTCATCGTTTTTTTATAATGGTCGTCTATGGGAATCATCGTTCAACTTTTTGTCAACTTCCCTCTTTTCATCAGCTTCTGTCATCGTCATACTTTGGCGTAGAAACGTCATTTCAACTTCAAAAGCGTCCATCATCGTTCAACTTTCTCCTTGTAAATCAGCGTTGTCGTATCTTCTATACTTTTCGACTAGTGAGCGTTTAAATATGGTGTGGTTTTTGTTAAATTTTCAGCTTTTCCATTAGTGTGTATTGGGTCATTTAGAGTGCGTGATGTCACAGCTACAGTGAGAATGTGCGCTTTTTTAAGACAGAACTTCTGTCTCTAACTCGTCACTACAGCCACAATTTTTACTCTATCAACGTAATTATTTCACTAAATCGTAGTCATACTTGTCTTCTTTCTAATGATGTGTCTGGCTTTACCCTCAGACTTATACTTTAGTCGCTATCGACCTCAAAGCACAGACAGATCCTGAAATTCTCCCATAGACTCTAATGATAATTTTTGGCAGACGTCTGGAGAAAAAAAAAGGAGGAGACATATTTTGAAATTGCGACTGTGGCTACAAACGTTTGTCCTCAAACATAAAATTCACACCATTTGCTCAATGAAGCCTTGGGACTCGAAAAATGAAATAATCTTTGTGATAACTATTATGGTTTAGCTGGAACAAGCCTGTTTATACAGGGTGAAACTCTGCTTTTACAGAGCAGAGTGAGCCTGATTTTCCCGCCTTTTGTCTCCATGGCGACGGCGCAGCTGCAGATTTGACTGACAGGTCAAACTGCTGATGCTCAGTGTACAGAGCAGTTCCATGCTTATTACTGATTACTCAACTACACTATTGGATTGTGTAGTGATTAAGCACGCACTTCCTCTAAATCCTTTCAAAATAAAAGCACCAAGCCAAATAATTAGCTTTAATAGCAGTATTTCTGCTTTTAGATGGGTAATTATGACTTTTTAAAGATAGATTAACAGTTTAGTAATTACCCACACATGCTTCCTCTAAATCCTTTCAAAATAAAAGCACCAATGCCAATTATTAGCTTTAACTGCACTGTTTTTGCCTTTGAATGGGTAATTATGATTATTTAAAGACTAATTGACAGTTACGCTATTACCCCCACACATTTCCTCTAAATCCTTTCAAAATAAAAGCACCAATTACAATTTATTACCTTTAATGGCAAGATTGATTAGAAAATTTGTGGTTCTGAATACTTGCCAATCGTTATAGAGACTACTTTAGAGTTCAGTAAATAGCCACTCAAACTTATTAGGGTGCTTTTATTCTGAAAGTGCTAAATCTAAATCTTTTGCTTTAATAGGGCTATTCTTGCTATTGAATGAAATATTATGACTATATAATGACTATTTTATAGTTTAGTAATCACTCACACACAACCTCTAAATCCTTTCAAAATAAAAGCACCAATGTAATTTATTACCCTAAATGGCAAGATTTTTGTTTCTGACTGGTAAATTTTTAATAGTTATTAAACTATTCCACAGGTAATTATTTACAAATACTTTCTTCAAATTAAAAAGCTAGTCAGCTTATTTATGATTGTCAACAATGCACTCTGGTCAACTTTTTAATCTGTGATATATTTTTTTACCTTGGTCAACTTTTGAATCATTGTCATATTTTAATCTTGTCCTATTATGACATTGGTCATCTTTTTAATCGCCATCTTTTGTCATCGTTTTATTCTTTGTCAACGTTTTCTCGTTTTCATCGCTTTGCCGTAGTCAACTTTTGGACGTAGTCAACTTTTTTGACGTCAGCAGCTTAATCAGCGTTTGTCATCGTTGCGGCAGCAGATCAGCTCTCCCACGTAATTTCTCGAGAAATTACTTTTTCTAGTTTTAAATACAAAGATTTTGGCTCTAATCACGTGTTGGCAACATGAAAGCATCTTACTGGTTTGACTGTTCTCAGATATAAACATGCCGACATAAATGTGGTAAAATAACTTGGTGGTCACTCGTATGGGGTGCCAAATGTAAAAGGAGCACCTATAACTAGTTTTCTCACATTTAACTAAATGAGACAACATGTTTTTTCAAATTTAGTTAAATGTGCAAAAGTCTGAATGTAAATGTTTGTCCTAGTGTCAGTTACGATCGACGATCGCTGTAATGAGAATTACGATAATTATTGTGGTTGTTTACGCAAAATCTAAATGACATGGCATCACTACAACCACTAGAAAACGTGTAGAGCATAATATTTACAGGTTATGGCAATTTGAGACAGAAATCAGCAGCTCACACTTACAGCAACCGATTTCTGGCAAACAGTCACTTTTCTCATTCCCAAGCATGAGCAGTCAGTCAGATAGTTGCTCGCTTCGGTCACTGAAGCTTTTGTTTTGTTTTGTAAGTAACAAAATATTTGCGTCTTCAAAAGTTCCCTTCTAACTCAAAGTATTGTTGTACGTGGGTGCCTCCACGTGTGTGTCGTATAAAGTAAAGTGGTATCAGTAACAATGAAATTGCACATATTTGAAAATTATTTTGTCAAACCCAGAGTGTGACTGGACGATGGAAACTCCTATAATTAAATAAAAAGGTGAAGTTTGGAAGAAGTGGTTAATCAAATATATAATCTTTTTTTTTAAGTTTCAAAGACCTCAGGTTGTAGAGTGTTGACCTTTAAAGGAGAAGGTTTGATCCCCCACCTTACCACTTTACATTTAGTTTACATTTTATTGTATTTGGTATTCAAACAGAAGTGTAAATGCTGTAATCTGACATTAATAAACCCAGCAAGTTAGATGGATGCAATGTTGGCATGACCATATTATACACGTCTGATGTCGCTCACAGAGGTCCAAGGGATTGCTCAAGGAGTTTGTGTGTTTGCTCAGATATAAAAAATGAGAGGGGTGTATTTTTTCTATTTTGAGATGAGATCAAGATCAAAATTTACTTTTCAAGGACTTTATTGTTTTTTTTTTACTTAGCGTTGTTCAGTTATTTTTTGTAAAATTGAAAAATCATTTGTTGTCTTACTACAGAGTGACGATTCCATGTTAAAGGATGGCAGAACAAACAACTGTTAGCTCACCTAATGAGTTTTCTTTTGCAGTATTTGCACAACCAAAGGTAGTAATTATAGCACACGCACACACACACACACATTAGGCAGGTTGTAGAAAGTATCTGTATTCTGCAAACATTAAATTGGTGACAAGCTGTGAAACAGAAATAAGAATCATGGATATTACCTGGAGATAGTACAGATGTGTCCGTTATTAACATTGTCAGGTACTTGATCTCTTGTCCCCAAAAGTAAGTCAAATGTTTATGTCAAACTATGCTCACTACATCCTTACTTCAGCTCTCTGTATTTAATCTTTGCAGTATTATAATGGATGGTCACATTATCTAAATGTGTAATTAGTTTAAACAGTTTTAATCAAATAAGTGTACAACAAGGAAAGGCTAATGACTGATTGGTGAAAATGAATGTATAGTATGGTGTAACTATCCTTGTGCAGTTTTTCAGACCTTCACTTTGTTCAAGTGTAGTGCACTGCTCAGACAGCTGTTGGATGGTTGAATTGGGTAACACACCCAGGGTTTTTGGATTGGCTTCAATGTCAGGACAACACACTGTGAGAAAGTCCTAAAGAATACACATGAAAAAAAATGTTTTTTACAGCATAAAATATTGGACATACACATGCCAGCTTGTTTGTGTGGTAGTGTTTAGTCTGACTTTGACTTTCCACTTACTGTCTAATTTTACCCATACAGCACATAGGAACAGCGTTAAGTATGTTTATTAATTGTGTATTATAAGCATACCAGGGAAGGGTTTAGTGGTTTGGTACACATAAAATTGGGGAATCTGAATTGTCCTTAAGAGTGTCTAGCATATCCCACTCCAGCATGCGTGCACAGTCCTTACAACCCTTACGAGGAATAAGCAGCTAAAATAGTGAGTGAATGTTGACAGAAAATACATTTATAACACATCAGTGCACAGTGGAATTTTTTTTTTATCATAATCATCCCCTGACTGCATGTCACTGTTTCCTCTCCAGTATAATAAGTAATCTTTCTGTCAGAATCCACTATTAATCTACAGAAAAATACTAAGGTGTAATTTTATAAATTCTACATTGACTGAGTCATAGGAATACATATGCAAAAAGGATTTGTTAGTTTTTTTTGTAATTATTTTGCCCCCCATAAAACATTACCATAAAACCTGACGCCTACAGTAACCCATTATTCTCTATTTGTAGTATTTCCTTCGATCAGCATATACAGTAGTTGATTACAATGGCTAAAATATATGAACTAAAATAGAGCAAAATATATTTTACCATTTGGGGAAACGTTTGTGCCCACACATTTTAAGAATCTACTGTAAGATTCAAAGTTGTGTGTTTTAATTAGGAATCAGGCAGAACTGAAAGTCAGACCACCAACTCTGGTTACTACCCTACAGATTGACCCACAGTACAATAGGTAACATACAATATAAAAAAACAAAACAAATGTGGAATGAAATGTCTTCAACCTTAACTGGAATTTGGTAAGTAAAATGAAAATATTATCAAATATAGTTGCTATGATGTTGCTGCTTCATTCATTTAAAATAACAGGAATTATTTATCACAAAATAATACTGGTAGTAATATCGACAATGAATTTCTGTAATATAGTAGATTATAGTGTTATATCACTATAAATCTAAAGCAGATAATTAGTAACATACAGTCTACACATGTTTAGAGCGAATGTCTGGAGTGTCACAGAGAGTACCATCAAGTACTACAGAGTATATACAGTATGAATATGAGCAGTTACTGTATGTGCATTATTATATTATGGATTATATAAAGTCCTATGCTTTCATCCAGTCCTCGGAGTTGGAGAACCCTTGATGTGACAAAAAAAGTCTCTTTGGAGCCTCTTGTTAGCCTCTGCTGTCTTTTGAAATGCACATGGAAACAAACCAGTTAGAGACTTGAGGTCAAGTAAATTTGATAGACTTGTTGCATCTGTTCAGAAATTGAGAATGCACTAGTCTATATGCTTTGCATTTCAATCTCAACCAGACATTTTAGTCCAAGATTAAACATTCTTCTTCTTCTTGTTTTGTGGTTTGAAAAACTGCATGCTGATCTGTGCCATTACAACTCGATCAGAATCTCCTCTTCTGCCTCTGGCGCTACAGGACGTGTGTTGGCTGTGATTAGGTTTTCTGCAGGTGGAGCTGGGGGTGGGTCACTGGGGCAGGTGCGACTAGGTTTGTTGTTGGACTGTCCTATTGGGTGGTAGACAAAGCAGTAGGTTCCAGGTTGGCAGCTATTCTTCACACTGAGGGCCAACTCTGTAGGGGCCAGGGGCTGGTGGAGACCATCTATATACACACTAAGTGTGTAGGATTCTGGCAGAGTGAAAGAAACAAAATAAATGGATATTACCTGGAGATTGTACAGATGTGTCAGTTATGAACATTGTCAGGTTACTTCATCTCTTGTCCCCAAAAGTAAATCAAATGCTTATGTCAAACTAGGCTCACTACATCCTTACTTCAGCTCTCTGTATTTAATCTTTGCAGTATTATGAAAAAGTGGATGGCCACGTTTTCTAAATGTGTAATTAGTTTAAACAGTTTTAATCAAATAAGTGTACAACAAGGAAATGCTAATGACTGATTGGTGAAAATGAATGTATAGTATATAGTATGGCATAAATATCCTTGTGCAGTTTTTCAGACCTTCACTTTGTTCAAAGCGTGTAGTGCACTGCTCAGACAACTGTTGGATGGTTGTATTAGGGAGCACACCCAGGGTTTTTGGATTGGCTTCAATGTCAGGACAACACACTGTGAGAAAGTCCTAAAGAACAAAGAGATGTTACATACTTTTTACAGCATAAAATATTGGACATACACATGCCAGCTTGTTTCTGTGTGCTCGTGTTAAGTGTGACAGATTTGACCTTCCACTTTCTGTCTGATTTTACCCATACAGTACATACTGTAGGAACAGCGTTAAGTATGTTTATTAATTGTGTATTACAAGCATACTGGGGAAGGGTTTAGTGGTTTAGTACACATGAAATTGGGGAATCTAAATTGTCCTTAGGAGTGTCTAACATACTTTATTCCACGCCAGCATGTGCACAGTCCTTACAACCCTTGTGATGAATAAGCAACTAAAATAGTGAGTGAGTGTTCTAACTATGTTGTATTTAAGCGTAGCATATGA
The DNA here is from genome assembly GCF_900634795.4 of Betta splendens. NCBI lineage: Eukaryota > Metazoa > Chordata > Actinopteri > Anabantiformes > Osphronemidae > Betta > Betta splendens. Next base: position 16,315,098 of record NC_040900.2, on the reverse strand, counting down.
CTGGACTGATCCTCAATGCCCCTTGCATGGGAAATTTTATATTCTAAATTTATAATGTTGTATTTTAAAATACTAATCATTTTATGTAGTCATGACGTTTATGTGTGAGTTTCTGGTAATAATTCATTTTGTGCATACCTATGTTTGAGCATGTATGTAGTATACCAGCTTTCAGATTTCTGCATTGGACAGAAGGACAGTTCTGCTCAGGTTTCCTGTCATCTTCACTCTGTCTTGGGGTGAAGAGCAGGGCAACCTTTTGTTGAACCATGTACTTTAAATGCAAAAGTAACGTTCCTGTTTTCTCTAAAGAATATATAACTGAGCTCAAATGAAAATGTCCGCAGTTAAACCTAAAGATAGATCTAAGGGAAGGTCAGATCACTGCTGCCACAATACACACCTCTGGTTCAAAAGCAGCCTGTCACCATTAAAACTGTTAAAAGGTGGACAGATTCAATTTTTTTATATAGTGCCAAATCACAACAAAGTTATCTCAAGGCACAAAGTAAGGTTTAAGACCTTACACAACTAAACCCAACAGATCCCACATAGAGCAAGCCTTTTATTTGACAGCAACAGTGGAGAGGAAAAGCTCCCTCTCTAAAGAGGAAGAAACCTCCAGCAGAACCAGGCTGGATGTGGGCGGCCATCTGCCTTGACCGGTTGGAATGAGGGGATAGAGAGAGAGAAAAGCACAGCAACAACAACAAGCAACCACAGCGCACAGGCAGGATGGTTGGACCAGGTACTGGACACATGTAGGATGGTTGGATCCACAGCTGCCCATCACAGACACATAGCTCCGAGTCCGATGATACCTGTAGGTGAGGACAGAGTGGGGGAGAGGGAGAGCGGGGTAGAAGCACAACTACTGGAGAGAAAGAGACAAGGTCCGTTTAACATGGAACAATGATGGGAGGTTATTGGACAGAAGAGGTAGAAGGAAACAGAGGAGCTCAGTGTATATATTAAGTCCCCCAGCAGTCTACAGTATGTCTATTGCAGCTTAACTAAGAGATGGTTCCTGTGACTAAGAGTCATTGCCAGCGACCTAAACCATCTCTAACTATAAGCTTTATCAAAAAGGAAGGTTTTAAGCCTGATCTTAAAAGTGGCGAGTGTGTCAGCTTCTCAAACCTGAACAGGGCTCTGGTTCCACAGAAGAGGAGCCTGGTAGCTGAAGGCACTGCCTCCCATTCTACATTTAAAGACTCTAGGAACCACAAGTAGCCCAGCAATCTGAGAACGAGGTGTTCTGCTGGGGGCATAAGGAACGATGAGGTCTTTAAGATAAGAAGGAGCTTTATCATTGAGTACTTTGTAGGTGAGTAGGAGAGTTTTAAATTCTATCCTACATTTTACAGGCAGCCAGTGCAGAGAAGCTAATGTAGGAGAAATGTGATCTCTCTCCTAAGTCCTGTCAGAACTCTGGCTACAGCATTTTGAGTTAGCTGGAGGCTTTTTAAGGAGCTGATAGGACATCCTATGAGTAAGCAGTTACAGTAGTCCAGCCTAGAGGTAACAAATGCATGAATCAGTTTCTCTGTATCGCTCTGAGAGAGGATGCTTCTGATTTTAGCTATATTTCTAAGGTGAAAGTAGGCAGTTCTAGAGATTTGGTTAAAGTCAGGATTACGCAGATGTAGGACCCACATGCACTGCACGGACAAGTTAGTATTTTAGCTGGTTCTTTATTGGCACAATCGTGGTCAAGGCAAGTAGGGTCATACACAGGTGAGCTTTCAGCGTCAGTACAAAAGGAGCAGGCTGATCCAAATCGAGGGACAGGCAAGGTCGACAACAGATAATCATGGCAGCAGTACAGGTAAGGATCAGCGTTTCTTTAGGTCAGAACAGTCAGGTACATTACCGGGTTTCCACAGCTGAAGTACAGGCAAGGAGCAGGCAGGAGTCAGGAGTACAAGGTTCAGAACAGGATCAGGAACAAGGTAAGCTATACGACAATGCTGGAAAGTGGTGAGTACACGCAACAATCTGGCAAGTGACTGGTGTGTGTGATCTAAAGCTTAAATACTGGAGCTTGATTACTGGCAAGTGTGTCTGACATGGACCGGTGATTGCATGAGAGCAGCTGTGGTCTGAGTGAAACAGGAAGTCCTTCAAAATAAAACCGGAACTATGACAAAGATATGACAGTAGGCAGACGTGGCGCTGGAGCCAGGACCAGAGATGAGGACCGACGAGACACCGGAACCAGAACCATCAACGAGGACGGACGTGAAGACGAAGGAACAGGAACGATCCCCCTTGGAGGCCAACAGGAACGACCCCCCTTGAAGGCAGACAGGAACTGAGGCAGGAACGACCTCCCCTTGGAGGCTGACAGGACCTGAGGCAAGAACAACCTCCCCTTTGGAGGTCGACAGGACCTGAGGCAAGAACGACCTCCCCTTGGAGGCCGACAGGAGCTGAGTCAGGAACGACCCCCCTTGGAGGCCGACAGGACCTGAGGCAAGAACGACCTCCCCTTGGAGGCCGACAGGGCCTGAGGCAGGAACGACCTCCCCTCTTCAGGGCTGACAAGGGCAGGAACGGTCACTTCAGGGCCGACAGGGATTGGGGCAGGAACGGTCCCTTCAGGGCCGACAGGAAATAGGGCAGGAACGGCCTCCTCCGGGACGACAAGGATCAGACTGACCTCTCCAGGACCAGCGGAGGGCGACACAGCTGCTTCCTCAGGGCCGACGGGGACAGAGTTGGCCACTGCTACCGGACCAACAGGGCTGCATGCGGCCTTGTCTCTGGAGCTGGCAGGTCTGCGTGCAGCCGCTGAGCTTGATGGGGCAGAAGCCGGGCCCGACTGGGCTAGGACTGGACTTAACCGGCGTGTTGTGCCACCGGGCTGGGGCGAGACTGGAGCTTGAGCAAGACATGGCTGAGCTGGAGCTTGAGCGTGACGTGACTGAGCTGGAGCCTGAGCGTGGCAAGATGTCTGCTCTAAGATCAGGGCAGTGATGGCTGCAGACTGAGACGCAGGAACTGAAACAGGCTGAGACGCAGGAACTGAAGCAGCTGCTGACTGCAGCTTCGAGAGTACCAGGGCCTCACGCCGTGCAGGTTCTCTCATGATGAGAGCGACCGCTTTCTGGAAAAGGTACTCCCTCTTGCTCTCTTCATATGTTGAATCGGCTGTGTTCAGAAAGTGCGCGAAAAGGAACACGACTGGAGGAGTACAGTGGAGACAGATCCACTGGTGGACGCTGTCTGGAATGCCTGCGATGAATGTGGGATAGTCGTCTGGAGAACCAGAGAGATCCTCTGCCAGAGAAGACGGCAGTTCGGTCGCAGCGATCGAGGTCTCTGGCACTGGACCTTGGAACCATGCCCCCGCCAACGTCGTGACAACGAGCTGAGTCTCCGTGACTGGCGTGGAATGAGTTTCTGTTTCTTGCCATGACAACTTAAGCTGAAGCCGACGGAGCGGCGACAGGAACGTGAGCTCGAGTCAATGGAGCAGCGTAAGGAACGTGAGCTTGAGCCGACGGAACGGCGACAGGAGCAGCTGCGGAGATGCGGGCAGGCGATCCCTCCGCATCAACTGGAGTCTCTCGAAGAGCACTTGCACTCCGGGGTACTCACGCCACCAGAATTCTTACAGTACACGCAGTAATCCGGCAAGTGACTGGTGTGTGATCTGGAGCTTAAATACTGGAGCTTGATTATTTGATTACTGGCAGGTGTGTCTGACGTGGACCGGTGATTGCATGAGAGCAGCTGTTGTCTAAGTGAAACAGGAAGTCCTTCAAAACTAAAACCGGAACTATGACCAAGACATGACATGTTAATGTATGATGTGTATGAGTGTATGAGAGATCCTGGTCAAAGATGACACCAAGGTTCCTTGCAGTAGAATCTGAAGCTACAGTAATGTTATGCCATACAGGGTGGCTATCTGACTCAATAATGTCTCTCTGATTTTTAGGCCCAAGATACGAATTTCAGTTTTATCTGAATTTAGTTGAGGGGAAGTTTTGGACATCCAGGATTTTATGTCTTTTAAACAACTTTGAAACCAAATGAAACAGATCAATTAGTCAAAATTCAAAGACCTATATAGCTGAGTATCATCTGCATTAACATTGAATGTGCCCCTGTGCTGGGGCAGCAGCATAATTGTAGCAGACAGTAACAGACTGGACAAACTGACTAGGAGTGCTGGCTCTGTTCTGGGGATGGAGCTGGGCCCCCTACATGCTGTAGCTGAGAGGAGGATGCTGGTCAAACTCCTCTCTATCTTAGACAACACCTCCCACCCCCTACACAGTGTGCTGGCTGGACATTACAATACTTATGTACATTTACCCGAACAGATCCTTGGGACATGGACTCTTTGTTGAGTGTGCGTCGTCTTTCCCATCGGTGGATAGAGTCTTGAACCTCTCTGCTGAGCTGCCGTGTTGCTGACCTCTGCTGGTCAAAGGTTTTAATGTGCTCCAGAGCCCCATAGGTGGTGGTCAGATAATAGGAACCTGCAAAGAAACACATGTCAAGGTATGATGAGCAATGTAAATAACACACAGAAAGAAGAAGTGTGATCACTTAAATAGAATGGTTGAGATATTTTGATTGTAATAGTGTATTATTCTAAGTATTGTCATTTTATGTTTAGATTACACCAAGTAACCTTTTTCCAGCTACAATATTACATTAATGAACATAATAGTGCATCAATGTTTTTTTTGTAGTTTTTGAGCTCATACGTTTATACTTTAAATGGAGTGCAGTACTTAATTTACCACCAACAAATATGTGGTGAATACTTTGTATCAGCAGTCATTGTTTTTGGCTTTCAATAACTGTATTTGTGTGTACAGTACCTTCACCTAGTGTTAGCGAGGGGTCCATCAACTCCATCATATATTCAACATCCAGCTGCAAGGCAGACAGATTGGATCTAGCTAGGACATACATCATTACAGGAAGGAAGTCATCAGCACCATAGGCCCGCCCTAAACACACATACACAATGTATGATAACCTTTCCCAAACTGAATCTGTGTTTAGAGGTGAGGGCTGAGTTCTTACCTGGACAGCTCACAGACATCGCATCATAAATGATCTTGCAGGCTTTTAACAGCAGCTCAATTTTTTTCTGAGGAGAATACTCCAGATGAAGGTTGTTGAGTTTGATGCTGATCTTTTCCATTGCAGAGGCCTCGGGGACAGCTGTGGTTATACCTAATGCTGTCGTTGTACTGCCTAGAACAACAGACTGAAATACAAACCATCAATAGTGCTACTGCTGCTGATATAAATATAACTGTTCTATAGTATTAGCTATACATAATACATATAGTACAACTGTAATGTTTGTAATAACTAAATAATATTTTCAAGTTCCCAACCTGGTTTTGGGCCAGTTGTTTGAGGCTGCCATTGGCTGTGTGCAGTTTCTCCAGACTCTGGTAAATCGGTTCCCTTAGTGGCTTCAGTACACTTTTACACATTGCAGCTTCTACTATGTTCTCTGCATAGATACAGCACACACATTCATAAGTGTTACAGATGTTTCTTATATTTAAATAGTAATTGGAATTGTAACAAAACCTGAACAAGCTTTAGCTGGTTAAACAATTACCTATTTTGTCTTGTGAATACTGATGCTGTGGCTCCAACAAGGCTTGTAGCTCTGCACTCTGCAACAGGTAACTTCTGAGTTGAGTCATCATTTGTCTGATCTCCTGTAACAGTTCTGTAGAGGTTAAGTGGTTTGACATGGTCTCCAGGGTGAAAGCACGGTGCTCCTTTACCTAAATACAAAATATAAAAGCTATAATTTCATTCAGTTCATTTTTATTTGATTATTGATTGATTGATTTGATTGTATTAGTTGATTATTGTTACCCAGACAAAAATAGCGTGAGTGTGTGCTTGCCATACCCACCAGATTACCAATGTAGCTTGTAGGAGCCCTGGCCATTTCCACGATGCGCTGTGTGAGACGACGATCATGGCTGATAAGGCCAGTGAGGACAGTGGACAGTCGATAGCGGGCTCGGTCCAACATAACAGTGGTGGAAGTTCTCTTCATTGCTGCTTTGTGGCTTTCTGTAGGACGACTGAAAGGAAATACAAAAAAAAAAAAATCTAATGCTCATTCCTTGAAGGCAAGATGGGCCTAACACTGTTTTTAAGTTGTCATGGCTTTGTCAAGTGATTTGTCAGTTTTTATACCCTTTTCTACCTATTTTGTACCTTTTTCTTTTGTTAACATAAGTGTTGTTGTGTTTTGATGGTTAGCACTTTGCCTTATAGCAAGACGCTCCTGGGTTAAATTTCAGGGTCACCAGGTACCTTTTTGTGTAAAGTTTGCATGTTCTCCCTGTGCTTGCTAGAGTCTCCACCCAAAACATACGCTGCCCCAAAAAATGGAATACTTAAACAATGTAACTCTGTCAATCACTCTTCTGTAAAATCAAACTGCACACTTAGGAAGCAACTCTGATTGACAATCAATTTCACATGCTGTTGTGCAAATAGAATAGACAACAGGTGGAAATTATAGGTAGTTAGCAAGACACCGCCAATAAAGGAGTGGTTCTGCAGGTAGGGACCACAGACCACTTCTGTTCAGTTCCTACTGTATGCTTTCTGGCTGATGTTTTGGTCACTTTTGAATGCTGGCTGTGCTTTTATTCAAGTGGTAGCATGGGACGGAGTCTGTAGCTCATCCAGGATGGCACATCAATGCAAGCTGTGGCAAATGGCTACCTACATCCATCCTGGTTCTGCAGCAGGCTTCTTACTCGTTAGAGAGGGAGCTTTTCCTCTCCACTGTTGCTGTCAAATGTAATTAATTACAGTTAAAGGCTTGCTGTATGTGTCAAAGGTTCCTACAAGACGAAGGCATTGATGCTACAGACTGGCCCGTTTGTTCCCCAGACCTGAATCTAATTGAGCACATCTGGGACATCATGTCTCACTCCATCCACCAACGCCATGTTGCACCACTGTCCAGAAGGTGGAAGATGCTTTGGTCCAGGTGTGGGAGGAGATCGCTCAGGAGACCATCCACGACCTCATCAAGAGCATGCCCAGGTGTTGTAGGGAGGTCATGTTTATAATTTGGTTGATTAGGAAGTCTAAATATAGTTCATAGTAAGTTTGAGAGGGGGTGTTTCTCTGTGTGGACTGACAGATAAGATAGTGAAAAGGATTTAATGGCAGAGAGGGAAACTGTATGTTTTGCTGTTTTGGATTGCATCTACTCATCATTTTTATGGGAATGTGTAAATGACAATTGTTAAAATGCAGATTCTGGGAGAGTTTTGTCACAGCTTAGCTCCCCAAGCCCTAGGTGGATATGGACCGGCAAGCTGCCATCATTCACCAGTTTTTTTTCTGCCCTGACCAGCTGTGGACTATTTCGGGTCATCAACATGTTTATTTAACTCTGCTTTGGTAACCTGTCGAGTACTAGTCTGTCTTACTACTGCACTTCTATGATACAGCAGTCTCTCTGTTTCACTCTGCTTCCCCTCCTCCTGGAGGCCGACAGGAACCGAAGCTGGAAAAACCTCCTCCTGGAGGCCGACAGGAACCAAAGCTGGAACGACCTCCTCCTGGAGGCCGACGGGCACCGAAGCTGGAACGACCTCCTCCTGGAGGCCGACGGGAAAGGGAACGGCTTCCTAACTGGAGCCGACAGGAACAAGAATGGCTCACTCACTGGAGCCGACAGGAACAAGAACGGCGTCCTCTCTGGAGCCGTCAGAAACTGGGATGGCGTCCTCTCTGGAGCCAACAGAAACTAGGATGGTGTCCTCTCTGGAGCCAACAGAAACTGGGATGAGGTCCTCTCTGGAGCCAACTGAAACTGGGATGGCGTCCTCACTGGAGCCAACTAAAACTGGGATGGCGTCCGACAGTGCTGCTTGCGGCCTCCTCTCTGGAGCCGACAGTGCTGCTTGCGACTGTAAAGCTCGACGGAGTAGACACTGTGCCTGACTGGGCAAGGGCTGCACTTGACCAACGTGTTTTGTCACCTGGCTGGGACAAGGCTGGATCCTAAGCGTGACACGGCTGGACTAGATCCTGAGCGTGACAGGTCTGGACTGCAGCCTGCACGTGACATGGCTGGGCTGGAGCCTGAGCGTGACAAGACTGGACTGGAGCCTGAGCGTGACAAGACTGGACTGGAGCCTGAGCGCGACAAGACTGGACTGGAGCCTGAGCGCGACAAGACTGGACTGGAGCCTGGGTGCGACACGACTGGACTGGAACCTGAGCGCGACAAGACTGGACTGGAACCTGAACATGACAAGGCTGGACTGGAACCTGAATGTGACAAGGCTGGACTGGAACGTGAATGTGACAAGGCTGAACTGGAACCTGAATATGACAAGACTGGACTGGAGCTCGAGTGTGACATGGCTGATCTGAAACCTGAGCGTGACATGGCTGATCTGGGGTCTGAGCTTGACATGGCTGATCTGGGATCTGAGCTTTACATGACTGACCTGACAGGGGCGCAGGAACTGATGTGGCTGCTGGCTGCAGGCCTGGGAGTTCCAGGGCCTCACGCAGGGCAGATTCCCTCAGGACAAGAGCGGCTGCCTCCTCAAACAGATATTCCCTTGTGCCCTGGTCAGCTGTCGAATCAGCGGTGTTCATAAGGTGGGCGAAAAGGAATGCAACCGGAGGAGTACAGTGGAGGCGGATCTGCTAAACGACGCTGTCCGGGATGCCTGCTATGGCGGTGGGACAGTCATCCAGCGGGCCGGAGAGATCCTCTGCCGGGGAAGAGAGCGGTTCGGACACAGCGACCGAGGCCTCTGGGCCCTGGACCTTGGAACCGTGCCCCCGCCGACGTCGTCCGGAGCGCCTATGACTGACTGTCGATTGAAGCGCTGGGAGCGGCACGGGCTGGGTTTCCGTGGCTGGGTCCGCGTGGCGAACAGAGACAGCGGAGTCCGGAGCTTGGGCTAGAGCAGACGAAACGGCGACAGGAACGGGGGCTTGAACTGCCGGAACGGCGACCGGAACAAGAGCTTGAACTGCCGGAGCGGCATCAGGAACGGGAGATTGAACCGCCGGAGCGGCAACAGGAACGGGAGCTTGAACCATCGGAACGGCGACAGGAATGGAAGCTTGAACCGCCGGAGCGGCGACAGTAACAGCGGCAGCGACACGAACAGACGATGCGTGTAGGGAGCGTGCCAAGTCCCTCCGCATTAGCCGGAGCCTGTCAAAGAACGCCTTCACTCCGGGGTACTCACGCCACCAAAACTCGTCCTCTAGTATTTCGATGCCTAGTTTGACTATGCAGAGCCGGGCAGGAAGACTGGACGCTTCCGCGTATTCTCTGGCCAGCCTTTCGAGGTCCTCGCGAATATCCTCTGGTAAACTCGGGCAAAAAAATTCCATTACTCCGGTGAGAGGTTTGTGCACGGAGCCGAACAGACAGGAAAAAGAAAAACAAAAATGGTCACTGACCTGGGTGAAGGCTGGGCACTGGCTGGGTCCAAGTCTGATTGTTCTGTCAGGATGCGGCAGAGAGCGGACCCACATGCACAGTGCCAGAACACAAGGTAGGTGGTGAGAAAATCAGGGTTTATTCCAGTAATCGTTGTCACAAACAGTCCAGGTCATACATGATAGAGCCAAATACATCCAGGCGAAGGTACAGTCAAGGGACAGGCAGGAATCGGCGGTCAGAAAACAAACATGATCTTGCACAAGGTGACTAGACTGGAAACGCTGGAAAGTGGTACGGAAACTTAACAATCAGGCAGCTGGCTATGGTAAGTACTGGTGGTTAAATACAGAAGACTGATTGCTAAATTATTGACAGGTGTGCATGGTGATCTGGGAGAAACAGGAAGTCTATAAAAATACAACAGGAACTAGAACATGACAACATGGATGAAAACTCAGACCTTTCAAAATAAAACTGGAAACAAAACCAAAACCTGACACCTTGACTGATATATTGGTTTCTTGTTTCATGTATTGATGTTCTCTGTTTTCATTACTTATTACCTCCTGGAAGCTCCAGTGAATTTCTGTTATTTACGTATTGTTTTCTGGCACGACAGTGATCTGCAGTTTTACTTACCATTACACTAGTCCACTAGGACACTTACTGCCACTGTCATTAGGTATGGGTTTTTCCCATGTTTGAGTAATTGATAGGTTTGCCAATCCAAAGTATTGTGTACAATAAACCCTGGATTTCAAATTCACTGGTATTTGGTGGTTTCTGTGAGTAGCTTCTAGCCCTGTGTAATAGGGTGTGGCAAGTATTGTGTTTATTGTTGCTTTCCTAAGTAACCTTGACCCTAAGAATCAAAAAACACGTATGTTTAAGACATTTTTAAAGAACATTTTCAACATTTGCAACCCTTCCTTCTCTCAGTGTGATTCACAGTACATGCAACTAAATTATCACAGTTTCTTGAAAACAAAGTCTGTGCTAAATTCTGGTTACACCTCAATATGCCACTTACACCAAATAACTACAGTAATCCTAAATAAATGTTTGAATTATATGTTTTTGCATTACTATCCAGAGATCATCCACTAAACTGACTGACCTGCTCGTCATCACTAAACAATCTAAATCCATCCATACTAAAATGACTAAATAATCTACACTCTGCAATAAAGCAATGTAACTGATAGCCGTGTAGGTTGATTTGTATATGATGAACATTTTTTTAATTTTATCATGTAGTGTATTTTATACTTGTTATTTATTTTTACATGCTTGCTATACAAACCTATTGTAAACACAATATATTTATTATACAAGAATTGGCAGCTTTGGAAAGACAGAATTAAAGGGTGGGCCTCAGCAAATTGAAAATTCAAACCTACTTGTGGTTTTGCTCCTGTTCCTGAAGTGACTCTGCTTCTTCTTCTGTGCTGCTAGTAGAACAGGAGTCTGCATCAGTTCCTATTGCAGCACCCCCCTGTGGAGAATACAATGACACATCTGGCCAGCCCATTTGTGAGGAAGAAGGGGGGCTTTTGGCTAATCCTTTATTCTGACTGGGGCACACAGGTGTTTCTGGTGGTCTCTTTCTTGGTGGTGGAACTGGACGAGATTGTTTTGCGGATATTTGTTCCTCCTCTTTTTTTATTGCAACCTTTTCCTCCTTCTTCTCCCCTTTCTTTTTTCTGTCCGCTTTTCCCTCCTCCTCCTCTTGTTGCTGGTGGCTGTTGTCTTGCTCCACCAACTCACCATGACTTGCTTTATTTCCTGTTTTCGCCTCTCCCTTCTCTCCTCCCCCCAATTTTTGTGTTTTCTTTGCAGGATTTTGTTCCTTCTCTCTTCCCGTATCTTCTCCTACCTCCGTGACGGTGCTCTTTCTGCGTGAAGTGCAACAAAGTGGAGCAGGAGGCAGAGGGGGAGCAGTTCTGCTCTGCAGGAAAACGGGAGGCCTTGATGAAGGTGATGTTAACATTACCTTCCTATTCTCTTTCGCCCCTACTCCTTTTTCATCCTCTTTTTTCTCAGTTGCTTTAGTTATAGAAGATGAAGGTTGATTTAAGGAAGGAGCCAAGAAGAGAAGGGTTGTCCCAGAACTAGAACCCAAGCTGGGAGGTCGGGGTGGTGGGCGTTTGTATTTCATCTCTTTGTCTGGCTTGTTCTGAATCTGACCTTTGACCTCTGGAGCAACCGTCTGTGGAGTTTCTCCATTTTGTGGGGAGGATGTACTCTTTTGATTGGTGACCCCATGTGTGCAGGTAGAAGACATGTTGGGGTCAATGTCAGAGCACATTTCTACTGGGACTGGGTTGATATACCAATATGATGTATTGTAACATTGATCCAAATCTTGGTCCTGTTTTTTTACCTTCTGGTTGAGATCAGATGTCCAAAAATCTGCAACACACACTGAGTGTTAATCAAGATGTGCTGTGCTCTGTAACTAGATTCATTGTAATTGATTGGTAGTTTTTCAGTCTCACATTGCACATTGTTGTTATTTTGTTGCTGAACTCCGATATTTAATGGTGACCTTTTAAAACAGCACTTGCGCATCATTCACTTTCTAAATACTGAGAACAATAATAATGACATAAGCCTTATATGATGTGGCTTAAGTATATGCAGAAGCTTTAGCCAGTGTAAATTGACTGTACTAAGCAATTTGATTAGAATACATTTAAAAAGGTTAAGGTCTGTGGGTTAAGATAGGGACAGATTTTTATTTAGGTGCATTTAATAGACCTGATTCTTGCAGTTGAAGTGAGATTGCCACACAACTAACAGGCACATATAGAAAGTCTATCTGTCTGTTCTACAAGTGATACCCAAATTAACCACATTCGATAGAATGTGTAAGTGAGCTTTATACCTTTTGCTGATTATTTACTGTAGTCGTCATAGAGAGCTATGCTAATCAGCAAGATGTCAAATTGTTTTGCCTTTATCTAAAATGGTAAAATGTAATAGGATATGCTAAATAATATAGAAATAAAATATATTATACTATATATTCATTCATAAATACATTATACTGCCTACACAATATGTGCTGGACATTAGTGCTTGCAATAAATAAGAATTTCTTATCTCTGTACTACACTACAGTAATACTATGTTTGCCATAGTTTGCCATAGAATTTAGTTTTTTGTTATCACATTGATTTACATATTTACATTAACCTTTATCAATTTCTGCAAAGTACTCTGATTCATTAAACTTAATTTTATAATTTTACTCTCTTTTTACTGTATCCTACCTTTTGCTGTGACCCACATTCGGTGTACTATCTTTAATGTAGATTTATCTACCTGCACCCATAGCAGAGATGGTCTCCAGTTCCTCCCGCTTAGTTGCCGTGGCAATGGCCAAAGGTAGCATCAGTGTAACAGCCAGGATGTCCCTAATTGGTAGATTCATATGACCAGCATTACATATACTGTGTATTTTGAGTACAACCTGCCTTTGCCCTGACTGTGTATGTGTGTATGTGTTTCAACACTCACTGATCAAAGTACTCAGTGAGTATACCTATATAATAAAGTACTAGGTATGCATGTGTACTCTCAAGTAATTTAAAATTACTTTATTATTTAATTTATTATTACTTTATTACTAAATTATTTATTTCTCAGTTTTTAAGGGTGGTCTGTCAGAAAGTAATTCTACTAAAGATAAGATAATTCTAGTTTATGGTGATTGCTGAGGTCATAGTTTGCACTTTGCTTTATTGCAAAGATTCTGTTCTTGTGTTTAGGTCACCATATTTAAAATGAATGAGGGGGTTAAAACATTAAAACCATCTCCTAATAAGTTCAAGCGTTTATTGTCATATGTACAGGTTTCCCTGTACAATGAAATTCTTACATTGCTTGTCCACAATGAATGCCAGAATAAATAAAATAATAATACTAATAATGCATTCCAGTCTGATACCACTACCTATTGACCTCTATAATGATCATATATTAGAAATATCACATTTCTTACAGATCTTTACAACATATAAGTGGCCAGTATGTATATCTTGTAAGTAAATGTATTGATACATACTTTGATAAAGGCTTCATGCACAGCATACTAAAGTTGTGTATGCATAGTATTTAATAATTTACTGTGCACATGTAGTAGTGCTGTACATCGTGCATATATAATACTTATATAATACACTTAGTTGACACTTTATTTGATCCTAGCTGTACTAAATCTCACTTTATGAAGTTGATACTTTATTAGGAGAAATGGTAATTTAGTTTGCTTTGCACTGTCATTGTGTATTTTAAATTACCACTATTAGATAGTAATTAGGTGTGTAAAATACTATGACAAGAAGATTTATTGCTGTATGGTATTGGGCTATATTCGTTCCAGCCATTTATAATAAACTTTCAAGTCAGTATACAGAATAGTCATGTGCAAAATTTAGTAACTGACTTTTCTGAATTTTTTGTAACTACAGAGTAGTTACAGCAAAGTTGTTTTGTGAAGCCAAAACCCCGTTTCAGCAGAAACACCTCATACATCATTGTGAAGCATGGTGGTAAGGTGATGATTTGAGCTTGCTTTGCAGCCACAGGACCATGACCCCTTATAGTCATTCAGTCACCTTGAACTTCTGTCTATGCCAACGTACTAAATTTTGCACATGATTGTAATTACAATACTTAAAAACTAAATGCACATCTACCTGCTGACACAGTAGAAGGAGATCAGTTTGAAGATGTCATCAAAGACCAGAGAGGAACCATCTAAATGGACAACTGAGACAAAAACATGACTCAATCACTAACTGTTCAAATTTGCGATTATGCATGGAAAGCCTCTATTTTGTTGACTGTAGCCCCTAAAAGTCAGAGGGTGCACAAACACATACATGTCTTGTGTTGTTTGACCATCACACTGTGTACAAGTGGTGCCTTATGCTCATCAGGGAGGCGTACTGACACAGTCATACTATAGTCCTCTGTGTGAACGACAAACACCTGCAAATGTCAACATGAGTAGTTAATGTGAGAAAGGAGGACAAGTATGTGACAGTAACATGTTAAACTAGACAAACATACAATATCTGGAACAACAGAAATAAAATATTTACAATTATTAAAAAAGTCCTTATAGCATGAAACAAAGGATGATTAATGCTAGTAAATGTTCAACAGCTTAGATGAGATGTCACTGACTAATTCTGAAACTAAGCTGGGTACTGGGTAAAAGGCAAATTAAAGGTGTGTCCTCCTGTTTTAATTTAGATGTTAGTAGGAATAATAAATGTGTGTATCTCATATTAATATATAAAACAAATGCCGCCCGAGCAGATGATGCAAAGAGGTTTTAAGTTGTTTTTTTTAATAAAAAAATTATGCATTACTGACAAATCACCGGCTCTGTGTGTGTGTGTGTGTGTGTGTGTGTGTGTGTGTGTGTGTGTGTGTGTGTGTGTGTGTGTGTGTGTGTGTGTGTGTGTGTGTGTGTGTGTGTGTGTGTGTGTGCGCGTGTGTGTGCGTGTGTCTCACCCCAGCGTTCTCCTTCTCCAATATTATATTAATTTGGTGTAGGCTAAGTCCTTTGGGCTGCCATACTGAAGTGGTTCCAAGCAGGCAATCTATGGGACTTAGCAATGGAGGAGATGAGGAGAATGGTGGCATGACAGGGAGGGGTGGAGGAAGCAGGGAGGAGGAGGCAAATGATGCTGTAGAAGATAGTGAAAGAGGAAGAGCAGCAGGAGTAGATGTTGGAGAAAGATCATGGGAGACACTTGCCTGAAGAGAAAGTAGAGGAGAAATAGATACCATAGTAGGAGAGAGAGTAGTTGGAAGAGCCAGAGAAGGAGGGTTAGAAGGGAGAGGAGGAGAAACTAAGAGAGGAGCAGATTTGGTGGGGATGTGGGCAGGAGGTTTAGATACAGGAGGAGAAAGTAACAATGGAGCAGATGTAGGTAGAGGAGGTCGAGAGGGAAGATAAGAGGTCTTCGGTGGATGTTTGGGTCGACATGGCCTGGATGGAGGGTGGGAGGAAAGGGAAGGTGGAGATAAGGGAGAAGATGAATGGATGGATGGAGTACTGAGTATTCCTGACACTGGGCTTGTGTGGCTGTAAAGATAAAATTGCAAAATGTAAGACGGATAATGTGTGGAGAGTGCTTAGATTTAGTCTGACCTTCAGTTTCCTCTCTGAAACAAGCATATGGTCAACAGATCTGGACTTGTCCCCTTTGACTAGGACACTGAACACTGGCTTAGGACACGTCCGAAGCCACTGAACGTAGCAACTTAGTTAGCTGCTAGCTGTTAGCGAGTAGGTAGAGCAGAGCCCATACGAATGGGCTGATAAGTTCTGATCAGCCCATTTGTTATGGGTGACAACATCCGAAGTTGTGTTCTTATTCATACATTTGAACACACATTCACACCATTCACTGGTGGCAGACCTGCTAGTCAGTTTAAGCTGAGCACATAATTGTTCCACTTGTCCTGTGATTCATGGGTGACTGCTCTACCTCTTGAGCCATTGCCACCCCAAATAATAGTAGTTTGTGATTGCTACATTTGTGTGTATGTGTGTATATTATGTAATTGTTTACATTTCAGGGAAGAATTCCCAAGATAAATGACACAAAATTAATAAATTCAATATACAAATGTTTTGCTTTTATATGACAATCATTCACTTTTATTTCAGCAGAAATTTCAACGTTGAATCATCAACATCATAATTATGGTTGAATAACCATTGGATTGATTTTGATTTTGAAAGGTGAATCAACGTTGATGGGGCAACGTTATTTGCTTGCAGACAACGTTAGAGCATTAAACGCTAGCAATAAAAATTTAAACATGTTTAAATGTTGTATCAACATTACAAATATTTTTTGACATTGAAGGCTGGTTGTGTGCCGTTTTCATTGTGCTGTCAGTGAAAAGCTGATTTTTTTTAACTTTTACAGTATTTGTACCAATTTCTAAGCCATTTTGGTGCAACCTGTGCACCATACCTTTAGTCCTGTATCGGAAAGAGAAGTTGCTTACAGTGTGATTCACCACATCTAATTTTAGCTTTGATGCACTGGCTTCCGGCTACCAGTTTTGTTCATAGTACTTACTTCCTGTTTTCTGAATGTACTTTAACGTTGAATACAATTTAAACTAGATTCTGCTTTGTGTTGTGCATCACAAAGTGATTGCTGTAAATTATTGCTTGTGCCCTTTGAGCCAGAACAGTGAATTTTAACTCCTGCAATCTTGATCATATTTTTTGACAACATTTTTTTCACTAAGATCATGCCCTCACATTTACTCAATTACTCAACCTCTATGCTGCAGGCATGGTGGAGACTTTCTCAGCTGTCAATTGGGCAAAAGGTGCAGTACACCCTGGACAAAACAGCAGTCCAGCACAGCATCACAATATCGACAAAGACAACCACCACCTCTCTATTTACACCAGCCAACCTACAGTAATATGTATGAATTCAGACTGTGGGAGAACAAACTCCTCAGAATTTAGACACCAAACTGTAAAAGCTCAAGGAAGTTCTCCAAACTATCGATTTCTACATTATTTTATGCTATCTGGGGTGTTAAAGATAAATTATGTAATAGTGAATGTAGTGAATAGTGATGTAAAAGTGATCATCTAAAGTAAGTATCGTGATAATTTAATCAGTGCCATATTAGCCGTCTAAAACGTTTTTAACATGGAGCAACCAGGTTTAAAAATGTTACCTGATAACCTTGTTATTACTAACATATTACGTCTATTGTTACAACTATGATGCACTATTACCACTATTACCTTGTGATTTAATGAATACTACACCACTATTACAATGTTTCAAACAAAAAAACAAATTATGAATGATGATTATGTGAATAAATGTAAATGCCATAAGATCTACACAAACTGACCCCTAGTTTGAGAGGTTGGAAAGCATTAGCACAGTAACTGTCACTCATTTCCACCAGCTTTAACAAAGGTATTCAAAAGCAAACTCATTTTGACATGACATACTTCAGTGGCCAAAGAATAATCAGACATCAAGCTTATGCCAATGTGAATTAAATAACCAAACATGATTTCAGTTTTCTTCATAACTTAGAATCTAAGGAATCTGATCTGCCTTTTCTTCAAGTGCTCACTTTTACTCAAAAGATAAGTCAAGTCAAAGATACTTCAGTAGGTCTTAATCTAGTAATTAATGTGTATGTTAACTGTGTTTTTAAAATGTTTAAGGCAACATAAAATCAGGATATCCCAAGAACTGTGAGAAGCTCGTGACCTATATATTAGTCAATGAGTCATCAACATCTGTTTTTCCTCTTCTGGGTGTCTGACTTTCAACCCAAAGTCTCCCTCCCCTTCAAAGCAGTTATAACTTTTTTTATTCCCCAACAGATTACGCCGCCTACATTGAATTTTTCACTTAGCTACAGTATACTTTCACAGATCCTTCACAAACTCACCTAATGTCCTGAGAATCAACGGTTGCTTCCATTATATTTCCAAAGATTGGCTGCTCGATTGCCCACTCTGTCTCTCTGAGTTCCATTGAAAACCCCGCCCCTCTCCTTTTTTACCGCTTGTTGATCAGTGCAAGATTGAATAAGGAGAATCTAAAAGGCAAAGGGAAAATATGTGTCTTTGTTTCAGTCCTGCCCTCGGTTTTAGCCGCTACTTCCTGAGGTGAACGTCAAGCAGGAAGAGGCCGAACACTTACTGTAGGTCAGACTTCCCCTGCCTTTTTTTTGTCTATGACATATCTTCTTAAAGATTATGTCTCTACAAAGATGCTTTTTTTGTCTAGTGTTGATTCTCTTATTGTAGTAATGTTTTTATGTGGAGACTGTTTAATGTATATATTTGTCCTGCATTTCCTTATGCTCAAACTATTGAAAGTCCCCACACTCAGCAGACTCCTCAGTCTCCTCCTCTCCCTTCTTCTCTTCTCCCTTTTGCTTTAAAGCCTTCCAGATGCTACTTCATGTAAACTATGGAATGTCCAACTCCCCTTGTAGCAGAGAGGAGCCACTGGAGGGAGCCATGTTATAAAGCATTACACACTGAAGGGCGATGGTAGAATATTAGCACTAGTAAAATACATGTTAAGTGATTTTTCAGGAAATCATATAATGTATGATAATATAAATTCTGCACACTTCTTAACAAATTAAGTCTGAATTTGGCTGTTAGCCAGAGTTCCTATGGTGACCTTGTTTACAAAAGGTTGCTTAGACTACACAGCATACAGTAAACATTAGCATTTCTTTACTTTATCTGAATACAACTAAAAAAACTCTGTGATTGCAACTTTGCATCTGTCACTGAAAAGATGCTTATTAAAGTATTACTTGTGAAAATATGAGACAGTAGCAGGCAAATGACTGTCATTAATATGTAATATATTATATGTGTAGTATCATATAGTTTACAAAACATTTGTCTCAGTTACAGGCCAACATATGCTGTCCCAGAAGCCTGCTGTGATGCTGCTCAAAAGATTTCTATGTCACAATCAGCCCTTCACACCGCTAGAGGCGCTCTTGTTTTGTTTTCTTTAGTGTCCTCCCTATTACTGGTTTGATTTGTTTCACCTGTTCTTTTGTGTTTATTAACATTCATTTTGAGTTTGTCAAGTCGTAAGCATGACTATTATGTCAGAAGTAATCAAAGAAGTTTTTCTGAAGATGTGGGGTTTGTGTTCTCGTTAATGTCCTATCTCCCATCCTGTGCCAAGGTTTGTACTTCATGGTGTCTTTGTGTTTAGTTTGGTAGTTTAGCCTGTAGTAGTGCTGTCTTTAGTTGTAGTTAGTTTTTTTGCTAAGCAGTGATTTTTAGTTCTGACTTTATGTTTTGAGCTTTAGTCCTGTCAAGCAGTGAGTTAATGTTTGTGTGTTATATGCTTAATAAAATTACTGTTAATTTCAGCTCTGAGTTTTGGGTCGTTGCATTTGGGTTCCACCCTTCACCTGTCTTATCAAGCCTCGCCAGTTAGGAACCGGTTAACATTCTAACTATTCCTCTACTTTTGAATGTGCTTTCTGTTTGCAGCTAATCGTATTTTAGTTGAAACAGACATTAAGAATTTGGTGACTCATTTGTTTACCAAGAGTTGGTTGCAAGATTTGGTGAGAACCTTGCTCAGATTACACTCATTATTTTGTAATATCTGAGTAAGATGGATGCAGCAACTCAGCATGACTCTCACAAAATGTTGCTAAAGCTCTTAGTCTTTGAGGGAAATTAAACTATCACTGTAATTAGCATAACAGACAGAAAAATGTTTTGCTAATAAGCTTTATGGTGTCTTACCTGCTCTAGAATAAAATGTGGATCCACCCAGCTGGGCTGATTTTGAGGAAATTTCACTATTGGCTTGGAAATGGAAATGTGTATGTTTATTGTTACTGTAACCCAGATATTCTTTGTTCTTGTCCTCATGTCTCACATACACACAGACACTAAATCCCACTTGAGCTCACACAGCGATCAAGCATAATAATAGGGAGTGTGACTTAGTCTCTGTCAATCACACAAAACTCCACAGATGTGACTTACTGTATCCTATCATAACATTATCACACAGTTTTATTAACATGTTGCCATGTTGTATGCACAATAAACTAAGCCACCCATGAACATCTACTGTATACAACCAAATAAACGCCACGGCTGGCTACAATACTAAATATATATATATATATATACCACTCTATTCTCACCCTCCGTGGGTGGTCTCATCCACTTTCCAAGTTCGGGTCCAGTAAGCTTGAGGGTTCTGCGCAGTATCCTTGCTGTTCCTAGGACTGCACTTTTCTGGACTGAGATGAGACTGAGCCCTTGGTATTTCTGTAGTTTCTCATGTTCCTTTTTCCTGATGTTGCCATCGCTTGGTATTGCCACATTCACCCCTACGGCTTTTTCCTTTCTCGTATCTGGAAGTCCCACAGGATATATATATATATATATATATATATATATATATATATATATATATATATATATATATATATATATATATATATATATATATATATATATAGCTCGCTGGATAGCTCAATCGGTAAAGTCACAGGACTTGCATGCGGGGGGTTCCCGGTTCGAATTAGGGCGAATAGGCATCCAGTGTGGGTCCTTGGGCAAGACCCTTCAAGCTACCGCCTACCTCATATCATGAGAGACAATGAATCACATGAGATACCGGCTCAGACGTCGCCCGGTCTAACAAGGTCTGCGTCAGGTGTTGGGGAACCAGTGCACCTTGGCGAGAAGTGGGCTACTGGAACAAGAAAGAAATGGCTGAGATGCGAGAACAAGGCTCTGTTGGAATGCTACTACTCAAGTAACCCTAGTACCTACATGCAAAGAATGTGCGGTGAATGGGAATGGAGAAACCCACATTCAAGGCTGACGGCGAAGCAACTAGTAGCTCAGTGTTCCAACATCCACAAACGGCAACTGCTATCACGACTTGAGATTGACGAGATACAACACAAATGCTACGGCAAGGGGGAGCCAGGACGCCAGGTCAGAGGGGAGGTTTCACCATCTCCCCAGCCAGAAATTGGGTATGAAGCCCCAATGAGCACAGATACGCTGAGCGAGGCAGCGACTGACCTGAAAGATAAGATCATGGCGAGATTGAACAGGCAACCCCGAACCCCACTACAACGGCTAAGTGAAGTACCATCAGAAAGTCTCATGCAAGATGTGAATGCAGCATTGAGAGCGATCCCTACCACAACAATCACAGAAACCAATGAGCTGATATACGCTTCACATAAGAGCAACCATGGGAGCCATGAGAAACAATACCCACCATGGAAACAAAGGTTGGAGGCAAAAATCAAGGCAGCTCGGAGGGAAGTGAGCCAAATGACAGAGGCCCAGAGAGGTGCAATGAAAAGACCGATGCCCAAGAGGTACAGCCAGATGACCATACCTGAAGCACTCGAAACTGCCAAGCAAAAGCTACAAGCCTTGGCCAGCCGCCTAAAGAGATACACCAGAGATAACGAAGCCAGACGAATAAACCGGCTGTTCCCAACACAACCTGCGAAAGTGTACTCTCAATGGCAGGGTAATAACAACAGAGCAGACCCACCAAGGCTGGAAACTGAACAGTACTGGAAGGGTATATGGGAAAGGGAGGCATCACACAACAGTGATAGACAGTGGCTGGTGGATCTGAAGGAAAAACCACAGCAACCTCCCTGAACAGAATCCAGTGACTATAACAGTGGCAGACATCCAACATAGAGTCTCAGGTATGAAAAACTGGACAGCACCTGGCCCTGACATGATCCACGCCTACTGGCTAAAGAAGCTCACTGCAATCCATGAGCGCCTGGCAGCACAAATGAACCAGCTGCTAAGGGATGGGACTCACCCTGAATGGCTAACCGAAGGGCGAACGATCCTGATAATGAAGGATCCCTCAAAGGGCACAGTCCCATCCAACTACCGGCCAATAACCTGTCTCTCCACAACATGGAAGCTCATGTCAGGCATCATCGCAGCTAAGATAAGTGGGCACATGAGTCAATACATGAGCGAAGCATTGGTAAGGATACCAGAGGAGCCAAACACCAACTCCTGGTTGACAGAACAGTCGCCCAAGACTGCAGAATGCGACACACCAACCTGTGCACAGCCTGGATCGACTACAAGAAAGCCTATGACTCAATGCCACACACATGGATCACTGAATGCTTGGAGCTGTACAACATCAACAGAACTCTAAGGGCCTTCATTGCAAACTCGATGAGGTTGTGGAGAACCACCCTTGAAGCCAATGGGAAGCCACTTGCCCAAGTATCCATCAAATGTGGCATATACCAAGGAGATGCACTGTCCCCACTGCTGTTCTGCATAGGTCTGAACCCCCTCAGCCAAATAATAAACAAGACTGGCTATGGATACCGACTCCGGAACGGGGCCACCATAAGTCACCTCCTCTACATGGATGACATCAAGCTGTACGCCAAGAGTGAGCGAGACATCGACTCACTGATCCACACCACCAGGATCTACAGCTCGGACATCGGGATGTCATTCGGGCTCGAGAAATGTGGGAGGATGGTGACAAAGAGAGGCAAGGTAATCCACACAGAAGGGGTCTCAGTCCCAGAAGGAACAATAGCAGACATTGAGGACAATTACAAGTACCTTGGAATACCACAGGCAAACGGCAACCTTGAACAGGCAACAAGGAATGCGGCAACAGCCAAATACCTCCAACGAGTAAGGCAAGTCCTAAGAAGCCAGCTCAATGGCAAGAACAAATCCCGGGCAATAAACAGCTACGCTCTGCCAGTGATCAGATACCCTGCGGGAATAATAAGGTGGCCAAAGGAAGAGATACAGACCACAGATGTTAAGACACGAAAGCTCCTCACCATGCATGGAGGGTTCCACCCCAAATCCAGCACCCTGAGACTGTACGCTAGCCGCAAGGAAGGAGGCCGAGGACTAGTGAGCGTGAGAGCCACTATCCAGGATGAAACATCCAAGATCCATAAGTACATCAAGGATAAGGCCCCGACAGATGACGTGCTGAGTGAATGTCTCAGGCAGTGGAGAACAGAGGATGAGATGCTGGAAGAGGGACCATCATGGGAGGACAAGCCCTTGCACGGGATGTACCACCGGAACATAACTGAAGTGGCTGATCTCAACAAATCCTACCAATGGCTTGAAAGGGCTGGGCTGAAGGACAGCACAGAGGCACTCATCCTGGCCGCACAGGAGCAGGCCCTGAGCACCAGAGCCATAGAGGCCCAGATCTACCACACCAGACAAGACCCAAGGTGTAGACTGTGCAAAGAGGCCCCAGAGACGGTCCAGCACATAACTGCAGGGTGTAAGATGCTGGCAGGCAAAGCATACATGGAACGCCATAACCAAGTGGCTGGCATAGTATACAGGAACATCTGCGCGGAGTATGGACTGGAAACCCCAAGGTCAAAGTGGGAAACACCTCCCAAGGTGGTAGAGAACGAGCGAGCCAAAATCCTGTGGGACTTCCAGATCCAGACTGACAGAATGGTAATGGCGAACCAACCAGACATTGTGGTGGTGGATAAAGAGCAGAGGAAAGCCGTAGTGGTGGATGTGGCAATACCAAGCGATGGCAACATCAGGAAAAAGGAACATGAGAAACTAGAGAAATACCAAGGGCTCAGAGAAGAACTGGAGAAGGCTTGGAAGGTGAAGACCACAGTGGTGCCTGTGGTGATCGGAGCACTAGGGGCTGTGACCCCCAAACTGGAGGAGTGGCTACGACAGATCCCTGGAAAAACATCCGAAATCTCAGTCCAGAAAAGTGCAATCCTAGGAACAGCAAGGATACTGCGCAGAACCCTCAAGCTCCCTGGCCTCTGGTAGAGGACCCGAGCTTGGAAAGGGGATGAGACCACCTGCGGAGGGTGAGAATAGAGTGTGTGTGTGTGTGTGTGTGTGTGTATATGATGGATATAATGGATAATAATGGATGGATAATATATGTATGAGATTTGTTGATAAGTGAAAGTGTGAACTATTGTAGCTGGAAGGGTGGGTGGAGATGTTCATATCTATGTTGTTGATTTCTGTGTATATTTGATTTTGTAGATATGTGTCTAATGTTTTATCATGCGATTTTTTTACAATATAGGTTTGTTAAAGACTTTCTCTAATGGATTAAGTGGGATCTTATTTTGCCTTTTAGTGCTGCTTTGCCTGTTTCATATACCACCATATAATAATGGTGCAATTTCTAGAGAATCATATTAGATTAGATTAGATTTAACTTGTCATTACATTACAGTACGACTACAATGCAATGAAATGCGGTTTCCAGAAAGAATAGCCACTTAGGGGCATGATTTTATTTACATGCTTAGTGAGTTACTGATGAGAAAACAATTTACACAATAAATTTTCTGATGAAGAGGAAAGATGTCTGTACAGTATATTCTCTTGCTGGATGGTTTTTGTTTTTTTTCAGCTGTCATTTAGTCTGCAGAATAATGTTCCTTCTGTTCATTGCTTTAAAATTTCCTAATGATAAAAGACTGACTGCTTTATGTGGTAAAATGGTGGTCCTGATGACGATGCTTTTAAATTGTGCTGTACAGCAGAGTATGTGAGTATCCATTCTTGCTCTGGCATTCTCGGTTACTCTCACTGTTTCTGCCACCTCCACAGTGATGCGTGTTGCATTAACGCTGAGGTGAAGAGTGGGAGGTAGAGGGCGAACTGTGAGGGCTACAAAAGGGATAGAGAGCCAGTGATGAAAAGGTTGTGTGGGAGATAGATAGATAGACAGACAGACAGACAGACAGACAGTCGTTAATATTTTTTTTAACCTAATTTCTAATGTCTGACGGTCATGATTTTCCATGGGTAACCCACTCAAGTCAAACTAAATGTAGAAAGGGATGAGAACGAGGGTAGAAAAACATAAAAATCTAATAACGCAAAGAGATATTAAAAGCGAGATGAAAAAGATAGATGAGCTGGAGAAATAGAGAAAAAGGAGGCAGATGGAGAGGAGAAGTTGGTCTCTTTACAGCTCCAAAGCTCTTAAAGCCCTGAAGCTGTGTGAAGTGAGGGAGTGAGAGGTAGAAGGAGGCTGAACTGAGCAGGAAAAAGCTGTAAGGGAGAGCAAGTGAAAGAGAGAGGAGGAGGAGGAGGGTTTGCGTTGGTGTGTTGGTTGGCAAAGAACACGCTTGTCAAAAATTCCTTCCTCTGACAGAAGGCATGATTCACAGCAGAGGGAGGAAGAGAGGGAAGAGTAGAGAGATAGCGAGAGCTCGAGAGACAAGTGACAGAAAAAGGGAAAAACGACAGAGACAAAGAGAGACAGAGAAAAACAACAGGAGCAGAGATGCCGGTAAGAAAACCAAATTGGGATGCTGATTTGAGGCAGAATGACAACACATTAGCAGGATTCCACTGAGTTCGCTAGTCTGGATTGATTAATGCCATTTTATTGCTGAGGCCATGTTGATAAGGTTCTTGCTCTTCTATTGATCTGGGTAAAATAGAGCAGGTGGCAGCAGCAATGATGAAAGAGAAGGTGCTTAAAGATAAACACTGAAATGATGCAGGAGGAGATGGTGAGGCTAGGAATGATTTCTCAACCGTCAAAAGGCTTCTTTGAACAGCTGAACTAATTAGCCATGAAAGCATTGCTAATGCATGCAAACGATATGATGAGGAAAATTTGTCTCTTTCATCTTTGCTGCAAAGCCTTCTGACCCAAAAAATTTATGTCTTGGGTCATAACACAGAAGTTCAAAGAGTCATTCTCTACCTACGTTTAGATTACTCTGTCCACAACTGGAATAGATTTTGTATTTATTTATTTTTTGATATTTATTTATATATTGATTTAATAATTCTGGCAGTGGGTTAACAAAATATGTGGAATATTCAATTTCTTTGCCTTACACAAGTCCATACGCACTGTGTAAGCGCAGTGATGTATTAGTTGTAAGTAGTACCTTCCTTCAACTATGCCTACTTCCGGGAAATTTTTATGACCTGAACCTTCACCATGAAAATAATTCTCCTGTTTATCTCCTGTTTCATTACCAGTTCTATTTTCAGGTCTTGGTTCAGGACTTTTAATGTTCTTGAAATGACAAATGCATATTTAAATGCAACTGTGATTTTTAATTCAAATGCAAATATTACATTTGTACCTTTGTACCTTTACATATTTATTCAACAACATACAAACATATGTTTTGGCCAGGGAACAAGAGATGTTATTGTATATTTTATGTTAATGGTTTCTCGGTTAGTGTTTAGCATGTCCTTAAAAGGAAAATACAGATTTGTATTTGGATTGGCAATTTTTGATGGCTTCACTAACAACATATAAAAATAATTTAAACATGAGGTTTCTGCCATTCTTCCTCCTCTAGCACTGTTGTCTCAGACAGAGAATCCTGATCCCTTTCTGCGTAAAGCCTGCATGTTATCCACATTGATATGTTAGTTTAGCTCCCTCCCATCATTTTAATATATGCTTTCAGATGTGAGTGTGTATAGGTGTCTGCTTCCATTGTGTTGGCCCTGTGATGGACTGGCAACCTGTTCAGGGGTTTCCTAGAATTCATCCATAGACAGCTGGGAATTAGCTCCAACAAATCTTCCCTTTATTGGGAAAAGTGGCTTGAATAATGGGCAAATTAACATAATGAAGGATATTTTTTCAGACTTAAACTCATTTGCTCACTCTGAGCATCAGAGCACATTATTCTGGTCAGTGGTTGAATTGCATTAGTAATTTTAAAAATTACAATTACCCCGAGGTGGCTGGTGGCCAGGTGGACATATAAATAGATTTCAGACATGGCCAACAGTCTACATTCACACCTGGCAAACCAACAGATGCTAAAAGAGCAATTTAAACAAGAAGCTAAGCAGTTCAAGGCTGTTGAACATAAGTTTGCACTTATACCACTGGATGTGGAAGTCCAGAATATAACAGGATCTGAGCCAAGCCATGTGGATTTGAACACTTCAGAACCTGAGCATTCCTAAGACTCTTGACCCCAGTCAAATTCATACAGTAAAGTGGGATTAACTTTACATCGGTTCAGTTTTTTCAGGAATGCAGGCTTGAGAAATTGACAGGCAGTGATGATGTTGAACAAATTTTGATAAATTTTTAAAGAACAGCAGGCCAAGTCAATAGCCTGCTAGTGGCTGGACATTTAGTTTAGCAATTAGTGAGATTGTTATTATAGAGCAGTATTTGAGGATCTGATGGCTCCAGAGCTTCAAGTCTGCGTCAGAGAGCACAACAAAGTCTTCTGCAGAAGCTGTGTCCTTGGCTAATTTTTATAGCTGGCTGACGAAATAATAGACTTCACTTTATAGAAGAATTCAGCCAATACCAGGAGAGCCGCATCAGTAAAGGCAAACGGTGCTCTAGAACATTAATTCTCTACTGGTTGGTCAGGACTCACAAGTGAGTCGCAAAGCCGTTTTCAGTGAGTCACTGGCCTTCGACCCTTTTTTTTTGAAAAGGTGTGCTGTCTACACTCCCCAATTATGGCTTGTAATAGTAACTGGCATCTGCCGTTTGATTGCATAGAACAAATCCTCTCCGCTCATTTGCTGTCCTGTTGCTTGCCTTGCTGTTCTTCATCTCCTTGTGTCTCTAATTTTTCCTCAAGTGTGTGTTTCCCAGCGTCTGTGCCAGTGTATTCTCTTGTGCGTCCTCTGCAGTGCTTTTCCCTGAGTTTTACCCCCACTGACCATGGAACAGAGCCCTTATTTAACATTAAGCCCAGTAAAAATGTGTAAGGAAATGTGTGTGATTTTTTGCTGAACTGTAAAGTAGTCTCAATTACGCACTTAAACCAATTAATCCCATATGCAGGGTCGCGGGGGTGTTGGAGCCTATGGGCGAGACAGGTCGCCAGCCCATCACAGGGCAACACAGAGACAAACAACCATTTACATACACACTCACACCTACGAGCAATGGAGAGAGGCCTGCTCCTGTGCAGCCAGGATGAGTGCCTCTGTGCTGTCCTTCAGCCCAACCCTTTCAAGCCATTGGTGAGATTTGTTGAGATCAGCCACTTCAGTTATGTTCCGGTGGTACATCCCGTGTAAGGGCTTGTCCTCCCATGATGGTCCCTCTTCCAGCATCTCATCCTTTGTTCTCCACTGCCTGAGACATTCACTCAGCACGTCATCTGTCGGGGCCTTATCCTTGATGTTCTTATGGATCTTGGATGTTTCATCCTGGATAGTGGCTCTCACGCTCACTAGTCCTCGGCCTCCTTCCTTGCGGCTAGCGTACAGTCTTAGGGTGCTGGATTTGGGGTGGAACCCTCCATGCATGAAGAAAAGCTTTCGTGTCTTAACATCTGTGGTCTGTATCTCTTCCTTTGGCCACCTTATTATTCCTGCAGGGTATCTGATCACTGGCAGGGCATAGCTGTTTATTGCCCGGGATTTGTTTTTGCCATTAAGCTGGCTTCTTAGGACATGCCTTACTCGTTGGAGGTATTTGGCTGTTGCCGCATTCCTTGTTGCCTGTTCAAGGTTGCCGTTCGCCTGTGGTATTCCAAGGTATTTGTAACTGTCCTCAATGTCTGCTATTGTTCCTTCTGGGAGTGAGACCCCTTCTGTGTGGATTACCTTGCCTCTCTTTGTCACCATCCTCCCACATTTCTCGAGCCCGAATGACATCCCACTGTCCGAGCTGTAGATCCTGGTGGTGTGGATCAGTGAGTCGATGTCTCGCTCACTCTTGGTGTACAGCTTGATGTCATCCATGTAGAGGAGGTGACTTATGGTGGCCTCGTTCCGGAGTTGGTATCCATAGCCAGTCTTGTTTATTATTTGGCTGAGGGGGTTCAGACCTATGCAGAAAAGAAGTGGGGACAGTGCATCTCCTTGGTATATGCCACATTTGATGGATACTTGGGCCAGTGGCTTCCCATTGGCTTCAAGGGTGGTTTTCCACAACCTCATAGAGTTTTCAATGAAGGCCCTTAGAGTTCTATTGATGTTGTACAGCTCCAAGCATTCAGTAATCCATGTGTGTGGCATTGAGTCATAGGCTTTCTTGTAGTCGATCCAGGCTGTGCACAGGTTGGTGTATCGCACTCTGCAGTCCTGGGCAACTGTTCTGTCTACCAGGAGTTGGTGTTTGGCTCCTCTGGTATCCTTACCAATGCCCTTCTGTGCTTTGCTCATGTATTAACCCTCTTATCTGCCGTAATGCCTGACATGAGCTTCCATGTTGTGGAGAGACAGGTTGTTGGCCGGTAGTTGGATGGGACTGTACCCTTTGAGGAATCCTTCATTATCAGGATCATTCGCCCTTCACTTAGCCGTTGTAGTTGGCTTCGAGGTTGCCTGTTCAATCTCGCCATGATCTTATCTTTCAGGTCAGTCGCTGCCTCGCTCAGCGTGTCTGTGTCCCTGACGTGTCTGTGTCTCTGATCATTGGGGCTTCGTACCCAATTTCCGGTTGGGGAGATGGTAAAATCTCCCCTCTGACCTGGCGTCCTAGCTCCCCCTTGCCGTAGCATTTGTGTTGCACCTCGTGATAGCGGTTGCCGTTTGTGGATGTTGGAACACTGACTCGCTGACTCACATTCAAGACTCGCCGTCAGTCTTGAATGTGGGTTTCTCTGTTCCCATTCGCCGCACATTCTTTGCATGTAACATGCTGTGTTACGTCTATTTGGCCTATAGGTGTTTGTTTATTGTTTAACAGCCTTGATGTGTCAATTTTTTACCCCGGGTTTGAATCCCGGTGGCAGCAGAAGTGGTAATTACTGAACATTTTTATATTTTGGCATACAAGATAATAACAAATGATTAATAGGGCTGGCTGCCTGTATTATTTAGCAGAGCTACAGCCATGTTCCCAAGAGGTTCACCAGCCGCTTTCGGCAGTGAGTCATAGCGGACGTTGTTCTGCCCTCTTTCATGTAAACACGGAACTCTTCACAGTTTTTTCAAACATAGATTTTGTTAATTTCGTTATTCATATACAACAACATGCAAATGCAAAAATTAAGAAAAAGATGACAGCACACCCATCTAGTTTGGGTGAACAGAAAACGCTTCCGTTTTATATTCCGTTTATTTCGTTATTACTCCTTTCACCTGTACCACATAAAGTCATTGCAGAGCTACAGCCGTGTTCCTACGAAGTTAACCAGCTGTTTATTTTATTATTTCCTCTTTCATGTCCGTCTGGTGAATGAAAGTGGGCGGGGCCATCCATGTCCCAGAGCAGGGACACTGGGGGAAGGGGAAACATGCATCAACACGCAGGACCAAGATCTGCGTTTCTCTGCCTGCTACAGCCTCGGCTGCGTTGGGTTGTTAGTCTCCCTTTCACCTGTACCATATGAAATGTGTTCCTACAAAGTTGATCAGCTGCTTTCAGAATCGTTTTTATTCCCCAGGTTTATTTTTATTTAAAAAAAAAAAATCCCATACGGTTTGCACTGTAACGTCACCAAAAATTACGAAAAAACGACTGTACAGTTTTAATAAATGTGCAATAAAAATAAAAAACAGAAACAGAAAACGCTTGAAAGCGTTTCTGTTTTATATTTCCGTTTATTTCGTTATTTTCCCTTTCACCTGTACCACATAAAGTCATTGCAGAGCTACAGCCATGTTCCCAAGAGGTTCACCAGCTGCTTTCAGCGTGACACACGCATGGACGTTGTTCTGCCCGCTTTCATGTAGACACAAAGCTCATCAAAGTAAAAGAGAGCTCAGTGCAGCATTTGCAATACAACAGGCTGAAAGAGGAGGCTGTAGCAGAGGAACACAGGTCTTTGTCCTGTATGTTGATGCGCCCACCCCCACAGTCAGCGCTTACCTTTGCTACGGGGCTGATAGCCCCGCCCACTTTTATTTATCAGACACAGATGAAAGTGGTAATAACCAAATAAACAGAATGTAAAGTAAAATGCTTTGAATAGTTTTGTCTACATCAAAGCGGGCAAATCACATGTAAACGTTTTAAGTTTTTTTGTAAATAAAAATAATGTTTGCCCTGTTCAAACCTAGGGAATAAAAACGATTCTGATTCTGAAAGCGGCTGATCAACTTTGTAGGAACACATTTCATATGGTACAGGTGAAAGGGACACTAACAACCCAACGCAGCCGAGGCTGTAGCAGCAGAGAAACGCAGATCTTTGTCCTGCGTGTTGATGTGTGTTTCCCCTTCCCCTAGTGTCCCTGCTCTGGGACGTGGATGGAGAGTTTATTACAATTTATTTATTTTTATTATATGATATTCTCTACAAGTTAGCAGTGGTAGTCTGCCAGACTTGTGTGAAATACCATAAGAAGAGCATTTAAAAAAGTCAAATGAAAGGTTTTGGCGTCTCACAGCTACGTAGGTGCAGCTGATCACGCTGCCCGATCTCCCATGTAGTTTTTCTTTGTCTCGGTGCTAAAGTATTTTACACCTATTGACCGAGTGGAGACAATATGTTAATGTCTCTGTGCCAATACGTAGTAGGGGATGGGATGTGAAGTTTGCTTTGCAACTGAATCAACATCAGACGCCGTAACTCGCGCGAAGCGAGTTCCAAATCCACTGTGTTGCCTGTGTTTTTCTGCAGATATTGTGGTAAATGTCATTACGGTAAAGTATAATAATGCAGCTTCCGTTTAAAAGACACATTGACTATGTCTTACTGCTTTAACTGTTTAACTTGACCAACTTAAAAGTGGTCAAAGTGGTTTATGCTGCAGAGCAGGAGTTATTATCGTTTTCATTCAGTGAAAAACGTTAACATTTATCGTGCATAATAAGCACATGTAAAACAAACCAGCTGCTGCATTAATGCGTTGTTGATCTGCTGAGTCCTGACGTTCTGACGCGCCATAGAGAAAGATTTAATACAATGTATTTATTTATATTAAATAATATCCTCTTACACATTTTATGTGAAGAACTGCGTTTAAAAGCAGTGAAGTGAAAGGTTTTTAATGTCAGGAGTATAAGAAAAAAGACCATTGGTTTTAGAAGCCAGATGTTGTTTAATTAGTAGGAGAACAGATCAGGGGACTCCGTCGGTGTGCGCACTCAGCTGATTCATTCCGCCTCCAGACAGGCTCTTGCAGCGACGTGTTTGGGGTCATTGTCCTGGAAAAACCGATGCCGTGTTTCAATATACTTTCTAATATATGGCCCCACTGTGCGTTTGATTATGGACTCCACGAAAAACTGTCTATCCATAATCCCCTCGAAAATAATCATCGGTCCTGGTCCCCACCTAGAAATCATTCCCCAAACGTGGAGTTTGAGGGGACGCTTAGGTCGCGGTTTGGAAACTAAGTGTCCTATCTTGGCAAAGCTCATTCTGGCAAAATGCTCCAATGCCACAGTCGATACGTTTTTCCCCGAAACGAGAAAACGGGAAAGGGCTTTAAATCCAATAATGTGTCTGGTTTTGAAAACACCGTTTTCAGCTTGTTTATTCTTTTTTAACACGCTGCTTTGAATAAATGCCGTTTGTCCTTTTTAAATGAGATGGTGGGGGTTCTCATTACAATACGAAGTAACTGGACTTACTGGGAGCCTGTTCAGACACATTAACAGGTCCTCCGGGTTTATTATGTTCTAAAACAACGTGTTTTCTCGTCTTCCCAGATTTTATTCTGGAGGGGAAAATCAAACCGTTAAAACGTACACGGACCCGACACTTAAACACGAGGACATACTGTATAAAGACAGCAGCGACATCAGCAATTGACAACAAACACTAGCGCGTATTGACAACTTGATCCCAGTCATCTGCCTATGAATAAGCGGCTCCTCAGCACCATCGTTGGAACGTCACATCACTGTCTGCTTCAGATGGTGACGCCACTTCCCCGATTCTCTTGTTGCCTGCATTTGACAAGCATACATTTCCGGTTAAGCTCTACCTGGACACATCATCTGTCATTCGGGCTCTTACGTTTCATTCAGAGTCAGAGCAAACTATAGGTCATTGCGGTCTGAGTAAATAAAGAGTTTGGTTGAACTTAAAAGCTGCTCTAACAAGACAACGACTTAGTTTTTCGTTCTCTGCGTTTTTCTCAAAACAAAAAATCAGCTTTAAATCCAACTCCGTGCGTTGTGTCCAAAAAACAACAACACTTGAATTCCGTTAATTAATATTACGAGCTGAAACGAAGTTTGTTTTGTATTTTTTCCATATGATCAACAAACCAGAAGACGAGTACAGATATACACATAAAATACATTTATAACACAGATTGATGAATAAATATAGATTCCTATTTTATGTTATTATACTTATATTATTCTATTGGATTGGCTGGAGGAGGGACTGTGTCTCTCGGCTGGCCTGGAAACTGTAAAAACACTAGCGCACTAGTGAGCAAAGACGCATAACAATCTATAATATTTCAAAATTAACTACTCTACATTTAATGATACAATACCATGACATCGTTTTTTGTGCTCAATGTGCAGACAAAGATAGAAATGAACAGTTGGACCTCACATCTTTGCACCACCTGGTGGTTAACACGAGACTAGCACCCTAATTTTTTTCAGTTGGCCGCAGGATTAAAAATCCTTAGCCGGGGATGCACCCGTGGCGCGCTGGCGACGCGCACGTACTGCGGTAAAAAGGTGGTCGCTTAGAAGTGCTACAACAGACCTATTTTACTATTAAGTTTTTACTATTAAGTATCTGTTGTGTGCTCATACGTGGGGAGTGTGAAGGGCAACAACTTGTTGATGGCTTAGCTGTTTTCTGTTCACTGCAAAGTTATAATTATTCTGTGTGGTTTAAAACAGGCAGCGCCACAGCAGCAACACGTTCTTGTTTTCATTCTCCTCAGTGTTTTTGCGACTTTAAATAGCAGGCGTCTCTTAAAAATATGTACACACCCACCACTCTGACAACTGATACAACATATTGGCTTCACATAATTCCATGATTATGGGTCGCGGTTTAATTAATATAATTTGAATGCACATGGCCAAGTAAAGACGTTGAGCGCAGTCCATCTGTGACTACAGCCACTTATTGAGTTTTAAACTTCCACAACTTGTTAATGAATGTTTTCCAATTGTCGTAGACTTTACGTAAATGACCCTAATAATCATAGGAATTTGTTCTACAGCCGTTGTCGATCGTAATTTTGACAGGACGCCAGAAATCAGCAGATCAACAGCGACGCATTACAGCAACATGTTTGTTCCTACGTGTTTACTCTGTGTCTGCAGAACTGCAGTTTGACTTGCTTTGACTGTGCGTGTCATTGTAACTGAGTGGCTGAGATCACATATTCCGCCCGTGTACGTTTCAACATTTTCATTTCCCATCCGTCCATCCAGCCACTTTCACCGGCGTTTTCGTTTCTCTTCCGATGAGCGACAGACGTATTTTAATCAAAGCACTGCCTTACAAACCAATAAACCAGGCAAAAATATTTGTTTTTTACAAAAAGACATTGAATTGGAGTTAATATGTTTTTTTTATTTAGAGAAAAACAAAAAACAAAAAACTTCTGCTTTTAATTTTTAATCGAAGCTCATCCGTGGATGGGTCGCGGGGCAGCAGTCTTAGCAGAGAGCTCCAGACTGCCGCTCGAATGAAACATGAGATCGAATGATATGTGATGTGTTTTGTACTCAGATGACTTGGATCTGAGTTTGACCAAGCTGTTGTTTGTCTCATGTTTGCTCACAGTCACAAAGGCAAACTTCACATCCCTCCCCCTGTACTTCATAGAGGCGCATAGACATGCTAATGTGTTGCTATTACTCGATCAGCAGGTGAGAAATACCTCAGCTCCGGGACAAAGCTCCGTAGGAGACTGGGCAGCATCGGGCGCATGATCAGCTGCAGGTCTAAGATTCATTAATGTAGCCAGTAGTTTGTTCTACATGTTTACTGTGCAAGAGTAAACGTATGTATTTATTGTAGCTTTCTGGTCTAATTTATTTGTAGCACTTCGACATTCGTTTAAAATATGCAGTGCATTTTAAAATGAAAATACTATTATTATTTATTACCTTTATTGTAAACACAAAATTAATTGCACAATTTGGACTGGCGATGATTTGCACTTCTTCCATAATAATCATGGATAATCAAGGAAGAAACTGCAGTTCATAGATGTTATTCAGGGACGGTTTGATAAAGATTCAGTGTGTTTTTCAACTGTACTGTCAGCCAAGGTACGTGCATTATCAAATGAATGCGCCTGTCAGCAGGGA
This sequence comes from Betta splendens, assembly GCF_900634795.4. Classification (NCBI taxonomy): domain Eukaryota; kingdom Metazoa; phylum Chordata; class Actinopteri; order Anabantiformes; family Osphronemidae; genus Betta; species Betta splendens. The sequence goes on along the minus strand of NC_040900.2, from coordinate 16,279,909 downwards.
GAACATCAACTCTATTCAGTCGCTCTTCAGTTGCTGCTGATGTCTCATCCCTAGCTCACACACCTTAAAGCGTCTGAACCAATGAATTCCAGATTGACAGTTGATGCCGCACGGGTTGCTCTCAGTAGCTGTTTGAAGCAGGGAAAAGCGAGTTAGCTGTCCTTGTCGATGCCTTGACAGTGTTTTATCGTCTGTAAACGATCTGAACAGTTTTTATAGTTTTACATGACGCTTACGTTTGATCATTGCTCGTATTCCATATACAAGAGAACGAGGACTAAATAGGTATGCTGTTAATTGCTACGATCTTCTGTCAATAAAAAATAAAATGTTAAACCCCTGAGCCCTAACTTTTATGTCTTCTTTGGTTTAAAAAACAAATGTTGAATGTTCTCAAATAATATAATATTGCCGCCCTCCGCGGCTCCCAGTGTTTGTTTTTTTCATTGAAAACGTGGGTGTTACCGGTGGCCGATCTCTGGTCTAGATCATCCTTATTCACTTTTTTAAATTGTAATAGTGTAACCTTAGTTAGTATACCTTTTTATTTTTTTTATTTTATGTTTGGGAAACGTGGCATTTCAGCTACTGTGGTTTTATTTGTAATTAACATTAGTCCCTACCTGCCCTTGTTGACGGGGGCCAGGAAAAAGGTGACGCGCGTTGGATAAGTGCGGCATGAAGTAAAAAGTGTACATGTGCCGTGCTGTCTTGCTGTGTGGTGCATTAATGAAGAATACCAGGTAAAGAAAATTGTTGCCCTTACCAACAGCGAGAAGTTAGGGTTACAGTAGCTTGTCTGCCACAAATCGAACGCTGCACGTGGGAGCTCGCACCGTTCAGCTTCCAATTTTACATATATACACATATAAAAAACAAAGTCGCAGGACTTGTATACGGGTGGTTCCCGGTTCGAATCCTCATTAGACTGAATAAGCATCCAGTGTGGGTCCTTGGGCAAGACCCTTCAAGCTAACGCCTACCTCATAATGATGAGAGACAAGGAACCACATGAGATACCGGCTCAGACGTCGCTCGGTCTAACAAGGTCTGCATCAGGTGTTGGGGAACCAGAGCACCTTGGCGAGAAGTGGGCTACTGGAACAAGAAAGAAATGGCTAAGATGCGAGAACAAGGCTCTGTTGGAATGCTACTACTCAAGTAATTCTAGTCAGAGGGGTTACATGAAAAGAATGTGCGGAGAATGTGCGAGGCACATTCTCCGCACACAGAGGCCCAGAGAGGTGCAATGAAAAGACCGATGCCTAAGAGGTACAGCCAGATGCCCATACCTGAAGCACTCAAAACTGCCAAGCAAAGGCTACAAGCCTTGGCCAGCCGCCTAAAGAGATACACCAGAGACAACAAAGCCAGACGAATAAACCGGCTGTTCGCAACACAACCTGTGACAGTGTACTCTCAATGGCAGGGTAATAACAGCAGAGCAGACCCACCAAGGCTGGAAACTAAAAAGTACTGGAAAGGTATATGGGAAAGGGAGGCGTCACACAACAGTGATGCACAGTAGCAGGTGGATCTGAGGGAAGACCACAGCAACCTCCCAGAACAGAATCCAGTGACTATCACAGTGGCAGACATCCAACAGAGAGTCTCAGGTATGAAAAACTGGACAGCACCCGGCCCTGACATGATCCATGCCTACTGGCTAAAGAAGCTCTCTGCAATCCATGAGCGCCGGGCAGCACAAATGAACCAGCTGCTAAGGGATGGAACCCACACTGAATGGCTAACCGAAGAGCAAACGATCCTGATAATAAAGGATGCCTCAAAAGGTACAGTCCCAGCCAACTACGGCCAATAACCTGCTTCTCCACAACATGGAAGCTCATGTCAGGCATCATCGCAGCTAAGATAAGTGGGCACATGGCTCAATACATGAGCGAAGCACAGAAGGGCATTGGTAAGGATACCAGAGGAGCCAAAAACCAACTCCTGCTTGACAGAACAGTCGCCCAAGACTGCAGAATGCGACACACCAACCTGTGCACAGCCTGGATCGACTACAAGAAAGCCTATGACTCAATGCCACACACATGGATCACTGAATGCTTGGAGCTGTACAACATCAACAGAACTCTAAGGGCCTTCATTGCAAACTCGATGAGGTTGTGGAGAACCACCCTTGAAGCCAATGGGAAGCCACTTTCCTAAGTATCCATCAAATGTGGCATATACCAAGGAGATGCACTGTCCCCACTGCTTTTCTGCATAGGTCTGAATCCCCTCAGCCAAATAATAAACAAGACTGGCTATGGATACCGACTATGGAACGGGGCCACCATAAGTCACCTCCTCTACATTGATGACATCAAGCTGTACGCCAAGAGTGAGCGAGACATCGACTCGCTGATCCACACTACCAGGATCTACAGCTCGGACATCGGGATGTCATTCGGGCTCGAGAAATGTGGGAGGATGGTGACAAAGACAGGCAAGGTAATCCACACAGAAGGGGTCTCAGTCCCAGAAGGAACAATAACAGACATTGAGGACAATTACAAGTACCTTGGAATACCACAGGCAAAGGGCAACCTTGACCAGGCAACAAGGAATGCGACAACAGCCAAATACCTCCAACGAGTAAGGCAAGTCCTAAGAAGCAGCTCAATAGCAAGAACAAATCCCGGGCAATAAACAGCTACGCCCTGCCAGTGATCAGATACCCTGCAGGAATAATAAGGTGGCCAAAGGAAGAGATACAGACCACAGATGTTAAGACACGAAAGCTCCTCACCATGCATGGAGGGTTCCACCCCAAATCCAGCACCCTGAGACTGTACGCTAGCCGCAAGGAAGGAGGCCGAGGACTAGTGAGCGTGAGAGCCACTATCCGGGATGAAACATGCAAGATCCATAAGTACATCAAGGATAAGGCCCCGACAGATGACGTGCTGAGTGAATGTCTCAGGCAGTGGAGAACAGAGGATGAGATGCTGGAAGAGGGACCATCATGGGAGGACAAGCCCTTACACGGGATGTACCACCGGAACATAGCTGAAGTGGCTGATCTCAACAAATCCTACCAATGGCTTGAAAGGGCTGGGCTGAAGGACAGCACAGAGGCACTCATCCTGGCCACACAGGAGCAGGCCCTGAGCACCAGAGCCATAGAGGCCCAGATCTACCACACCAGACAAGACCCAAGGTGTAGACTGTGCAAAGAGGCCCCTGAGACAGTCCAGCACATAACTGCAGGGTGTAAGATGCTGGCAGGAAAAGCATACACGGAATGCCATAACCAAGTGGCTGGCATAGTATACAGGAACATCTGCGCAGAGTATGGACTGGAAACCCCAAGGTCAAAATGGGAAACACCTCCCAAGGTGGTAGAGAACGAGCGAGCCAAGATCCTGTGGGACTTCCAGATACAGACTGACAAAATGGTAATGGCGAACCAACCAGACATTGTGGTGGTGGATAAAGAGCAGAGGAAAGCCGTAGTGGTGGATGTGGCAATACCAAGCGATGGCAACATCAGGAAAAAGGAACATGAGAAACTAGAGAAATACCAAGGGCTCAGAGAAGAACTGGAGAAGGCTTGGAAGGTGAAGGCCACAGTGGTACCTGTGGTGATCGGAGCACTGGGGGCTGTGACCCCCAAACTGGAGGAGTGGCTACAACAGATTCCTGGAAAAACATCCGAAATCTCAGTCCAGAAAAGTGCAGTCCTAGGAACAGCAAGGATACTGCGCAGAACCCTCAAGCTCCCTGGCCTCTGGTAGAGGACCCGAGCTTGGAAAGTGGATGAGACCACCCGCGGAGGGTGAGAATAGAGTGGTAGACAGAGAGAGAGACAGAGAGAGAGAGACAGAGAGAGAGAGAGAGAGAGAGAGACAAAGAGTACATTAACCTCATGAGTGTCTTAAATCTAAAGCATTGTACGCACCCTCGTTTGAAATGCACATACGTATAAATCCTGAGGCAGTGTTTCTGGCACCGGTCCGTTTAAAATAAAAATGACCCACAAAGTCCTCACTTGTTGAACCCTTGGTAAAGTGAAGAGATTTTGGTGTTGGTAAAAACACCCAAGAACCGAACTATTTCTATGGGAGGACTTGGGCGCTGCCGTGCTCCTCTGTTCAAGGTGAGTGAGGGAGGGAGGGGGTGGCGGAAGTCCATTTTTGGTTCAGGATCATTATGGGGGTGGTGGTTCAGGATTTGCAGGGAGAACTTCCTACCAATTTGACGACAACTGGGGAACCGTCCCAGAGTAGGACGAGGTCTCTATCCATTGGATGAGAAAATTTACGTTTTCAAAATGTGAAAAAAGGAGGAAATGCATTTCTACCGTGCTCAGTGTGTGTATATGTGACCCATAAAGTCATAGGAACGCTCCAAAATGTCTAAAAAGTGGATTTTGTATGACATGACCCCTTTAAGTTCATGGCTTCAGTATATAAAGGTTTCTTATATTAAACCACCAACTAACAAAAACGGTTTGTTTAAAAAATCGGGGGTGGGAAGTTGTGTGCTTTAACCATTAGACTCGTTTTCTCAACTTTTTACTTGACTGTTTAGACAGACTATTGTCTGTGTGCCCTAGCAAACGGTGTAGAACTGACATTATCAGATCTATGTCCTGTTCTCAGAACTGTGCCTATATTTGGTATTTGACCCAGGTCAGATGTACAGGTATACAGGTCAGATAGTAAAGCTGAAAAAATTTAAAATTTAAAAAAATTTCTACTTCCGCCTCTTGAGGAGTGCAGCCGTGTTTTCTCTCTGCTCCCACTCTGCTTTTGCTTGCAGTGTCCTTGTCTTGTCTTTTTCTGAGCACCCTGATCTGCTATTCTGGAATAACATTTTTGAACATGGAGCTAATCAATTGGTCACTCAGCGCGTTGGACAAAATGTTTTCACAAAGGAAAGAATCTCCGGGAGAACCACTCTGCTCCTTGGGGACTTTTGCCTCCGGCTACGTGCGGGACGCGTGGAATTTCCTGGTGCCCTGTGTGTCTGGAGCCTCTGTCCATCAAGGATGCAGAGGATCTATTCATATTTTGGACTTTGATAACAGGGCTACTCATGATTGGCTTTGGTGGTGCCCTGCTTTATCGGAAGATTGGAAAGATTGGAAAATCTGCGGCTGGCTCATTGGCGTGTCCAGCGGCCGTGGAGCTACAAACGCCGATGGGGGCCATGGTTACTCGGCTGACGGAATTACACCAGAGGATGGCCCGGATTGAAGGACTGACAATTAACATCTCAGCTCGTTCGGATGATTTGCATCAGAGGATGACCTGGATTGAGGGACTGATCAATTCAATTCAATTCAATTTTATTTATATAGCGCCAAATCACAACAAAGTTATTTCAAGGCACTTTACAAAGTAAGGTTTAAAACCTCACACAACTAAACCCAACAAATCCCACATACAGCAAGCATTTAATTTGACAGCAACAGCGGAGAGGAAAAACTCCCTCTCTAACGAGGAAGAAACCTCCAGCAGAACCAGACTGGATGTGGGCGGCCATCTGCCTCGACCGGTTGGGGTGAGAGGATAGAGAGATAGAAAAGCACAGCAACAGCAACAAGCAACAACAAGCAACAACAGAGCACAGGCAGGATGGTAGGAGCAGGGACTGGATGCAGGCAGGATGGTTGGATCCGCAGCTGCCCATCACAGACACCAAACTTTGAGTCCAATGATACCTGTAGGTGAGGACAGAGAGGGAGAAAGAGTGGGGGTGGGGGGGGGGGGGGGGGGGGGGGGGGGAAGCACAACTACTGGACAGAAAGAGACAAGGTTAGTTAAACATGGGACAATGATGGGAGGTTATGGGACAGAGGAGGTAGAAGGAAACAGAGGAGCTCAGTGTATAAATTAAGTCCCCCAGCAGTCTAGGTCTATTGCAGCTTAACTAAGAGATGGTTCCTGTGACTAACAATAATTGCCAGTGACCTGAACCATCTCTATTTATAAGCTTTATCAAAAAGGAAGGTTTTAAGCCTAATCTTAAAGGTGGAGAGTGTGTCAGCTTCTCGAACCTGAAGAGAGAGCTGGTTCCAGAGGAGAGGAGCTTGGTAGCTAAAAGCTCTGCCCCCTGTTCTACATTTAAACACTCTAGGAACCACAAGTAGCCCAGCGCTCTGAGAACGAAGTGTTCTGCTGGGAGCATAAGGAACTATGAGGTCTTTAAGATAAGAAGGAGCTTTATCATTGAGTACTTTGTATGTGAGTAGGAGAATTTTAAATTCTATCCTACATTTTACAGGCACCCAGTGCAGAGAAGCTAATGTAGGAGAAATGTGATCTCTCTTTCTAAGTCCTGTCAGAACTCTGGCTGCAGCATTTTGAATGAGCTGTAGGCTTTTTAAGGAGCTGTTAGGACATCCTATGAGTAAGGAGTTACAGTAGTCCAGCCTAGAGGTAACAAATGCATGGATCAGTTTCTCTGCATCGCTCTGAGAGAGGATGTTTCTGATTTTAACTATATTTCTAAGGTGGAAGTAGGCGGTTCTGGAGATTTGTTTAATGTATGATGTAAAAGAGATATCCTGGTCAAACATGACACCAAGGTTCCTCACAGTAGAATCTAAAGCTAATGTTATGCCATCCAGGGTGGCTATCTGACTCAATAGTGTCTCTCTCAGATTTTTAGGCCCAACAATAAGAATCTCGGTTTTATTTGAGTTTAGTTGAAGGAAGTTTTGGGACATCCAGGATTTGATGTCTTTTAAACAACCCTGAATTTTGACTAGTTGATCTGTTTCATTTGGTTCCAAGGACATGTATAGCTGAGTATCATCTGCGTAAAAATGAAAATTAATAGAATGCTTTCTAATAATCTGACCTAGAGGAGACATGTATAGGCTAAACAGAATTGGACCCAGCACAGAACCCTGTGGAACTCCATAGCTAATCCTTGTGCGTGTGGAGAATTTATCATTAACATGAACAAACTGGAATCTGTTCAACAAATAGGATTTAAACCATCCCAATGCTGTTCCATTAATCCCGATTCTATGTTCTAGTGTCTGTAATAGAATGTTATGATCAATTGTATCAAATGCAGCACTAAGATCTAACAGGACAAGTACAGAAACTAGACCATTGTCCGAAGCTAATAGAAGATCATTAGTGACTCTAACCAGAGCTGTCTCTGTGCTATGATGTTTTCTAAATCCTGACTGAAAATCTTCATATAGGTTATTCCCACTAAGGTGGTCAGATAATTGTTTAGCCACGATTTTTTCCAGAATCTTGGAAATAAAGGGTAAATTTGAAATGGGCCTATAGTTGGCTAGTTGTCCAGGGTCAAGGGTTGGTTTTTTCAATAGAGGTTTGACCACAGCCACCTTAAAAGCCTGTGGTACATAGCCTAGTTGTAAAGATTGGTTGATTTGATTTAATATGGATGAGCTGATTAAAGGTAGAACTTCTTTGAGTAATCTGGTTGGGATTGGATCTAAAAGACAAGTGGACGACTTGGAAGAGTTAATTATTGAGGTTAACTCCATATGAGTTATGGTGAAGAAGCTGTCTAGGTAAGACAGAGGATTTAATAAATTTAAAGTTGATGGATCTAAACAGTGCTTTCTGTCATTTGGAAGAAGTCGCTGCTGAATGTTTTTTTTTAATGATGATAATTTTATTAGTAAAGTAGTTCATAAAGTCATTGCTGCTGATATTTAAGGGGATAGTAGACTCAATACAGCTATGACTCTTTGTCAGCCTGGCTACAGTGCTGAAAAGAAACCTGGGGTTGTTTTTGTTTTCCTCAATTAGGGAGGAATAATATGTTTTTCTAGCAGCACAAAGTGCTTTTTTATATTTCATTAGACTGTCCTTCCATGCAATGCAGTTTACATTTATTTTGTTGGAACGCCACTGTCTTTCTAGTTGTCTAGTCCTTTGCTTTAGGCTGCGGATGTCTGAGTTATACCACGGAGCTAACCTCCTCTGATTTACTGTCTTCTTCTTCAGAGGAGCCACTGTGTCTAACATTGTACGTAGAGAAGCTGCAGCATCATCTACAAGACAGTGAACCTGTTCATAGGGATTAAGGTGACTGTTCTCTGTGTATCTACAAGACATTGAGGCAAAAGATGATGGAATCATCTGCTTGAATCTGGCAACAGCATTGTCAGATAAACATCTGCTATAGTAACATTTCTTTCCAGCTGTTATAGGGTCAGTTGTGCTAAATTCAAAAGTTAATAAGAAATGGTCAGATAACAGAGGGTTTTGGGGAAGAACTATTAAATGATCAATTTCAACCCCATATGTCAGGACAAGATCTAGGGTGTGGTTAAAACGATGAGTGGGTTCATTTACCTGCTGTGTAAAACCAATAGTGTCTATTAAGGAGTTGAAAGCAGTGCTGAGACAGTTGCTGTCAACATCTACATGAATGTTAAAGTCTCCCACTACAATGACTTTATCTGTGCTAAGTCAGATAAGAATTCAGAGAATTCAGTTAAGAACTCTGAATATGGAGCAGGAGGACGGTAAACAATACAAAACACAACTGGTTTCTGAGTTTTAGAGTCTGGGTGAGAAAGGCTCAGAGTGAGGCTCTCAAATGAGTTATAACTATGTTTAGGTTTAGGAGTAATTAATAAATCTGATTTATAAACTGCTGCTACTCCTCCAGCTCTACCTGTACATCTTGGAACATGATAGTTGATGTGACTCATTGGAGTCGACTCATTTAAAGTAACATATTCATCCTGCTGCAGCCAGGTTTCAGTGAGACAGAACAGATCTATGTGATGGTCACTTATCAAGTCATTTATTAAAAAGGATTTAGATGAGAGAGATCTAATATTTAATAAACCACACTTTATTAGCTTACTGTTACTTTGTTCCGTAAGAGGACCTGTTTTGATGTTTATTAAATTCTGGTAAGTCACTCCTCTTTGATTTGTGTGTGACTTGTATAGTTTAGGCGGTCGAGAAGCAGACACAGTCTCTATGCGATACCTAAGACTAAGAGTGGGTGGCGGCTGTAGAGAACGTGCAGAGAGGCGTGTAAGACTGCGACTCTGCGTCCTGGGCTCCACTCTGAGTTGTCAAGCAGTGGGGGGACTAAGCAACATGGCCATGTTACTAGAAAGCAGAGGGGCTCCATTCAACGTGGGATGGACGCCGTCTCTTCTAATCAGCCCAGGTTTTCCCCAAAAAGTGCTCCAATTAGCCACAAAGCCCACATCGTTTGCAGGACACCACCTAGACAACCAGCGGTGGAGCGATGACAGCCGGCTATACATGTCATCGCTGGTCACATTGGGGAGGGGTCCAGAGAAAACTACGGAGTCCGACATTGTTTTGGCGAACGAACACACCGACTCAATGTTAGTTTTAGTGACTTCCGATTGGCGTAACCGGGCGTCATTAGCTCCTGCGTGTATTACGATCTTAGCTTAACTTAGCTTAACTTACGCTTATCCTTATACAGGAGCTTAAGACAAGACTCAATGTCGCCCGCTCTGGCCCCAGGCAAACACCTAACTATGACCGCTGGATTCTCTACGGCTACCGGCTAAAGGGACCTGGCTAGCTGGCCTGTTTTCTAAAGTGCGAAGCCGAGACTCTAAGTCTAACAACCTCGCCTCCAACCCTGCAACTAGCATACACCTATTACAGATACCATCACCATCACTAAAGGAGGCAGAGGATAAGCTAAACATAAGACACACCGAGCACCGAACAGAGCGAGAGGGAGAGGAAAAGGGGGAAGCCATAGCAGGAAAGTAAGCTAGGAGCTACGCTAGCGGAGAAAACACTTAGATAACAGTGTAAATTAGCAGGACGTTTAATGAAAGGAAAAGATGCTTGAGTGTTACAAGCTTGTTTTGCAACTTTTAGCAGTCACTATCAGATATAAAACGATAATATTTAGAAAAGAGCGGAGAGTAACGCTGTACACACACAGCGGCAGCAAACCTCAGTAACCGGAAGTGACGCGATACGCTTACCGTCAGTCAGCCAACCAACCAAGCGACCAACCAAGCGACCCAAGCCAACCAACCAAGCGACCTTGGTCAGTAACATCTCAGCTCGTTCGGATGCCCGGATTGCAGGACTGACTAATAAGATCTCAGCCCGTTCGGAGGAAGACAGGAGACAGACGGATAACATCTGCAGACAGACTGAACACTTGGTTACTATGGTGACAGCCTTGTCCGACAGGCTTGAGGAGATGTCACGGGTGACCCATGGTCCCACAAGAGGCGATGAAGCCCTGAGTTCTGACCGATTGAAGTATTGATCTAGACAAATTAGTCATGAATTGTTAAAATGTATTAGAATTGGCTGTGTATTATTCTGTCCCTTCTCCCTCACCCCTCCCTTCCCGGGTCCAATCTAGCTCACCAGCTGTGCCTCTATCTATCCTCTTCCCCTGTTGTGACTCACTTCAAGGACAACTGTTGGACTGACATGTAAACATCTTGATCGGCCTCGGTCATACTTCTATAAACAACACCTCACTACACTGATGCAGATACACCCCCTCCCACCCCACCTTACAGTCTCACTGTCTGCTCTCCGACCTTATCTATCTGTCCTGATGAACCCAAGAAAAAATTCCAGCAAGGTTTCCACTTGTACTGTGTGCCACTTGTATGTACCGCAATTGCTTCCACTGTCGGACTAGCGCCGGGTAACCTGGCTGCTGATGGGAATTTCCCCGCTGTGGGACTAATAAAGGCATTCTATTCTATTCTCCACCTTTTGGTTTTACCCTGGAATTGCGTCTTTGGTACTAAAATAGGGGTGGCCTCATTAACATTATTAACACCTTCCTCAGACCAAGGAGGGGGGCTGCTGACAGTCAGCTCATGAGGGTGTGATAAGTGTGTGATCAGCGCTGGAAAGAGCACTGACAGTTGACTAAAATCAGCGAAAACGAACTGCTCTGTCTGTAATAAGGACTGTTTTATACCCATATAGCCGAAGACAAAACTCGAGAGGAGATCGGACAATTCGCTCAGCTGCAACGGGTCTGTGGAACGCTCTTCCAGAGCACACGAGAACGCCACAGACTGTGGACTCTTCATAAAACTTATTTATTTACCAGAGCTTTCAAAGTTGGCAAAATCCAGAGTGGCTCAGATTTATTTGTGACATCTGATTCTCCCGTAAGAATATTATCATAATAAAATTGAACGTTGTACATGGGAGCGCACACTCGGTCTGTCTAAGCATACAGCTGCTTATTTTGGTTTTGAACTGCCATAACTTGAAAATACTACTATACTAAATACTACAATCGTCTGCTAAATAATACAGGCAGCCAGCTCTATTAGTCATTTGTTATTATCTTGTAGGCCAAAAAATAAAAATGAGATAACAACGTTCATTATTTAGGAATTACAACTTCTGCTCCCACCGAGATTCAAACTGACGGGTCAAGACTGTTAAACAGTACACTAACCATTCCATCATCAAGACATTGTCATGTTGCTCTACGTGGCCCATATAACATGATCTTAGTACAGCATCATAGGGGCCAGTGTGGGGGCTGATCGCCACCTATAGGCCAAAAAGACGTAACACACGCTCCAAAGCGGTAAAAACAAGGTGATACCGCGCTGAAAATGAAAACGAATCGCAGTAAAGGCTGACACTTTTAAGTGCTACGACTGTACTAGACCACTGCTACACCACCATCAGCGTTGCTTATTATGCCGTCATGGTGCAACTCTGCAAATCGTTTGTGAGGACCTGGAAGAAGTGGACCAGTGAAGCTGAGTGCCTAGACTGCACAGACTGGGATGTTTTCAGGTCTGCCACCAACAGGACTGTCTACTGCCGCTTTGATCAGGCAGTTGACAGTCCTAACACCTTCACCCCCCAGCTATTGTCCAGCAACAAGCCTCCCCCCACAGCCCCACCTGATCCCCCCACACAGCTTTACACCTCAGTGTCCCCCAACCCCCTCACACCTCTCCTCATCAAAGAGGGGGATGTAAACAAACTCTTTAAACAACTGAATTCACGGAAAGTTGCAGGCCCAGACTCTGACTCCGCCTCCACCCTGAGGCACTGTGGCAACCAACTGTCTCCAGTGTTCACATACATGTACACCCACTTCACTCTACCATATATAGTCTGTTCATAACTTTATTTTAATTTACCTCCCTGGTTTAATTCCCTCACTGCACTATTCAAATTATTTGTGTCATGTTGTATGTTGTACTGTTGGTACTTTATACTGAGATAATTCCGATAATTTCAGTTAACATCAGCTGAAGAGTGGATGATAATTTAAGAAAAGTAATAAAAATAATTTTTGCTAAGGAGATGTCACAGGACAAAACAGATAATAATCTGATCACTTCCATTATAGCAACATTGTCAGTTGGCCACACTTATTAAAGTTGATGTTAAACTATACAGTACCTCTGCTTTTGGGTTACACAATACCAGTCTTAAGTTTGGACTCACCTTCAGTGAGTGACCTTTTTTTAAAACATTGAACCCTAGGAGGGATCCAAAATGTGATAATGAATCTTACACAAAGATACACGATGTATCTTGAAATAAATATTAGGTAAAATTGCTTAACGGTCTCAGATGAGCATTTCTAATGAGTCCATTCGGTGATAGAGGTTGTGTTGGCAGTAGAAGCACTGCCAAGCATTTCCAACAACCTAAAGGAGCTGGGTCATCTCAGCACAGGACTTACCAGGTCAGTTGGAAACAATCAAGTCGGCCCTCAAATGCCAGATATGTCACTGTAAGTTTTTAACTGTAGATTACTAAAGTGTTTTTTTTTTGTTTGTTAAATTATATTTAGTGTTTGAAAAAATAATCTATCGTTGGAATATAGTGCAAAGCCTAAGCCTCAAAACTATATTTTAACCTACAGGACTGTTTAAAATACATAAACTTTTAGAAAAGTCTTTTTTATGATGAGAATATGCTGTAAATCAAAATGTAGTATACATTCATGCAGACTGCCTGTGATTAAATAAATTGAGAAAAGACAACTCTAAATCTCCTCACATTTTATATTCTGCTATATATATTTCTGGTTTATTGCAGGTACAATGACTAGCCAATGTTGTTTATGTGCTGCCACAAGGAGGAGATAATTGAGCAAAGTGCAGGGGGAGTTGTCTTCTGACCATCTAAGTCAGGTTACAAGACTATCAGAGGTCCTGATCCTGGCAAACAGCCTGAAGCTCAAGGAGTGTTAAAGATTTTTTGAAGTAATATTACTTATATCAAAGTTGTCTTCTGAGAATAATTTAACTGGCAAAATAAACACATGGGCAGTGCTGACCACAAATGTTGAGTGTTTAAAAAACTCAAAATCATGCTTGAAGGGTCTTCTGATCAGGATCTGTAACTCACAAGGATTCCAGTTCCTCAGCGACTAAACTACCTCAATGACTCAATTGGAGCGGCCCCAAACTTGGGTCTTGGTGAAAAGACCTGAGTTGCTTTGACCACTCTGGGCCATTTCTACAGGTCTAGCTCAAAAAGGACATCCTGCCTCTACCTCTGTTATTCAAATTACCTGCGACAAGAGAACCAGAGAAGGCGGATCTCGCCACCTGGTCAGACCTCCGGAGCTGATAAACTTTTAAAGAATAGACTTATTCACAAACTAAATAGTATCATACTTTTGTAACTATGCTTCATAATCTCACAATCTCGCTGTAAGATATTGTTTTAACACATTTATGCTGCTGTGTCTCAAAGAAAAACCCAAACCAAAAGCGGGAGAGACTTTACACTTACCTCGTAAACATATACGCCGCTCTGAATGCGAGGAACCGTTAAACTTATAGCTGAAAAATAATACACATCTTAATTTAGTTTCAGAAATAGCCAGTTGTCACAGTTTTTCGTGCACGAGTAAACTCACAAATTTATACTTGCCGTTATTAGCATACAAACTAGTCGGTAAACTTGTATTTGAAAAATTATTCTATTTAGTTTCAGAAAGTCCGGGTTGTCACAGTTTTTGTTAGTGAACAAGTAAACTTTTTAATTAATTCAAACGTAAAAAAAGTCTCTTATGTGAATAAAAAACGACCCCAAGACGTGGTGAGATGGGGGTCCTAGAGATATTGCAGCCTCACACCTGAGTGTGATTCCAAGAGCCCGGGCTTTTGTACTCATTAACAGTGTGACATGATTGTGTCAGGGTTGTAGCAGACTTCGCAGAGTCTTTCACTTTTACTAGACATCAAGCGCTGTATTGTTTGACCAGAGCTGAGCCGCCGGTGCCATCTATATTCTAACTTCTTGCATGAAAACCTCAGAGACCGTGGAACTTTCAGCGTGGAAAAGGGGAGGCTGACAGTTTGACAGCTTTAAATCAAAGTTTGAAAAATGCTATATATTATGGTCTCTACACTATTTATGATCAACTGTGAACACCAGTAACTAATAAATGTGTCTAGAAGGTAGTTTTGATGTATATACAAAGCAGAGCTTTGGCAGGTGCTGTTATTATGCTTATCTATGATAAAGGAGCAATATTCAACGCCATGAATTGTACTTTTACAAAGTAGAATTCATGGCGTTGAGAAATTTCTTAGCTTTTTTGTTGAACAATTGAACCTACTTAACAAATCCCCCTCACATGACCAGACAGTTATACACTGTCCTCTTTTTAGTTTAGTACTTAGTCCTTGCCAGTTAATAATATACATTTTTGTTTCCTTCCTTTCTTTCTTTCTTTCTTTCTTTCTTTCTTTCTTTCTTTCTTTCTTTCTTTCTTTCTTTCTTTCTACAGAATCAACAAACAAAGCCAGATGAGATACTTTGAAAGGATTTAGCTCCTCATCCATTGTCTATTTTATAGATGCTATCTGACTAAGAGACTTAATAAATACAAATAAAGTTATGTCAGGGAACGGTGGGAAGGAAAATTTTCTTCTTCATTTTTTTTTGCTTTTAAATCTGGTTGTAATATTTTCCAAGCAACTGGATAACATGTTTTTACAATATTCAGGCGGTGTCATGGATCTTTTGACAAGAGGATTTTTCTAATCTCAAGATTGTCCTGGCTCCTCAGAAATATTCTTTAGTATATTTACAGTAAATGCAACAACTTTCCAACTTTTACTCACCTACTGCCATGGTTGTCAGAATTCCAGTTTTTGAATGTTTTGTACATTCCGAGAGCAGTTTTTCATATTTTTTTACTGAGTAAGTGAATTAAGAAACTTCACAATTCGCCCATCAAACTTCACACGTGCCTCCCACCAACCCCTCCCACCATCAGCCATCCAGCCAATCATGGGCAAGCCTTTAAGCCGTCCTGGGTGTTTCAGGAAGAGTTCCTGCTGCCTGGAGAAACATGGAGCTGGAAATGGGGGGGTGGGAAGGCGAGAAGGGGGGGTTGAAGGAGGATATGGGGATGGCTACATACCTCAACGGTCTATTTATGATACAGTGTGTATCAATCAACAGATCGACAGTCATCACCACCACCATGGAGGTTCAATACGGCAAGATAGTGGAGGTGAAGGGAGCTTTAGCTACTCTGCAAGTGGCTCTCTTAGGCTAAGCAGACCCCCAGGTGATATGTTTGATGCACAGCCACACAATTTAACTCCAAACCCATCATTTGTGCGGCGACTGGATGAAAGAGCCATCTATGACTCGTTGAAGCTTGGGGGTCAAGATACCGAAGGTGGAGCCTGCCATTCACCAGGGCATTTTAATCGATCAGTTTCTCCATCTGTATCCTCATTCTCAGTGCCAGGGGTGTCCTCTTCTTCATCCAAAAAACATCATCATTACCATCACCGCCATCATCACCATGGAGACAGCACAAAGAGCAGAGATGGACGGCATTCCTGGAAAGTCTTGACACCTCCAAAACACCTGGAGCTTACAACAACTGACATGATGGACATAGGAGGAGGATACCTGAATCCAGGACATTACCCTCCCCCTGGAGGGCAATCCTCCTCTCTCACCTCCCCTCTTATTTCTCCCTTCTCTGGCTCACCACTTTCCTCAGGGTACCATACCCCCGTCTTTTTCTCTCCTGCTAAACCTCGCCCTAGTCAGACACAGAGTTTGCGCTGTTCCCCTCCTCATGTCATTCAGCCAAGGCATTACTCCCAGACACAGAGCCTTAGGCTGTCACCACCACATGAGCTCAGAAGATCCCCCTACCGTGCCCCGCTGGTCCAACTGTCTGCTCATGACCTTGAGCAGGACTTGAGGGATCGAGGAGGCGGATGGGGTCGAAGTGAGCGAGAAAGGGAGTGGGAGAGAGAAAGAGAAAGAGAAATGGAACGAGGATGGGCCCAGCGAGAGTGGGAAAGAGAGAGGGAGAGGGGGAGGCTGGAGAGGGAGAAAGCAAGACAAAGGGAGAAAAGGGAAACAGCTACTTTTGGTACCTTTGGGTATGGTAGAACCATTCCTCTGCATTCAGACTCTGTGTTTTTAGAGCCTGACCAGGCTTTAGATACAACACCTCTGTTGCTCCCCTACCCCTCACCTTCACCATCTCCCAGTGCTGCCCCTAGAATGGGAACCTGCGCTGTAGGAAGAAACAGAACAGGGACAAAAATTGGCCATGAAGGTATAGGTGGGGTAATGGTTTCCAGGTTTGACAATGGAAGTGTGGGGTTGGTATTAGTGGATAGTTTATCTGGACCAAGGCTGGTAAATGAATGTGGGACTGCAAATATGTCAGAGGCTGAAATTAGAGCTGGAATACAGGAACACCAAAGAGCTGAAAACCAGAACAAATATGATTGTGGAGCCAGTATTAAAATTGGGTCTGAAAAAAGAGTGGGCTCCCAAGTGAAAACAAGGCCAGGGGGACGGGATTTGGAAGGAAAAGTGCAAGCTGGGATACAGACAAAAAATGTGGGCCTAGCTGTAAAGGAGGAACATGAGATAAGAAAGAGTGAAGATAAAAATGTGCATAATGCAACGAAACAAGAACATAGTTCAGAGGCTAGACCTTTAACTGACACTGAGTACAGGGTTGAAGTCAAAAGTGAAATAGGAGATCTATTTGGTCCAGTAATAAAGACTCAGGATAAGGTTGAGAATAAACTTACTTCAAAACAGGTGAAAAACAGAAATAAAATAGATGCTGATGTTAATACTGATGTTGGATTAGCATCAGAGGCTAAAAAAGAAGCTAAGGTTGAGACAGAAGTTAAGACTATTTTAACATTTGGACCTGAGGAAGTAACAGAAAAGGGTAACAAAGAAGCAGGGACTATCAGCAAAGCCCGGGACAGTGTTGAGGATGGGGATAAACCTGAGGTAGCCCTTAAAAGTAATTCTGAGAAAAAAACATTGGTCAGATATAAGATAGATCCTAACCACACAGAGAAATCACCTAGATCTCAGAAGTCCAAATCATCTAAGTCTAGTTCTAGGAGTCGACCAGGCACGGCCACAGGGCTGCAACCAGGTGTCATCAGTCCACGACTAAACAAAGGTCTTGAAGCTCTTGAGTCAACAGGCCCTGCTGAAGGCATAGAGTCAACCTGGCCTCGCCGAATTATTGTCAGAAAGAGGACTGTTCGACAGGGTGGGGCACTCCACAACCTACCCATTCTCCCTCCACTCCCTTCTGTCCTATCTGCATTGGAGAAAAGGCGTCCACATGCCCACCTCCACCTTCATCCAGGCATCTTCTCAGACACCCCACTGACAAACATAATGAACTCTACAAGTATGGTGGGAAGATGCTCACTAAAGGAGCCCTCCCATTCTGAAAAAGGACAAGGAGCAGGTTTGATGGGAAGGGCTTCCCTGAAGGAGCAAAATTTGGAGCACTGGAGGGTTTGCAGAGAGCAGGAGGAAACTTGGAGGTCTCGGAGCAAGGAGAAACAAGGAGAGCAGAGTAAGGAAATGACTGGCAGGGATGAGGAAAATCAAGACAAGAGAGAAGAGGAAATGAGAAATGAGAAGGACAAAAAAAAGGAAACGTTAAGCAAAGAAAAAGAGAAGGATGCTGTTGGCAAGGGGCTGGTGGAGAAACGAGAAACAATAAGAGTTGAAGAAAAGCTCCATGAAAATGTAAATAAATATAAGCAAATGAAAAAAGAGAAGGATACAGAAATAAAATCTCATGAGGTGGAAGTCAAAGTTATAAAAATTAAGGAGGAAATCCAAGACTGGCAGGAACAAGCATTGGAAGTAGTGGCTAGAATACAGAATGATGAAAGTGAAATGAAGGTAGTAGAAGGACAGATATGTGGGGAAGAAGGGAGAATGGAGAGTTGGGATTCTGTTCTTGAGATGGTCAACACTTTGTGGGATGATGGTTGGGAAAAAACAGGAGCAGAGGGAGGAAGCGATGGGGATTCCTTTTCAGGATCCCTGCAGCGTTGGCCTCTCCTCCGACCACCAGTTGGCTTTGGGGGCTCTCATCCCCCTTCTTCAGCAGCTTCTGAGCTTAGCTTGACAGAGTTAGAAAGGAGGGCCAGGGAGCTGGACTCTGATCTCGAGCATTTAGACCTATCTCAGCCCCATATGGACACCCAAGATTTGTATCAAAAACTGCCAGATCCACACCGAGAACAGTGTGACATGTACCAAACACACCCTGGGACCCAGAAAGAGAAAGGCGCTCCTCTTACAGGTAGATTTTTTAATTCCTTTTTTCAATTCCAAATTTCATCTTGGTCCTTGTAATAATGTACTACATTTGTGAATATCTACTAACAGTATTATTAAGGAGAACTCTTTACAGATATAATTATATATATATAAATTACATAAATATTTACATAACATATATTATATATATGTTTAGAAGAACTGTTTTTCTTGTTTGTTTGTGATAATGAAATCATCTAACCTAGAAAAAGCAGCAAAGAAACTATATATTTACTATGCAATGACTACTGTATGAATGCACTGCTTATGAATGCACACAGTATATCTTTGCAACCATAAGGGTATGGTTGCAAAGATATACTGTGCATGTGTGGCTATTTCTATTCTTCATTACCAAGCTCTCAAAATTCAACTTCTCTGATAAGGCTGTGAGTTGGATTCAAACATATTTGCATAACCGAAAATAATCTGTATCAGTTAATAATTGTAGATCTCATTTTCATAGACTTGAGTCCCCCAGGGCTCAGTACTTGCACCTTCTTTTCTATTTAGTTTTTATATTAATGATCTGCCTACTGTTTGTCCTGAAGCTGAATGCTTAATGTATGTCGATGACAAAGTTGTCTTTGTTCACGGTTGTACTAAAAACATTGTTACTGCCAAAATTTGTAAAATAATGGCTTGTGTCTCAACATTTGTTACAGGGCTGCTATCTACAACTAAATATTTCAAAAAATGTAGGCATGTATTTCACTAAAACAAATGTCAACTGACCCTAATATACATTTATTAATGCTGAAAAAATACAAATCGTAAACCAATATAAATATCTGGGGTTAATAATAGATTCTCAGCTTTCTTTCAAAGCACATATTGATAAACTGTGTTAACCAGTTGATCTCAGGCTGTCCAAAATGCAAAAGAAAAAACTGGAAGTTTTGTACAAGCAAGCATGTAAAGTAATGGATAAAAAAACCTAAGGAGTCCTCTCAATGAATGACTAGTTCAGTTCCATGCAGTACCATCTCTTGCCACATGGCAGCAGCTGCTTAAGCTCAGTCAGCAGGACAGGAAACAGAAATAATTCGTTCAGAACTCACTCAACTGAGCATCCTAACTCAAGAATTTCTCTTTTTGTCACGTGACAGCCGCAGGCTCTGTAGCGAGCAGCAGGCACTCCAGTTCGTTCCTGGTTGGTTCCTACGGATCCTGATGGAACTTTCGTTCTTTTGTCAGGTGACAGCTGTGGCTCAGCTATGATGCTGTGTGGACTGATAAACAAGGAAATGAACAATGTCTGATTTCTGGCGTTTATTTATTTGTCACCTGACAGCCAACATACATTATTTATTCATAGAATTGATGGATGGATGGAATTAATTATTGGTCTCGGATTCTTGTAGATGTGTGCAGTTTTATTGTGTATATAATGTAAAGTGTGTTTGTAAATCAATACTTTCAAACATTATACCATCATGTTGAAATTGTGGTCTTGTATACTCAATCATCAAATATGATAATAATAATAATAATAATAATAATAATAATGTCACGTTTTGGCCAAGATAAATGCACCAGGTAAATATTTTAGTATATATTTTTATATTTTAGCATTTTAATATATTGTTCCTTTTGCTTTAAAAGTCTCAAAGTCTCACTAATTGTCAAAATAAGTTTTCCATTCACTTGTTCACTACCAGCCATCACGTAAAAGGCAGCTTGGGCTTCTATGTTTAGTTAATTGTTTTTGTTTCTTTGTTCACAGCTCTGTGGCGAGCACCAAGTACTAATGTTCTTTTGGGATTCTTTCGGATCGTTCGTTTGTTCACTTGTCACGTGACAGCAGAGCCGCGCAGGCTCTGTAGAGAGCAGCAAGTGCTCCAGTTCATTCCTGATTCGAGTTGGTTAAAAGAACCAAACTTCCCATCCGTAAAAATTACCCACTGAGCTATCAGAAGACAGAGAAATGTGATTTTGGAATAAGTAGTCATGGAGAGTAAATTAATATGAACGTGAGGATATTTATGTGGGAAAAAAGGTTAGTAGGAAAGTGTTGCACTTAATACTTGCCACATTTGAGCAGATACTTCATAATAAAATATGTTTGGTGTGATATATGTATGTTAGAAGTAGTAATGAACAGTTTCGCTGTACTGCATTGGACGTTTCCAAGCAACTTTGTGCCACCTGGTGGTTAAAACAAGACTAGTATCCTGATTTTTTCATCCCACAGCAGGTTTAGGTTTCCTTAGTCGGCGACGCACCCATTGCCATTTAGGCTGTGGATCTTATGAGTTATACCATGGAGCTAACCTCTTTTGATTGACTGACTACTTCTTCAGAGGAGCCACTGTTTCTTCATTTACATGCTGCGTAAAACCAATAGCCTCTATTAATAAGTCTGCCACTACAATGATTTTATCTGTAGAACTAAGTCAGAATTTGGAGAATTCCATTAAGAACTCTGAATATGGGACAGGAGGACGTTAAACAATACAAAACACAACTAGCTTCTGAGTTTTAGAGTCTAGGTAAAAAAAAGCTCAGAGTGAGTGTAGCATGCGAGAAGCAAATTCTGTGCTAGACAATTACTGAGCCGAAACAGAAGACCTAGGGCTTGCCTCTGGGAGGATTCGAGGGGTACAGCAAACACACCAAGACGACATCATAGAGTGCAAAGTGACCGTCTATTTCTATTTACAATATGTACAATTACAACTCAAGTTCAATCCGATGAAGAAACCCATGAGTAACTTATGTCCATAATGCCGGAGACAGATCAAGCCTCAGTTGGATGTGAGGTGTGTGTAGGAGTTTGGCCTTCAAGCCTCCTACCGCACCAACAGAAGATGAGGGAGGCAAGGTCCATGCTCTCTGCCGTTCGTCAAGTCCTCGACTGTAGCTCGCCATCTCATGTCATGCATAAGAACTTTAAAGGTCCATGCACACGCTTTTTTCATGCTAACAACACTAAAGAATTGGACCTTGATGTCTTAGTAAGGTGTCTGTAACTTTTTATGCCAAAAAGCTCTGTAGATTGCCCACACGGCCTGTCTGAAAATGTGTGTTTTAGGCTCTCGTCCACAACGCTCTGTTTTAGTGGTGTGTTGCAAGCGAAGTTGATCGCCACACCCCTTTGAGGAAGCGCATAGCCGTGATCCGCCGTGAGGATCAAAAGTCACGGTCACTGAATCCACCGTAACAGCGAAACTGGCTACCTCGTCCTTGTAGTGGAGTTCAACCATATGTTTGATCCAAAATCTGACACTGCAGTTGAATTGGAGGCGGTTAAAGTGGTTACACCGCAACCGACGCAAAGTACGTCTAAATTCACATTTAATTTAATGATTTATATATTACGCAACTTGATTAGCTGTATTAGCTGTAGTTTGGGAGCATAGCTCGATAAACTAATATAAACTCATTTTTACATATTTTTTTCTTTCTCGTGCTGCTGCTGTCAAAATAATTTTTCCATAATGGGGTCAGCTGGGACATATTTTGCCGTACTTGTCTGTAATTAAGTGCCAATGTGGGAACAGTGAATGCTTACAGAGGCATGGTGTGACAGCAACTGTTGCCGTCAAGATATTGCAGGTGTTTATTACTTTTATTAATTAATTAAAATTTCGATAAAGCTTACCTCAAGACGCCTGAATCAGTTGCCAAACCTACTGTCATATATGGTTGATGATCCAGGACTGGAGCCAGTATGATTGAATGTGTATTCATTACAGAACACATTTAATATACAGTATATCAGACAATTACACATGCATGGAATAAATCAGTATCTCAGAAATTCATAAACAATTTTAGAACATTTTACTATTTACACATTAATCGTACCTGGGAACTCTGGTTTACCAACATAGTTTTGGTTCTAAATACATATTGACCTAATATTTTTTTTGCTAATATTTTTTACTAAATTGCTTTTAGTAAGGTGTATGATATATAAAGTGCTAATATATAACTAATAGAAATGTAGTTATTGTTTTTTTAGTACTATGTCTGTGTGTATCTCAAGTCGTTGCAGGTATCTAGTCTAGAGAAGTCTTGTCAGCTGGTGCTGGGGACTTCTAGGGTGAAGAGTCCAAGTTGTCATCCCACCTTACCTGATCTGGATCAGGGCAGTGTTTCCTGAGGGACAAGGCACCTATGTTGGACTTAGACCACCTGTGAAATACCTAAATTATTGTTTTTGTGGCAATACCTCAATAAAAGTTGAAATAATATAAAACATCTGTCTGTTTTCCCACCTAAAAATAGTTCAGCGAAGCAGCAATAGTCAAACACAACTTTATTGTCAACCAATGCTGGATAAGTTACTTTCACAGTTCAATGTGCAGACCACAAAATGAATGGGTAGGATTCATAGTTATGTTGAAAGCATAGTTTCTGAAGTGGAACAGGTACAGTCATGGGCAGTTGGCTGAGGAGATGTGAGGATATTTTTTGTCTTCATCACGTTTTGGAAGACATCGTAAGCAGTGCAGCTGCTGTACAGATGGAGGATGCAGCTGTTTTCCTTGACACTCTAGAAGGTATAGAGAATAGAATAGTAGATTAATGAAATGTCCAGTATTTCCTATGTATCTCACAACCGTCACAAATGTAAGCAATATATAGCGGTAGTTAGATCAGTTGCAACGGTGTTTGGAGCAAACACGTTTTCAACTTAGCTTTTATATTGATGGTTTGTTAAATCTTGGCATGACATTAATGACCTCCTTTCTGTCTGGTTGCTCAAATTCTGCTCATAGGGCCGGTGGGACAGGGGTGTTATTAGGGTTCTCCATATAATGACCTGGGTCCAGCAAGACTTTTCCATATAATCAGCACCATAACACTAAAATTACAAATGACAAATTACCCGTTAACAGACCAAAAATACCAAAATAAGGTGACCAACTGTATACAGAGTAAAAATATATAGACAATAATATAGATCAGAATATAAATACTACAACTACTGAAATGTGAAATCCAAAGTCTCAAAAACAAGTCAAATAAAACTGCCTATTGGCCAACAAATTAACATACTGCTGTTAAATGTACATACCTTTGCTCCTGAGGTGAGCAACAACTCTTCTACAAGGTAGCTGTGTTTCCACAGACTGTAGTGGCGTGTCAGTTTGAGAAGCAAACTCCTCGCCTTACCTTGCATGCGTCAGCCTGTAAAACAAACAGTCACATTTACAGTTAGCTGACTAGATAAGCAACACATACGAGAAGACAGCACCAACATACATGTTAGACTTAGATAGAACTTGCCATAACCCAAATTCACAGGTCTACTTGGGCTATGACATACACACGACAGGCTCGGTAGTAATTAGAAACACAGCTGAGTCTCACAACTTACTATCGCAGCCATACCCAAGTTGGACTGAATGTCATGTGGAGGCTAGCACTGAAGGATAGCGCTAGCCGTTAATGCTGCCAACCGTCGCGCTAGTGGCTTACATGACGCTAGAAGCTAAAATGTGAGCTGAGTGAATGACCTCAGGACCATATATCACACGATTCGAACCGGACGAATGCTGGAGAGGCTTGGAATCATCCAAATTGCGTGGCAGCACCTTGCAACACTGTCTCTCTCTGTCGCTGTAGCTGTTAGCATCAACTGTACTAGCAATTAGCATTCCTTACACAGAAGGGAATCTAGATTATAAACAAAAAAACTGGAGTACATACAATAAATAAATATCAAGCATCTACTTACATTTGGGGAAGCAGCAAGTGGACCAGGCACTTCTTCAACCTCAAGCCCAGTAATAAATATACCGTCGTTTTTAAAGCAGATGGAGGTGATATGGTGTCCGCACACGAATAAGCATTTAGGCAGCGGTGCTGGCACTGGTACATTTACAAGTAAATAACATAAAGTTCTCCTTTCTTGCTCCGCTGGTAAAATGAAAAGGCTGCAATGCTGGTTGGAACAACCAACAACGGAGCACTTTCTGAACCCTAATGGCCTCATGTCAGTTTGTGTCACAGTGAGTGACTTCTTCTTTTGTCTTTTAAATGGCGGGTGGCAACCAACTGAAAGGTGCATTACCGCCACCTACTATGCTAGAGTGGACAGTCAGTGACCGAAACGCAATGTTGCAGGTACATTTAGGGGTCCAGGTTTGTCTGGGCGGGGCCGAAGCTGGTTTTGTGAGTGGTCAATAGAATGCAGACGTACATAGTCCGCCAAATTTGAAACAAAGGTTCTTAAACTGGATTGGATAAACTCTGAAAAATTTTAAATAAGTAGGGGGCGTACTTCTAACACACCAGGAGTGAACCAGGGAGTCATATAAATGTACTAGAATGTCCAAAAAGTGAATTTTGCATGTGCAGGGACCTTTAACCCTCCAGGCAGGTAATGGGGTAAACCGCCAACAACTTGAATCTGTGCTATAGCACCCCTAAGAAAATCCTGGCCTGTATAGAACTAAGCCAAATATTAGTACCGATAAAACATTCAAATAAATTATAAGTACGCGCGTAATTAAATCGTGTTATATGGTAACACCCAACAATTTCAGTAATAATCAATAGAGCTCATATTTACAAGTATGAAACGTCTCAATACAACAACCACAATATAATATAATCCATATGGCCAAAAAATATATATATTATAGAATAATGTTATCATTATAATTAAAATTTACTAATAGTGAGTGTATAACCAGTGCCCGCACCAAGCTAACACACTCAAACAGGTGAAAAAAAAAAGCCCATTGGTAACAAGAGCTAACATTAGCATGGTACGCATTTTAACCAGAACAACCACTCACAAATTACCCGGTTTAATGTCACACGTCCTATTCGATTTTCAGCAAATATCTGCTCTAGAAGGCATATTAGTAAATTATGCAGCTTTGCTGAATGCAACATCGATAGCCCAGTCATGAACCTCACCTGCCTCTTGGATCGTTCAATTGGTCTCGCGAAATTATCACGAAAAGCACCTCTGGGTTACATGAGGCTCTCAAATGAGTTAGCTCTATCGATCTTTAGGTTTAGGAGTAATTAATAAATCTGAGGTATAAATTGTATAAATTACTTGACCTGTACTTCTAGAATTATGATAGTTGATGTGACTCATTGGAGTCCACATATTTATCAAGCTGCAGCCAGGTTTCAGTGAGACAAAACAGATATATGTGATGGTAACTTATCAAGTCATTTAATAACAGGGGTTTAGACAAGATCTGATATTTAATAAACCACATTTTATTTACTATTGTTACTTTGTATTGTAAGAGGAATCGTTTTGATGTTTATTAAATTGTGGTAAGTCACTTCTTTTATTTGTTTGTGACTTGTATAGTTTAGGTGGTCGGGGAGCAGACCACCTAAACTATACAGACTAAGAGGAAGAGGGGGTGACTGCTTTAGAGAACATGCAGAGAGGTGTGTAAGACTGCGACTCTGGGTCCTGGGCTCCACACTAAGCTGTCACATCATGGGGAGGGTAGGCAACATGGCCATGTTACTAGAGAGTAGAGAGGCTTTGTCCAACGTTGATGGTGGATGGATGCCGTCTCTTCTAATCAGCCCAGGTTTTCCCCAAAAACTGCTCCAAATAGCCACAAAGCCCACATCGTTTGCAGGGCACCACCTGGACAACCAGCGGTGGAGCGATGACAGCCAGCTAAACATGTCATCGCTGATCACATTGGGTAGGGGTTCAGAGAAAAATGGAGTCTGACATTATTTTGGCAAATGAACACACCAGCACAATGCTAGTTTTAGTGACAGAGTACCAGAGTGAGTGGTCAACCTCCCAGAAGGTAGGATCAGAGAGATTGGGATCAGTTTGTCAGTAATATGGACTTTGTGATGATTTTTGAATGTGTACATTTATTCAGCTAGCGATTAGCTTAGCGCATGTCATTCTTTGGCTCATAACTCACCACCTGTGATAGCAACATGCCTTAATGCATACCCTTAGATTCCAGCTTTCATTTGTTTGTGTGTGTTGCAAGTTACAAGTATCACAGCGGTAGACTCATTAATGGGTCGCAAACTAGCCCAGGGCTAGCTATAATG
The DNA here is from genome assembly GCF_900634795.4 of Betta splendens. NCBI lineage: Eukaryota > Metazoa > Chordata > Actinopteri > Anabantiformes > Osphronemidae > Betta > Betta splendens. The sequence continues at coordinate 16,253,327 of NC_040900.2, read as the reverse complement.
CTAACTACATAGCAATGGTTTAACATATCTTTGTGTCTGATGCAGATGATTATATAGTGTGTATTGTAGCCCTGACTTTGCTGTTTAATTTGATGCTAAACATGTCTATAGTCATATACTCAGTCATTTGAAACCCAGGGGCACCATATTTGGTGACTGTGGTCCTCGAAGGCCGGTGCCAACACTCCCTGCTGATTACCTTGAACAGGTCAGTTAGCTTATCCAGCTGCTGATTGACTAAACACACCTGATCCAGGTAATCAGCAGGCTTTGGGGAAGGGAGAGTTGAAAAACCAGCAAAGGAACTGATGTAAAGATTTGCTGGATTTGATGAAATATAACTGAATGTATCAAAACAGCTAAATAGAGTTCAAGAAAGTAACTATTCTGAAAGAATAGTTGAAAGTTGTGGAAACATTAAAAGCAGGTAACAGTAGCAGCAGAGGAAGTAGTTGAATTAAGAAAAGTTAGATCGTTGGGGGAAGCATGCGCATGTTGCTAAACAGATAGCAAATAGTCTCATTAACTAATCATAAATAACCAGTCGAAAGCAGAACAAGTGCTATATAGGCTAAAGATTTGAATTGGTGCTTTTTAGGAATTTGGAGGATTTTGATGTAAAATTGCCGAAAGTATAATAATTGAACACTGGGGAAATTAACCTCTGCACTTTTACCCATCCCTCGAGGGGAACATTGGGCAGTCGCAGTGTGGCACCCAGGGAGCTAATGTGAAGTGTTTTACTCAAGGACACATTTGGTATTCTGGTGGGTTTGAACCTGGGACCTTGGATTATGAGCTACCTCACAAAAAGGTCTCAGTTTGTGAGAGCCAGGGATTGTGTGTCTGACACTCTGACCTGCAGTGTTGGGGCCCCAGAGGAGTCTGTACTGCCCCCCATATGTCAGACTTCAGACACAGCATCAGACACACTCATGGACCAGGAGAGCAGCTTCAGTAACAGACTTGCTGTGTGAAGGAGAGATATTGCAGATCTTTCCTACCTGCTGCTGTCACACTCTACAATCAGAACTTTTACGTACATTTGCTCTGTTTATGGATGTGTGCTCTGTTTATGAATGTGTGTTTTTATGGTTTCTCTCTGTTTTCTGTCCTGTTGCTGTTGTGAGGTGCAATTTCCCCGCTGTGGGACTAATAAAGGCATTCTTCATTCTGTTTACCGTATTTTCCGCACGATTAGGCGCACCTAAACGCCTTCAATCGTTTCAAAAGCTGATCATGCGCCTAATAATACAATGCGTCTTGTATATGGCCCAGTATTAAAACGCATACAGGTCTCAGTTACGGTAAGCAGCCGCGACTCGATTTTCCCCCGTAATAGTGCGCAGTGCATGCTGGGATACCGGGAAACTGGCGTTTCATTTCCATTTTAATATTTTTGTAAATACCCTGAAATGGCTCCTACCAAAAGACACGCGTACAACGCTGAGTTTAAACTCAAGGCGATAAGCCACGCACAAGAACACGGCAATAGAGCAGCAGCGAGAGAATTTAATATCAATGAATCAATGGCGAGGAAGTGGAGGAAGTATGAGGATGAGCTCCGCCAAGTAAAGAAGACAACACAGAGTTTCCGCGGGAACAAAGCGAGATGGCCACAGTTAGAGGACAAAGTTGAACAGTGGGTTGCTGAACAAAGAGCAGCAAGCAGAAGTGTTAGTACAGTCACAATTCGTATGAAGGCAATAGCGCTAGCTCGCGAACATAACATCAGTGAATTCAGAGGCGGTCCTTCTTGGTGCTTCCGTTTTATGAAACGACGTCATCTCTCCATCCGTACGCGCACTACTGTGTCACAACAACTACCAGCTGATTATCAGGAAAAGTTGGCCACTTTCCGCACATACTGCAGAAACAAGATAACTGAAAAAAAGATCCAGCCAGAGCATATCATCAATATGGACGAGGTTCCACTCACCTTCGATATCCCTGTAAACCGCACTGTGGATAAAACAGGAGCACGTACGGTGAATATTCGCACCACAGGGAATGAGAAAACGTCCTTCACTGTAGTTCTCGCCTGCCAGGCTAATGGCCACAAACTTCCACCCATGGTTATTTTCAAGAGGAAGACCTTGCCGAAAGAAAACTTTCCAGCTGGCATTGTCATAAAAGCTAACTCGAAGGGATGGATGGATGAAGAAAAGATGAGTGAGTGGTTGAGAGAAATTTATGTGAAGAGACCGGGTGGTTTTTTTCACACAGCTCCGTCCCTATTGATCTATGACTCCATGCGCGCACATATCACCGAGCATGTCAAAAAACAAGTGAAGCACACTAATTCAGTGCTCGCCGTCATTCCGGGTGGATTAACAAAAGAACTCCAGCCGCTCGATGTTGGCGTCAACAGAGCATTCAAAGCTCGACTGCGAACTGCGTGGGAGCAGTGGATGACCGAAGGCGAACACACGTTCACCAAGACGGGGAGACAGCGCCGGACGACATATGCTAATATCTGCAAGTGGATAGTAAATGCCTGGGCTGGTATATCAGTCACAACTGTGGTCCGAGCTTTTAGGAAGGCAGGAATTGTCACCGAACTGCCAGACAACAGCAGCGACACTGACTCGGTTAATGATGACTTTGATAAGACGGAGCCAGGCGTTTTGGATGCCGCAATAGCCCAGCTGTTCAATTCGGACACGGAAGAAGAAGTTTTCGAGGGATTTTAGATAAGGAACTGAGAAAGTGAGCTTTACGTTTACAGAGTTATTATTGTTCTTGTTGCTTGTTGCTTTGTTGTTTTGTTTTCTTGTTAATAAAGTTTGACTGACCTATCTGACTGCTAATCATTAGATGCATAACGCATCCATCAGTCAGGCACACACGAGGCACACCACAGGACCAAAATATTTTAAGTATATTTATTGAAATCACAAATTGGCGCTAATCGTTGATAAGCACAAGATTTATTTGCACTTAATTAATTAAAAACGAGTAAAACGCAGGAAAAGTGAAATGCGCTCCACTTCTGCTAAGACGCTGTCACCTGTTTGGTTCAGCGCTGTTGTGTCTGTGTGAACACAGATCCTTTCTGCAGTGAGGATGTCACACTCTCTCTCTCTCTGTGCGTGACTAGCGTTCTATTGTCAGGAAATATCACAGAGTGTGGCATCGTTTCATACAGCGATGATCTTTGTAAGAGTCAAAATCTCTGCGGAAACAGCCCAAGCAGCTAAAGCTCTAAGTTACAGTGTGATCGTTATTTTAACACTGTGATTTCCAGCGGAATTATTTCTTACATATCGTGTTAAGGAATATAAGTTAAGATTTATCTGAGAGCCAGATGCAGTCGTCAAAAGAGCCACATGTGACTCGCGAGCCATAAGTCCCCGACCCCTGATCTAATGGATGCGTTATGCATCTAATGGATGCATAACGCACCGTAACTCCAGCCTCTACTTTAGCGCCTTATGCGAAGCGTTTTATTAAAGGTGCGCCTTATGATGCGATGCGCCTTATATATGTAAAAATAATTAAAATACGTCATTTATTGAAGGTGCGCCTTTTGATGCGGTGCGTCTTTTCGTGCGCAAAATACGGTAGTTGTTGTAATGTTTAAAATAGTAGCATATTAATGTTCTCCCGTACATGTTTCGGCACTTAACTACTCCTGCATACTTTCAGCTACAGAAACCATTCAACTATCAACATATTCAGCCTTCTAAGTAAAAGGGAGTTTCAATTTTTCTAGTTGATATATTTTATACTTTTTGAAATACTGACCTTTTTCCAACTTTTTTTCCCATCAAAATGAATGGAAACAACTTTTCAAATACTCTTCAGCTTTGTCTTCTTTCAGCTTTAACCACTTCAACATCCTTTAGGCTATTTTAAGCCTGAACTCGTCACTACAGCCACAGTTTTTTCTATGAACATATTTTTTTCTAATGTAGTCAGTTTCTAATGATGTGCCTGGCTAAGCCATTAAACCTATACTTTAGTTTTATCTATCTTTACTTGTATCTGCCGCAAAACGCTGAGACTTTACTGCATTTGTCTGTGAGGCTCTTGAGGAAAAGCGCATGTTAGGGCAGTTAACATGGCGGATCCACATGCACAGCTCGAGAACAGCAGATTGGTTGATTACAGAGACAGGTCCAGGGTACAGGCAATGGTCGGCGCACAGCTAAGAGACAGGCGGCAGTACATGTAAGGATTAAGCAGACAGCGTTGAAAACAGGCAGTGGTCTAAACTCACATGGATAGGCAGGTTTCAACAGGACAAGGCAGGCGGCAAAGTTAAAGACGGAACAGAAACGCTAGAAACAATCTGGCAATGACTCAGGTGAGTACTGGAGCTTAAGTAGAGGGAGGCTGATGACAAACTAACTGCAGCTGGTGAAGTCACATGACAAATGAACGTGGAACATGGTGAGGCTAGAAACGGAAGTAGTAGCAAATTAAGGTCTGGTGTCGTGTGGCCATGTTTTTCACTTCTTAAACATAAAACTCACACGAATTGTTTATTGAAGCCTTGGCATTCTTAAAGTGAAGTTATTTTTTCTGATAACCATTACGGTTTTGTTGTCATATTATTAGCAATATTTCTGCACCCTCCTAACCCTGTTAAAGTTTTCACCTTTTTTTTCAATTATGTTTATAAGATATTAATGCTATTAGCATTTAAAACAATTTTTACTCATCCAAAGATTTTCAGCTTTGTCCTTTTTCAAATATAGATGTATTCAGCTATACCTTTTAATGTCTCAACTACATTATTGGTTTTATCGTTTCAGCATTTCTGAAGGAATAACTTCAACATTACATCATTCAGCAACATATGCAGATTTCGAGCGCAAAGCGTAATGGTCAATAGTGAGTCATTGTTGGCACCCTAACTGACCTAATTGTCCTTTCTCAGCCCTGTTTACCTATGATTGATGGATAATGTTGTATTAGCATATTCACCTTTGCATCAGGTCAAACTATTGCAACTTTAAGCTTTTTGTTTGTTAAGCACATACAAGTCATTTCAAATAAAAGGACAAATCAATGTCATATAATAGCATTACTCATGCCTTTGAATGCGTATTTGTGACTAGTTATTAAAATTTTTTTTTACAATTTAAATATTAAGCCTACACACTTAATCCTTTAAAAATAGAAGCACCAATCTAGAGCTTTAGCTAAAAATAGCAATATTTCTACTTTGAATGGGTTTATTATGACTAGTTAATAAGACTATTGTACTGTTTAGCAATTGCCTTCACATGCTTCCGCCATATTCCTTCAAAACAAAAGCACCAATCCAGATTCTTAGCTAAAAATAGCAATATTACTTCATATCCTTTAAGATAAAAGCGCTGAGTTAATTTCCTAACTTTATTTTTCACTTTTATACCTCTGGTTGGTTAATGACTGCTAATTAATATTACAATTGCCCCCACCTTCTCCAAATCAGCAATTCTTCAGGAATACATTCAGCATGGAGGCATTCACTATGCATTTTGCTCTGGAAATGCTTTATCTAGTCTAGTTATTATTATTCCGTACTTTTTTGCATCAAACTAGTATACCAGCATACCTGCAGCTAAAGAGACCATTCAAATATTACAATATTCCGCTTTTTATAAAAAAGTGTGCTTTCATTTAACTTTTTAATATCTTTCATATTTGTCGAGTTATTAAGTTATAACTATATTAAGGTATTTTTTCATCAAAATGTCTCAATTGAAATGAATGGAAAACTATTTTCAACTACATAGACATTCCAGAGGAAAATGCACAGTGAATGCTTTCATGCTGAATGTGTGGATGAAGAATTGCTGAAAGTAGCTGAAACATTTAAAACATAGCTGAAAGTAGCTGAAGCATTTAGAGCATGGATGAATTCACCTGAAGAGACTTCAGCTACAACTTCAGCTTGAAGAGTTGTTTACAGTTAAATATTTGCAGAAAAAGCTGAACCAGGTGAATCTGAAATTGAGGAAACTTGAAAACGATTTTCTGTAATTGAAGAACTGTTGAAAATAAAGGAAGTGGGTAAAGGTTTGCATATAGCTAAATCGAGATGGCTAAACATTGCAATAAAATTGTTTTGATTTCAAGAGATGAACAAATATCTCAAAGTTCTGGAAATATTTAATACAGCTGAAATTCCTCATACTTAGCCACATACACATACATTTAGGGCCGGGGGTTGGGCTCTTTCACTGGGGCCTGGGGCTGAGGCCAGTTGTGGGTTCACACCGTCAGCCAGCGGTCATGCTCCTGGAGGTGTTCCCCACTTTCAGTGCACTCTAGTTCCACACACTCACGTCCAAGCTGGGTTGCAGGGTTCTGGGGTGGCTTTTCCGCTGCCCTCTGCTTCTCACGGGTGGGGGGGTCTCGGGAGGAGCTGCTGTCTCTGCTTGAGGCCACATGGGCAGCACTACCCTCCCCACGAATGAGATCAAGCGAATGGTGTGGGTGCAAGAATGTACCTGCGAGTGCATGGGTTCATGTATGATTGACTAGTTTGTTGGGAGAGAGTTTATGGTGTGTGTTGTGTGTGTGTGTGTGTGTGTGTGTGTGTGTGTGTGTGTGTGTGTGTGTGTGTGTGTGTGTGTGTGTGTGTGTGTGTGTGTGTGTGTTGATGTACGTGTGGGTGTGTGTGTACGTCTGTGTTTGTGTGAGTATGTATGCGTGTGGTGCGGTTGGTTGAAGTGTGGGGGGTCCGGTTTTCCGCCCGGGCTACATTGAACGTCTGCCTGGGTGGTCTCTTTTCTGCTGACCCCCACGAATTGCTGGCCTTGTGCTGCGGGCCTGGTTTGGTGACAGAGGATATGATTGGGCCGATGGGGTAGGCCCCGCTCCACTCGTGTAGGGGTGGTGGAGTCGGGGTGGGTCCCACTCGGGGGACCGGGGGAAGGGTTTGCCCCTGGTTCTCATGGGACGGACAGCATTTACCCAAGGTGGCCCACTCTGGCTTTGGGTGCTGTCTCTAGGGCTGCTGCAGTTTTGCCTGGGGGGCTCTATGTGGGCAGTTTGGGTCGCAACACCTGCCCCCCTGCAACTGAAGGTGTGTGGGCTAATTGCTGCTTTTATTGGTTGCTAGGATTCTGTCTTCTGCTTGTTGGCTGGGTGTAATGGCCGAGCTACTCCCATCATCCTGGCTTTCACAAGTGGCATTGTTTATGCACCAACATCAACAATGTTAAGCTACAACTTTACTCACCTTGTAGTGGGATACTCAACACCTGAGCTGATAAACAGGCTTTCTAAACCCAACTGTAAGTATTACTGATACTTATCACTACCAATATCACATTATCAATAATGTGTGAATATGGAAATTGTGTTGTATGTCATGACTAATATTAAGTAGTATGGGATATGTATAACAATGCATATATGTATGTATATGTTTGTATGAGTATGTGCAGAGACCTTAACACTATTATTGGTATTAGTATCAATCTCCAAGGTAAACCACAGTACAACAGTTGTTTAGTTATGAATGTGTTCCCTGCTTATTTATTTTGCACAAATTGTTTACTTAACATATTTGCTTGGTTTCAGCAGCTGGTTGCACGGATTAGTTCTTTTGTCACGTGACAGCCAAACTGCGCAGGCTCTGTAGAGCAGCAAGCGCTCTAGTTTGTTCCTGATTCGTTCCTACGGATTCTTATGGATCGTTTGTTTGTTCTTTTGTCACGTCACAGCTGTGGCTCAGCTACGGTGCTGTGTGGACTGATAAACAAGGAAATGAGCGATGTCTGATTTCTGATGTTTAGTTATTTGCCACCTGACAGCCGACATACATTATTTATTCATGGAATCATAATTATATGGAGGTCTTTAATTCTTGTAGATATGTGTAGTTTAATTGTGTATATAACGTAAAGAGTGATAAAGTGTGTTCATAAATACTTTTGAAAATTCTACTAACATGTTAATTGTATTATACTTTGCCCTAAAATAATAATAATAATAATAATAATAATAATAATAATAATAATAATAATAATAATAATAATAATAATAATAATAATAATAATAATATCACGTTTTGGCCAAGATAAATGGTGCATTGGTGAATGCACCAGGTAAATATTTTAGGGAACTTATGGTTACATTTTGCTTTAACACTAGAACTACTGGGTTTTCTAAATATACCCATTCCCACTAGAAGGTGGTCAAATGATCTGCTCGGCTAGCTGAGACCCTGAATCATCTGTGAACAGCTGCCTTTGTTAGGTAAAGAGGGCCATCACTGACGCACTCTAGGTGGTGGGTTGCATGGGCTTGCTGACCCTGCTCCTGTCTGCAAGGCTGCACAGTTCCTATGAGTCTATGAGTGACATCCACTGTTACAATGTTCAACCGCTATGTGTTTGGATTTACAACGTGAAAGGACGAGTGTCATTGTTGCGGTCTCACCGAAGGAAGCACTAAGATATCATCATCAATAATACAATAAGACAGTTTTAGATCCTTCTCAAATGTGGCGAAGCTTTGTTTTTTTACAAAACTAGTTCAAATATTGTTTGCACTGTAACTTCATCAAAAATTACAGAAAAGATGACAGTACACTCATCAAGTTTTAACAAATGTGGAATAAAAAATATAAACAGAAAACGCTTGAAAACGTTTTTTATATTCCGTTTATTTCGTTATTACTGCTTTCACCTGTAACACATAAAGTCATTGTAGAGCTACAACCATGTTCCTACAAAGTTAACCAGCTTTATTTCGTTATTCCCTCTTTCATGTCCGTCTGTTGAATGAAAGTGGGCGTGGCCATCCACGTCCCAGAGCGGTGACACTGGGGGAAGGGGAAACGCTCATCAACACGCAGGACAAAGATCTGCGTTTCTCTGCTGCTACAGCCTCGGCTGCGTTGGGTTGTTAGTCTCCCTTTCACCTCTACCACATGAAATGTGTTCCTGCTAAGTTGATCTTGAGCTGCTATCAGAATCGTCTTTATTCCCCAGGTTTGAACAGGGCAAACATTATTTTTATTTACAAAAAAATTAAAACGTTCACATGTGATTTGCCCGCTTTGATGTAGACAAAATTCTTGAAAGCGTTTTACATTACATCCCGTTTATTTCGTTATCCCCACTTTCATATCTGTCTGATAAATAAAAGTGGGCGGGGTTATCAGTCCCGTAGCAAAGGTAAGCGCTGACTGTGCGGGCTGGGCGCATCGACATACAGGACAAAGACCTGTGTTCCTCTGCCACAGCCTCCTCTTTCAGCCTGTTGCTTTGGGCCGTTATTCCCCCACTTACTGGAGCCACATGTTGACAAAGTTGACCAGCCGCTTTTATGTAGACACCAAACTCTATAAAGCATTTTACTTTACATTCCGTTTATTTCGTTATTAATATACATGTAATTGCAAATGCTGCTCTGAGCTCTTTTACTTTGATGAGTTTTGTGTCTACATGAAAGCGGGCAGAACAACGTCCATGCGTGTGTCACGCTGAAAGCGGCTGGTGAACCTCTTGGGAACATGGCTGTAGCTCTGCAATGACTTTATGTGGTACAGGTGAAAGGGAAAATAACGAAATAAACGGAAATATAAAACAGAAACGCTTTCAAGCGTTTTCTGTTTAAATTTTTTATTGCACATTTGTTAAAACTAGATGGGTGTACTGTCTTTTTTCCTAATTCTTAGTGACGTTACAGTGCAAAGCGTATGGGATTTTTTTGTGAATAAAAATAATTAAATAAATGGAATATAAAACGGAAACGTTTCAAGCGTTTTCTGTTTATATTTTGTAAATAAAAATAAACCTGGTGAATAAAAACGATTCTGATTCTGAAAGCAGCTGATCAACTTTGTAGGAACACATTTCATGTGGTAGAGGTGAAAGGGACACTAACAACCCAACGCAGCCGAGGCTGTAGCAGCAGAGAAACGCAGATCTTTGTCCTGCGTGTTGATGCGCGTTCCCCTTCCCCCAGTGTCACCGCTCTGGGACGTGGATGGCCACGCCCACTTTCATTCACCAGACGGACATGAAAGAGGAAATAACGAAATAAACATCTGGTTAACTTTGTAGGAACATGGTTGTAGCTCTACAATGACTTTATGTGGTACAGGTGAAAGGAGTAATAACCAAATAAACGGAATATAAAACGGAAACGCTTTCAAGCGTTTTCTGTTCATCCAAACTAGATGGGTGTACTGTCATCTTTTCAGTAATTTTTAGCATTTGCATGTTGTTGTATATGAATAACGAAATTATGTTTGACAAAACTGTGAAGAGTTCCGTGTCTACATGAAAGCGGGCAGAACAACGTCCGTCTATGACTCACTGCCGAAAGCGGCTGGTGAAACATGGCTGTAGCTCTGCAATGACTTATTATGTGGTACTGGTGAAAGGGGAAATAACGAAATAAATGGAATATAAAACCGAAACGCTTTCAAGCGTTTTTTTGGTTTATAATATATTTTTAATTGCACATTTGTTAAAACTAGATGGGTGAGCGGTGTACTGTCGTCTTTTCTGCAATTTTTAGTAACGTTACAGTGAAATAATGTGTGAACTTTATTTAGTTTTTTTGTAAATAAGCAAAGCAGCAAAACTGTTTTATTGTCTTGTTAATGTTTTTTATTGCTTCCTTCGGTGAGACCGCAACAATGACACTCGTCCTTTCACGTTGTAAATCCAAGCACATAGCGGTGGAACATTGTAACAGTGGATGTCACCCTTAGACTCATAGGAACATGAGTAGGAACCCTGCTCTGCCTTGCAGGCAGCAGCAGGGTCAGCGAGCCCACGCGTCCCACCCCACAGAGAGCGTCGGTGATGGCCCTCTTTACGTAACAAAAGCGGCTCTTGGCAGGGTGCCAGCTGGAGCGTGGCGGACAAGTGAACACCCAGCCGTAGTTAGGGGTATATGTAAAGGTGTACGTCCCTTAGTAGTTCTAGTGTTAAAAGTCTCACTAATTGTCAAAATAAGTTTTACTTTCACTTCACCAGCTGTCATGTAAAAGGCAGCCTGGCTGCCTCGTTCGTTATCGTTCACAGCTCAGCACCAGTTCTTTTGGGACTAGTTCCCATGGGTCGTTTGTTCGTTCGTTCACTTGTCACGTGACAGCCGAGCCGCGTAGGCTATGTAGCGTGCAGCCAGTGCTCCAGTTCGTTCCTTCTGCTACCAAGTGACTGTCACGCTGTTAAACAACAATGGCAGGGAAGATGCAGAACATAAGTCAGGTTAAGGTAGTGCATATTTGCTAGGTTTTCATATGGTTTGAATTGCTAGTGGTCAGTATATAGTGTTTGAGAACCGCAGCCATTATTACAACGCCCACAGCGGCACCTGCTGTAAATGAACGAAATGAATAACTGACTCGAAATGATTCGTTCACTTTACTGAATGAGACTTAAAGATCCGAGTCAGTTGAAAGAACGAAACTTCCCATCACTACTGACCAGCCAGTTCTTTACAGGTGTGAAGCCTAAACACGTGGTAAACAAAAGACACCAGAGACAATGATTAGACCAGGGATCTCTAGTTGAGAGCTTCTGTGCCTTAACCACTAGGCTGTTGGTCCTGTGAGGGTTACCTATATACAGACACTAAATTCCCCCATACAGCATAATGTTAACAAAGCCTTGATTTGACAGCAATCTTTAAAGTGATGTAACCCTGATGGATTTTCTTGTTAAGCAGTTCCCATGACTCAGATGAGGTTGTCTGACAGCTGACTCATGTCAACTGAATCTGCAGCAGAAGAGTTTGTAGCTTCTACAGTTTGTGTCCTTCTTGGAAGAAGGTTCTTCACACTTACTCAGTGTTTTGTCCCCCCAACGAGCCAGTTCTTTACAAATGTGAAGTGAAGTTGAACTAATGTGTGTAACTTTCCTCAGACTAAAGAAGCTTCTGGACTGTGTCAGTTGTTAGGCATTTCTGGCATGTTGGGAAAATGGTCAAGTAAATTTAGTGCTAATATAAGTCCAGTAGTAAGTAAGTAGTAAAATGCTTCAATTCTCATTATTAAATAAAATATCAATGTGGTTTATTATTGTTTTACAGTTTTATTCAAAACTGCTGTGTTTTTCTGCTTTAAAGTTAGAATAGACTCTTGCTGCACATAAAGCAGGTTTAGTTGATTCTTCAATACTAAATCATTGATTAAGATACAGTGTGATCTTTTTTATGTTATTAAATCAATGCTAAACTTCAACATTAATTCACTGATAGTTTTGTTAACACTAGACTGCCTACGGAGCAGCCAACTCTCACTTTGGGAGGACTACCTACGAGGCAGTCGATTCGTACGCTGCCTTACCTGATCGGCTGCCATTGTTCTGCTAACGGGGCCGTTACCTGCGCACCACAGGGGGGAGGCACGCTAAGCCACTTCAACAAAACCTGTGTGAGTCTGTGTTTCTCAGTCCTGACACAGGCCTGACAGAGGCTGTGGTCCTCTCATGGAGACATGAAAACACACAGAACCAACACTGGTACTGTGGGGCCCAAATAAGGCCCAATAGGTCTGTTAGAGGGAAGCACGGAACCTTGTGTGTGAGCCTGTGTTCACCAGCCCTGTCACAGGCTGTGCTGTGGTCCTCTCATGGAGACATGAAAACACACAGAACCAACACTGGTACTGTGGGGCCCAATAGGCCCAAATAAGGCCCAAAAGGTCTGAGGTCTGTCAGAAGGAAGCACAGAATTTTGTGTGTGAGCCTGTGTTTACCAGCCCTGTCACAGGCTGTGCTGTGGTCCTCTCATGGAGACATGAAAACACACAGCAAAAACACTGGTACTGTGGGGCCCAATAGGGCCAAATAAGGCCCAATAGGTCTAAGGTTTGTCAATAGGAAGCACAAAATCTTGTGTGTCCCTGTGTGTTTCTGTTACAGAAAGGAGAGCACGCCCACTTGTATTCAATGCATGTAAATGAGTCTGCTCAGCCACAGAGAGAGTGAAGCTGCTTCTCTCAAGTGCTGGAATGGGCCACATTGGAGTTCTGACTCTGTCAGTAAAATTTATTGTATGTTTCACTGTGGAAAAAAAAGACATAAAAGAAAAAAAGTTGCTGGTCTGCTCCTGTGTGTTTCTGTTACAGAAAGGAGAGCGCGCCCACGTGTATTCAATGCATGTAAATGTATTTAACAACAATAGCTTAGCCAGAGTGGCTGGGTCATTGTTGCTAGCGTCATAGCTCACTTGGTAGAGCGCTTGTCTTGCGATCCAAAGATTGGTGGTTCAATCCTTGGCCTGGGTATATTTTCAAAGTATATTTTTTTGCTCTGAAAAGAGCAGTAAGTAATTGAAATGTATTTACTCACTTTGTATTAATAATTTTTACTTATTCATCCGCTGCTTCCAGGGTTTTCTGTTGTCATGTTTATTTAGTGTGTGTTTTTGGTTAGGTCACATGCCTTTTATTATTTGCATTTGTGTAAAAATGTTTTTTTTATTAACAAATGTCCCAAAAGAAAACACCTCAGGTGTGTTGATGTCTCTCTGAGATGGCAAAGTGAAACAGAGGTTCACACAGGTTTTGTTGAAGTCGGTCAGTTCCCCCCACCACAGCTCTCAGCTCCCCCCTGTGGTGGCCCTTTTACGTAACAAAGGGAGCAATTCACACCTGAGTTAGGATGTCAGGTATACCTTCGCAGAGTTTTGACTGCCCTTTAGGTTCATGAGGGGAGTAAAAAAAATCCAGGCATGCTAGTGGTTGGTAGGTAGTTTTAAGGCATAAAACATTGGTTTAATGTTCATTCTATGTCAGTCTGTTTAAAGAAAAAAAACAGCCATATTTTTGTACTTATTCTAATAAACTTGGTTTTATATATAATAGTATTTACTGATCCTACATTGGGGAAATGTTCTTGTTAAACAGCTCACAGAAGAAAGAACAGCGAAGCTAGTTTAGGAAGAAGCTTCAAAGGGGGTGAGCACCCTTAACCTGTGTGATGCACAAATGAATGGTAAGGCATTTGACAAGGCTCAAACTCAAAGATCTAGGTTTGAGTCTTGCCTTTGGCACTTAATTTTTCAGCAACATAAAAACCTCTGACCCTAATATTTAACATTATGCATATGTTTGATGATTGATAAATACTATTTCTAGAAAGATTAACAACTTTGTTTTGTAGAATAGGTTGGGCATTGCACAGAATAATGCTCATCTGGCATATATAAGGCATGTAATATTGCTCGAATGATGATTATAAACTATTCTAAATTGTTGTTTTGGTTACATATTACATACAAATTAGTTCATTGATAAGTTGTTATTTCATTTAAGTCATGTATAACAAATGTATCCTTTAAATTCAAATGTATTTCATTTTAAATCAAAATCAAATCAGGTAACAGTGTTACAAACTTCAGGTAAGAAACTAAACACAAACTCACTGCAAGGCAGAACTCAGCTCTAACATGAAACATAAGAACTAAACATCACTGCTATGCAGGTAATTGACTAAATTCTCGACCCTGAACTAAACTAACGCGCCATCCATGCGGGCAAACAAAACTCTAAACTCAAACAAAACTCTAATCTAAAATGACAATCACGACCCTTAACCGGATACAAAAAAGAACAGACATCAGAAAGAAACAAAATCTCCACATCGTCAATCTTTCTATTTTTAAAGGGGACAGATCATGCAAAATCCACTTTTTAGGCATTCTGGAGCCTTTCTATGGCTCTATGGGTCACATTTACACACATTGAGCACGGTAGAAGTGCATTTCTCCCTTCTTTCAAATTTTGAGACTCCATCCAATGGAGAAAGACCTCCTCCTACTCTGAAACCGTTCCTCCCGTATCACAGCTTAAGGAGTCCTCCCTGCAAATCCTGAACCACCACCCACACGATGATACCGAACCAAAAATTGACTTCCGCCATTTCCCCCTTTTCACTAAACGTGAACAGACGAGCATGGCAAGTCCTGAAATAGAAATAGTTCAGTCATTGGGTGTTTCAGGCAACACCAAAGCCTATTCACTCTACCAAGCGATCAAGTAAGGACTTTGTGGGTTACTTTATGTTAAACGGACCGATGCCAGAAACACTGCTTCAGCATTTATACGTATGTGCATTTCAAACGAGGGTGCGTACAATGCTGGATTTGTTTCACGGCTCCTGTTGAAAAAAAGATCTGTTCCTACAGTCAGTCATCCACTCACTGAAGTAAGTACATGCTTGATACTTATACTAATGTTTTAAAAATGTTAGTTTGTCTTTTTAAATGTAGTAACCCATGTGAGACAAGCTAATATCTAGCTATGCTAACAGCTACAGCCAGTCGACCAAGCCTTTGACCCCTTCAAATGTGCTTATGTGGGTTCCTGCAGCCACACACCTGTGCGGAGAACAGGTAATAGCTATCGGCCTTCGAGCTGCTACAAGCAGGGAGCGGTGGGTCGATTTTTTGTCCTTTTGCTGCAATCACACACACACCTGGGGGGAAACTAATAACTATGGGCCTTCGAGCGGCCACAAGTAGGGAGTGGTGGATTTAGCTCGCCCTAGTAAGTACATGCTTGATACTTGTGATGTCTTAATACAGACGTGTCAAACTGTGGTCCTCGAGGGCCAGTGTTCCTGCTGGTTTTCCACCTCTTCCAGCTGATTACCTTGAACAGGTGTGTCAGTTGATTTTGGATTGACTTAACACACCTGATCAAGGTAATTAGCAGGCTCTGGAAAAGGGAGAGTTGGAAAACCAGCAAAGGCCTGGTTAAGGTTTGACATCCCTGTCTTAATATGTTAGTTGGTCTGTTTAAAATGTAGTAACCCATGTGAGTCAAGCTAATAGATAGCTTTGCTAACGGCTACAGCCAGTTAACCGAGCCTTTGTCCCTTTCAAATGTGCTTCTCTGAGTTGGTGCAATCACACGCCTGCGTGGGGAACAGCTAATAGTTCTGGGCCTTCGATCGGCTACAGGCAGGAAGCACTGGATTGAGCTTTTTGTCCTGTCCCGCTCTTATTTGTGTGTTGCGTTAGCCGTTAGCACTTTAGAGCTACAGCTGGGTGATCACTACACTAAGATATTGCAGATAAACATGGTAATGTCTGTGATCACCCTGTCCTGTGTCACAGCCTAAATCAACTTGTGATTTGGGGTTATATCATTGTTCTATCAAATTCTAACATGGTAAGTTGGAATGGTAACTGTGTTGTGTTGCAAGCTTAGTTGCTAATTAGTCACATCTCTACAATAACAGCTGCTTATCTGGTCAGTTACCTATAGCTTGTTTACCATAGCCATTATATTTGTAGGACCAATACAATTTACAGTAAATGTAACATTGTCTTTTTCTATACTGTAGGGGGACACATCCCAGTTACCCACATGCAAGGAGGTTGTCAAACAGAGAAATCTCTACAGACTGTTGGTACACAGACATCTGCTGCCCAGCTCAGGAGTGAAGGTATGTACATTTGTATGTACCAACAGTAACAGCAATAGAAAATTTTAATTTTAATTGGTATAGACTGTTTAGATTTTATATTTGAATTGTAACAACCGTTTATCTGTTTTAGCACAGGCAGGCCTGTCCTCTTGTTTGATTTAATTTTTTGTATGGTATTGTGTATTGTTACAATAGAAGGTTTTGACCTACATAATACTGAACATTTCACTAATCTACAATTCTGATTGCAGTACCTTTTGTTTTTATGAGGTGATGGTGAGGACAGCCACAGCTTCCATCTGGTAGAGAAATGCTTCCGCTCAGTCTTCTAAATAGTGATGAGAACAAGGATCACCACATCTCCCTTCTCCTCTGTCTACAACTATACCTGTCCTGTTGCAGAAACAAATGTCCAACATAACCAAGTTTACTTCGTACCCAGGACATGGTCTGTTTACCCTACCTCCATCAAGCATTTCATCTGCAAGGCCCTGCAAAAGCTTCTTTCCTCAAACCCCTAGGCTTCCTAATTTACTCAGTAACCTATACATTGCACATTGGAATGTGAAGTAGTGGTACATTTTTTGGTTGACAATAAAGTTGGCTTTAACTATTACGTATTTCACTGAACTCTGTTTTGTGAGGGGAAAACACTTTTATTCAGGAAATCATAGTATTGATATTACATGTTTTTCTCTTTCTAATATGGTAAGCTATACAGGTGAACCGGCCATAAGGAAAAAGCATGTGTAAATATATAAATATATAAAATATAAAAAACACCTTTCTACTCAATTGGTAAAAGAGTTGTTCCACAGGTGGTCTAAATCCAACATACAGTGAGTGTTTTTTTTCCATCAGGAAACTCTGCCTTGATCTACAACCCACGCATGAAGAGATGGCAACTCAGATACTTCACCCTAGGAATCCCCAGCACCAGCTCACTAACCTCTGTAGACTAGATATTTGTAACCACTTCAGATACAGCGACATATTACTGTCAGGTTTATCAAGAATGATCAAAAAACATTACTAAAAAACAAAACTAAAAGCAGTAAAAATATGTTAGGTCAATATATAATTTGAACCAATGCTTTTTGTTCCAAGGTATGTCATTCAGTGATTGCTATAAATATTAATGCACATTCTTTAAATAAAATTATGTCAGAGCAGCAGCACAAGCAAGACCAAAAAATTTAGCGTAAGCATTAGCAACCGCTAGTTGCTTTGCAAATTACATAAATTAAATAAATTGAAGTAAATGCAACGTTACCAATGAGACACATCTTGCATCAGCCAAAATGTGGTGACTTCAACAGCCTCCTCTTCAGCTTCAGGGTCAGATTGGGGATCGTAGATGTATGGTTGTACTACGCTACAGGACCAGCTTGCCATTGTCTTGCAGTCCTGTAGTGGGTCGTGTTCTGTGGAGAATTTTGTTGGATTGCATTCTCAAAGTCACACTACTGCCACCTATTGTATCCTAACCCTGCAGTGATCCATGAAGCCATTTAAACAACAACAACAACAAGGAAGGTATGCGCTTTCGCTTTGAGGTGTAGCGAGCAGCTTCGCTTGCGACACCCATAAAACAGTGCTTTTATTGATGGGGAGTGAAAACCACACATTGACAAGGGCAGTGTGGACGATCTAAAGGGTTTCATAGAAAAAAAATTTACAAAGACCTTACTGAGACATTGAAGTTCAATATTCTTTAGAGTGAAAAGCTGTATGATCAGGGACCTGTAACATGGGACGTAACTGCCTTACTTACTGCTTATGGGTTAACACACCAGCAAACTCAAAACCAAAAGGCATGACTTAAATACAGGTGTATGGCATCAACTAATTACAGAGCACAGGCAGAAAATGAACTCATGAGATGACCCACAAAAAACACAGGAGCGAAAGGCCAACTGCCACAAACAGTAACACTGCAGGACTCTTCTTTTTGGGAGAAGGCGCTAGTGCAAAACCAGTCTGTCCTGGTTTGTATATTGGCCATTCTGTCTGAAAGGAGGATTCTATTGTTATGCTTATCTAAGCTTGCTTAGAAGAGTAAACTGCTCTTTTTAAATTTAAAACAGCTCCTGAAGCATGCAGAAGATACACTACATCCAAGTGCATATGACCAAATATATACAATGAGAAATTAGAGATCTCATTAGTTACATTTGTAAAGTCCAATTTAACCCAATATACCCAGTAACTGATAAACTTCCACAGGTTTGGCAGCTGTGAGCTGCTGTTCTTATGCTTGTCTATGATAAATAAAGTACAACTCTGACATGAATTCAAATTTACAAAGTTGCAATTTGTCAGCTTTTCAGTTGAGGCTGTAAGGTGCCTGTTGTCTGTCTATCTACCAAACAGTGTGTGATATCACGCAATCAGTTCTAAGGTCTGCTCTTAGAACTGCTTCTATACTTAGTACTTGACCCTGATTACACAGATCAGACAGTAAGCTTTTGTGATCAAAGCTCCACCTTTTGGTTTTACTCTGGAATTCCATAATTTGTGCTAAAAACGGGGGTGGCCCATTTAGCATGTTTAACACCTACTACAGACAGCACAAGAAGGGGGCTGCTGATAACTGGCTCAAAACGCACTGGTATGAGGAGGGTCAGCGCCTGTAAGTCGACTGGAATCAGCAAAAATTAACCGCTGCATTTGTACAGTAATATCTTTTACTCCCTGCTTCTTCAAAGCATGCAGAGATGTAATGTCTTGTCACAAGCATGGAGGCAGTCTTCCTTGGACTGGTAGGGGCAGGCACGGTGGTGGCCACCTCTCGACTGCTGTGAATGGGCTGTGGAGTCTAATGGTGCCTTGTAGCAGTGAGGGAACGTGCATAGATAGGAGCCATGAACCAGCAACAGAGCCTGTTGAAGCAGCAGTGGCAACTGGAACTGGTAGTGAACAAGATGGTGGATGAGCAGACTGTAGGTCAGCAACAGGATCATAATTTGGTTAAGGAAGTGACCTGAAGCAATCACAAGATGTAAAGTTGCAGAAGCCAGTGAACTAAACCACGGGAAACACGAAAAGGCTGTGAACCAGGGGAGGCAGAGGATACAGGACATGGGGTGGTTGAGAGAGTGGAGGGCAAGAAAAGCTAATATATAAACTCAAAAATTACAAATCCAACTCTACTGTAAAATAATCTCCAAAGGAACAGGAGCTAAGGCTAGGGACTGACCTACCTGACTACTCAGAAAATATGACATTGTTTTTCACAACATGGTGGAGAAATTAGATCAGATTGCTTGAGTGCTGTGATTGGAGAGGGAGACCAGGGCAGGGACCATAACATAATATAACCAATCATACAAATGTGTGTGTATGACCGTTTGTGAAATGCTCTAGTCAAAAACGAATATGACAACAGTTGAAGAAGATGGCAAACAATGACCCACTGGCTGTGATAATAAACCCAAACCTTTGAATGGCTGGGAAGTAAACAATAGTGTTTCAATTATATGTAATATTTGTCTTTATTAATTCAACCAGATTTCTTTATTTTTTCTAGGAGTAGGGAGCAGATCCCAGATCAGTTTGGAGCTCAGTGCTGCAGCCTTACCAGCTCCAACCACAGATAGACCTTCTGCTGGGTGGTCAACTAAACCTACTGGGACTACCAATGTTGGCACAAGGTGATGAGTACACAATTTTCTATCACAATACATTTACAATGATACCTCAATTCCAGGCTATTGTATAAGTAAGTCCTCCAGTTTTGGATATTTGGCAAAACCGAGTTAGATCCAATGCTTAAAATTAACAAAAATGTATGTAAAAGAATTGTATGTAGCTTTAGTGTACCCAGACAGTTCGAGATATAATATTCAATCTGCCAGTATTCGACACTTTTATAAACAATTAGACTTAGACTTAATTAGACTTAGAACTGAATAAAATTACCAGATCATTAGCAATAACTTCACTTATCCTGTGGGACTTATCACACACACACTCACGCCTACGGGCAATCTAGAGTGAACAATGAACCTAATGCATGTTTTTGGACCGTGGGAGAAACCCAGAGGACCTGGAGAGAACCCACGTGAGCACGGGGAGAACATGCAAACTCCACACAGAAAGGCACCCTGTCCGCCCCAGGAATCGAACACAGGTTCGCTGTGAGGCGACAGTGCTAGCCCACTGCACCCCCTATCAGTACCAATTACTACTAAATATTATTGTATAAAAAAGGTATCAAAAAGCATAGTTAGCAAAACCTTTGAATATAATCTTATTCTCCCTCTGCTCCACTGGTCATAGACTGTGTCAGCCTTCCATTTGTGTTTTGTCAAGCCCTTTTTACACTGTCCAGGCTTAAGCAGTGAATTTTGTTGGCATTTTGTATGTATGAAAAGTGCAAACCAAACCTACACCTTTTGGTACATAGATTTTTCCTGCAATGGGGATAGCTGTTGCTCTGCCAATTGGTGCATTCATGTAGTGGAAGAAAATTGCCATGGTATACTGCTGGCTTTGTTTTCTTTAGCCTTGAATGGCAAAAACATCTGTTCAAAAAATGCTTCATAAGACAGTGGGTGGGAGGAGTAGTCTAGGGAAGAGTAATAAGTCTATAAGTTTATTCTGCACTATTTATTGCACTTCGGGTTAACTGCTAAGCTGCATTTCATTGTCCTGTGCTTGTATAATTATTATATTAACTTATTTGGTATCTTAGTTCAACAACAACGCATTTATGTATGTGATACCTTTTTAGGGTGGGGGGGGTGTTATCGCAGGGAAAAACAAAATCAATGCCAGAAATAACTGGATTTGATTACCAGTGATTGTACTGTAGATGTTCTTGCACTGGGCCGCAGTACTATTCCATCCTCAGTTTACTGTAAATGAAGACCGGTTGTTAAGGTTAGTTTTTTTTTATTTGATTTAATATAATTAGATATTTTAGGTGTGTGAGTCAGCACATTAATTGCAGCATGTCATGATCCGCCACGCAAAATGGCGGATCAAGGGTATGAAAGTCAGTCCGGGCCAAGTCAGAGTAGCGTGAGGGCCAGGAATTCATGAAGAACAGTTTATTTTTAACTCAAAACGCAAAACACTCCTTTAGTGAACAAAAAACAAGGCATACTTAGCGAGCTAGCAACAAGGCAAACTTAGTGAGCTAGCAACAGAAAACATACACACCATGGCGAGGACGGGGAACTAATACCTGCCTTGAACACAAACACAAGGCTAGCACATGGCATGGACGGGGAACTAATACCTGGCATGAACACAAACACAAGGCTAGTAAATCGCATGGACGCGAGGGTAAAACATGGCATGGACGCGAGGATACCACATGGCATGGACGCGAGGATACCACATGGCATAGATGCAAGGATACCACATGGCATGGACGCGAGGATACCACATGGCAGAAACACAAAACTAATACGTGGCAAGGCTACAAGACTGTTGGGGCAATGTTAGGGTGATGGTAGTGCCAAATGAATTAGTAACACCACCTGGTCTCAAAAAGGCTGAGTTTGATTAACCTTACACAGGTTTGCACCAATTATATATCCTGAGTGGAGATACAAATTATGTTTATAATTTACATTCACAAACCTTGATATATATATATATATATATATATATATATATATATATATATATATATATATATATATATATATATATATATATATATATATATATATATATATATATATATATATATATATATCAAACTGTATGACAAAGTCTATAGTTTGGTAAGTGAAACACTTACCTATTATTGATTTAATAATTATTAATTGAATTAATAATTACTTAATTTACAGGTCACCACCCTGTTACCAGGGACCAATAACCAATTTGGAATAGCCAATACAGTCTCAATTGTATTTAAGTTAGTTGAAGGGTGAACTTTGTACCATAGGTGACTTAATTTACCAGTGCTGCAAAACCATATACAAATAATCACAGACAACGACCAATTAAATTATGAGCGCTTTATTAATCAATTAATATTGACTCCAGTGTCAACCCTATCTTGAATAAATGAGCCAATCACAACTTAATCCTATAATGTGTTCGTCTGGACGTATCGTATGTGAATGCGAGTTACCTGAGATACCGTGTGTGTGTGTGTGAGAGGGGGAGAGAGAGAGAGAGAGAGAGAGAGAGAGAGAGAGAAAAGGAGGAGGGAGAGCGCGCCCCCCTTTAGAGGCGTGGTAAGATGAGGTGAGCCCTTTGAATGGAGCGCGCGTGTCTGGTGCTCACAGGGAAAGAAACGCTTCTTTGAAAAGTAGTGTGAAGTCGAACTAGCGTGAATAAGGCTTGCAGTCACACAAACACGTGGGGCTATATTCGGTGATATAGTCACGTGTTCGTGGAAGCGTGCAGTGGTTGAAATGTGCGCTTGGCGTGGACGCAGCAGAAACAGAGCACCGCACAGTACCACAATAAAGCACTTAAGCTAGCACAATCACAAATTACAACACTTCAATGTGCACCTCTTAGATTCACGCAGATCTATAATAGCGTTACAGTCACGTGATCGCAGAAATACACAGTGATCGGATGGCGTGTTCAGGAAAAGAAAACAACACAACAATAAAACAATTACTGATCCCCTAAGAGTTCTACTCTGCTCAGACTTAGAAGAATGCCTCTGCCTTACTGCTCAATCCTGGTGAGAAGATCCGGCGTTGCGTGCGTGCGTGCTTGCGCTGTTATGGTCCGGTCCGGTCCAGGTGTGCGTCGAGGTGATTGCGTCGTGATCAGCTGAGGTGGCAGCGGGAAGGCGGTTAAGCTGGCGGTTTCCTGCCGGGTGGCTGGAAGTAGATGGGTGATCAGGCCTGTCCTCTGTGACGACGTCCCCGTTAGTTCAGCTGCTGGCTGCGGTGGAGGCTTCGGGCATGCCGGTGCAGAGGGAAGCTCCAGGTGGACGGAGAGAAGAAAGGTCTGTAGTGGTCTCGAAGGCGAGAAGCGAAGGGACGGGACAAGGTCGGAGAGAACAAGGGAAGAGGGAGGGTGGAAGAGAATAAGGGACGAGTCTTCGGTCACAGCGGCTTTTATAACCGTGTTTTTGGTCACGCCTGTCCTATTGTTTGGTCCAATCAGGATGGCTGACGTCCAAGTTTCTTCTCCGTTTGTTGCTTGTGTCAGCAGGAGTTGGATGTCTCAGCAAGGGAGCCAGGTATGGGTCCCCAGCCTGGCTCCTGGTTTTGGCGCTCAGATTTGAAATCTCTTTGTTCTTTCTTCTCACTCACTACTATCAGGATGAAGACATTACATGCAGGCCGCAGTGCCTCCTTTGTTTGAGCATGTGGGACCTTAATAATAATTCTGTTAATAACAGATTGACAGATGAGGTCCCCCAACAAGACTAAACTAAAACATGGCTTGGACAATGAACTACGGCTTAGCGTGAACAGAATTAACACATGGCAATACTAATACATGGCAAAGCAACAAGACTAAACTAAAACATGGCATGGACAATGAACTAAGGCTTGTTGTGAACAGCATTAACACATGGCAAAACTAACGGCAGGGTGTTAGTATGACAATGACCCAGCACAGAGTGCTGTGCTGCAGGAGTCTTTGAAGGCAGGCAGAGGGGAAGTGCAGATGTGGCAAGTTGAGCTGATGGCATGGTGAGGGAGAAGGTGTGGTGCAGGGAAAAAAAAACAAACAAAAAAACAAACAGGATGGATCCTGACACAGGATCTATCCTGTGGCAGGCGTGGACGTGGTCTCCACCAGACCACCAGGAGTCTGGAGGTGTTGTGGCTGGAGCTTGGGCAGGACAGTGGCGGGACCTGGGGTTGGTGTGAACCGGAAAACAGATGCAGGGACCAACTGACGTGGAGCTGCAGCGGGGCATGATACAGGGCGTGGAGCTGCAGCAGGGCATGAGAGAGGGCGTGGAGCTGCAGCGGGGCATGAGACAGGGCGTGGAGCTGCTGAAAAAAAAACACTCCTTTAGCGAAACAAAATACAACAA
Source organism: Betta splendens (assembly GCF_900634795.4). Taxonomy (NCBI): domain Eukaryota; kingdom Metazoa; phylum Chordata; class Actinopteri; order Anabantiformes; family Osphronemidae; genus Betta; species Betta splendens. The sequence continues at coordinate 16,229,006 of NC_040900.2, read as the reverse complement.
GGCAAACTTAGCGAGCTAGCAACAAGGCAAACTTAGTGAGCTAGCAACATAAAACAAAACTAATACCTGGCATGAACACATAAACACAAGGCTAGTACATGGCATGGACATTAGAATAGTACATCGCATGGACACGAGGATACTACATGGCATGGACATGAGCATAACACATGGATGGCATGGACATCAGGATAACAAATACAAATTCAATTAAACTTGTCAGTGATATGAATAAATGGGTTGGCAATGAACCCAGCATATGTGCCAAAACAGTAGCAGTGAAAATATGTTGCCACCGTTAACGTGCTGTCTTTTTCAGTAATTCCTACATTTCTCAGATTATTTTCTTATTTAGTGATTTGAATTTATTCCAGCTGACTTTCAATTGAAACAATCAAAATGCTGCAAATTGTGTATAATATAATTTGCATGTGTATGTTGGTCATCCACTAAGCAAATCAGCCATCTTCATACAGTACATCTGTCATGAAATGCATTTTCTTCCTCCTTACAAAACATTCAATGTGTTGCTGCTGAAAAAATTGTGTACTAGTAAAACAATTTCAGTACATATTATTACAAAAATTACCATAAATGCACGGACAAATATTTGTCCACTTTATAGCCATTTTAATTGTGTCTATTAGTACTATAATGATCCCAAGTAATCATTATACGTTGTGTGTTTATGTATGAACACAGTTGCCTCAGTTTGCGTTTTTCTCATGTGGAAGATGAGCGATGACAACAACAAATCACTGGCTATCGGAAAAGTATGAAAAAAGCTAAAACTGTGTGGTAACTAAAGACAGAGAGAATTAAAGTCACAGGCTTTTCATAAGCCTAATGCTGTAGCAGTCTGTTTTGTCTTTTTTGTAGCTCCACTAAAGAGGACAGCTCTCCAGACTCCAACCTGACTCTAGAGTCCGACTCCAGTGGAGTCTTCCTCGCCTTATCTAATCAGAGCCAGGAGGACGCCGGCTCTGACAGTGACCAGCCAATCAGTGGCTCGGACCTAGGCAGCAGCACCACTTCACTGGAGAAAGATGGGGATGATGCTTTAAAGGAATGGGGGAGAGAGGAGAGTGCAGAGCTGCAGTGGTGCTATCCATCTCTTCTTAACACTACCTCTCAAGACATAGAAGGGGAGGTTAAAGGAGAGAAAGCAGAGCGTAGAAGGATGGAGGGAGATGGAGGAAGAGGGAAAAATGGAAATGGAAGAGGAGAACCTAAACTAGGACACGCAGAAATTGAGGGCTGCCTGACTCAGAATAATCCACAATGTGATGAAATACCACTAAGGAAAAATGTGATCCTCAGGGGGTGCGACTCCCTGCTTCCTCTGTCTCCTACAAAAAAAACAATTAAACATCTTCTAGATCCTAATCAGAAACCAATCAGAAGCCCAGGACTGGACAGTGGTGACTTAGATCCCTTTGTTCAGTCAGATAGTTTTGTTTATCTTGCTGTGTCGGCAGGACCTGCCCCTCTGGGTGAAGTTACCAGAGTGAAAGAGGTTTCCACTGACGCAAATACAAACAGTCAGCAGCAACATCTGGACACCATGAAAACACACTTTAAGTCAAATACAGAAAAGGATTCCAAGTCAAGTCATCTCAGCCCACAAAAACCAGAGGAAGGGGACTTTCTGTGCACTGATAGCTTTGTCTACCTAGCTGCTCCAGCTTGCCTGTTGGTGGGCCCTGCAGGATCCACACCTTACAGTGGAAGGTATGTGTATTTGTGTGTGTACACTAGTGCAAATAAATTTTGCTGTTTGCAGTTAACCTATCTCCCCCAGTAGAGCCTTGTGGCAAATGTAAGAAAACAGGCTTTGGGGTCTAAAAGCATTTTACTTATGGAATACAAGGGAAGACTTTTTCAAATGTGCCTTGTGGAGAGTTTGTTCACACATGCAGCACTGAAAAGGCAAACTGATAAAATTTTAACTGTTTGAGATGTTATTTCAAGGATCACAATTTAATTTACATTGTAGCTTTTCACTGAAACAGGACTATTCATCCCAACTCCCATGTTCTAAGACTGCCCAGTGGTTAAGCTGAGTGACTGTTGGCTGCATGAGTTAGATTTCTCATCTTTGCTCTTATTATGCAACTTTAATTTTTTCCCCTGAGAAATATAGTTGATGTCTTAGTTATTTTCTGTTCACTGCAAAGTTATAATTGCTCTGTCTAGTTTAAGACAGACCTGTGCTGCAGCAAAGCATTGTTGTTTTCATTCTACTCAGCTTTTTTGTGTCTTTAAATAACAGGTTTCTCTTAACAAGTCCCAAGGTCCTGAGACTTGTAGTTTTTTGTTTTTTAGCTTTACGCACGAACAAATACACTAATTATGAAGGAATATGGACATGTCATACACCAAACTATTCAGGAACATTTTGGCTTTAATGATGTATACAGTAAATATCTTTCACATACATCAAACACAGCCCCAGTAATAAACAAAAACACAGATACGCGATAGGTCAGCAGGGGGGTGGGGGGGGTTCACTTGTGACGCATTTCTGGCTCCGCCGCTACGAAACTTTATGCAACGTGAATAACCTACGGCTCAAATGAAAGCTGAGATTCTAATGAAACTAACCACGTGCGACATGCCATGGTACACAGTGCAAGCGGCAAGATATGTGCCAGAGATCGTCAGTAAGTATCTGAAAGCTTCGAATTTAGTTTCATTATCGCCCTACATTTCGTATAAAGTCCAAAATAAATAATAATTTCCATTTAAACTACTTCCTGGGTCACTAACCAATCGAGCTAAACATTGATGGCCTTCCGTAGAGCCAGGCTAAAGCTTAGTAACGTCAGGACACGACGTCCAGTAATTTGCTCCCTGTAAATTCTGTCGGCGTTTGGCTCAGTCTCATTGGCTGCCGGCTCTGTCAATCACGCGTTGGCTGGTACAGCGTGATTGGTTAGACTCTAACGCGTCTAAAGATACCTCATTGGCCGGAATCCGAGCCCCTTGTGGTGTGTGACGTTCCTAGGCAACGGAACTCAACCAACTCAAACCTGGTCTCTATATCTGCCTGGTGGCTATATGAAGTTTTTTTTGTAGATTAAATGCAGTATTATAATTATAAAAACAATTAGATATGTACTGATAAAACTTCTTTTCTTCAAACTAATCATTTTTATATGTATAAAAATGAAAATATTATGGGTTTTACATCTTAGAAAATTAGAGTTTGCATGACTTTACTACTAAAGACCTTTGTAATTTGGTTCTTCTTAGTGTTATAATAATTATTTCTTAGTTGAGATTATGTTAATAAATTGTGCTGTAACCCTATAAAGTTTTTAAAGAGGTTTGGCCTCAGTTTACTGGGGTTGTATTATAATGTAGGTGCATTTATACCAGTCGGAGGTTGGAATTTTTCTTTTTTTGTTTTCCAAGTTCATTAACTTTTCACCAGTAACACATAAACTAATAATTACACCTCAGCCCTTATGGTTGCAGAGATATAATCTGTATGGCAGCTATACCCCCCCACCGATTACAATTAAAGAAAATAGGGCATGGGGCCCACCACTCTAACATCTGATGTATTGCATTCACATATTTCTGTGAATTGGGTCACAGTTTATTTAATATAAATACCTAGAAAAAGTAATTTTAAAGATTCATTTTGGGACACACCATTTTGAGTGTAATCTAAACGGGTGCGGTTCACTCCTAATTAATTCATTTTTATAGTCTATTGTGTCGAGTCATTCACGCCTAAAAATTTGGACAACAATAAAAAGCTGACAAAAAATAAAAAGCTGACAAAATGATCACAAAAAGCCAAACTCAAAAGCTGAAAAAAGCTAATCTGATGAAGAAAAAGAGGTAAGAAACCAAAAGAACATGCTGTGTTTTCCTACTGTCTGAATAGTGTAGCCTTTCTGTTAGCTAACTAACGTTAGCATTAAGTTAAACACTAGTCACTTTGGGTTTAGGAAAATTGTAAGCAGTGGAAAATGTTGTTTACCCGAACATGACCTGTTAGTCACATGTTAGCGAACGTGTTTTTGCTCCATAGGACATTTGTTTGCCGTGAAAAACATTGTTAAACTGAACATGATCTGTAAGTCACATGTCAGCGAACGTGTTTTTGCTTCCTGGGTCATTTGTTTGCCGTGAAAAACGTTGTTTAACTGAACATAACCTATCAGTCGCTTTAGCTAACTTAGAAACATGTCTTTGCTTCATGGAACGTTTGTTAGCAGTAGAAAATGTTGTTTAACTGAACATGAACTATTAGTCAGATGTTAGCTAACTTAGTGACATGTCTTTGCTTCATGGAAGCAACTACATGTATCCATGTAAGCCATGAAAGCTAATTAAAAGTGTGGTGATGGATAAACTGGCAACCTGCCTCAGAATTTCTATAGTTGTACTGGTAAATGCGCTCCACCTGGACTACTTTAAATACATGAAAAAGACTTTTACCTGTGTTCAGCAGCTGATGTAATGCTCAAGATAGACCACCCAGTGGTCCGATCACCACAGGCACCACTGTGGCCTTCACCTTCCAAGCCTTCTCCAGTTCTTCTCTGAGCCCTTGGTATTTCTCTAGTTTCTCATGTTCCTTTTTCCTGATGTTGCCATCGCTTGGTATTGCCACATCCACCACTACGACTTTCCTCTGCTCTTTGTACACCACCACAATGTCTGGTTGGTTCGCCATTACCATTCTGTCAGTCTGTATCTGGAAGTCCCACAGGATCTTGGCTCGCTCGTTCTCTACCACCTTGGGAGGTGTTTCCCATTTTCACCTTGGGGTTTCCGGTCCATACTCTGCGCAGATGTTCCTGTATACTATGCCAGCCACTTGGTTATGGCGTTCCATGTATGCTTTTCCTGCCAGCATCTTACAATCTGCAGTTATGTGCTGGACCGTCTCAGGGGCCTCTTTGCACAGTCTACACCTTGGGTCTTATCTGGTGTGGTAGATCTGGGCCTCTATGGCTCTGCTGCTCAGGGCCTGCTCCTGTGCAGCCAGGATGAGTGCCTCTGTGCTGTCCTTCAGCCCAGCCCTTTCAAGCCATTGGTAGGATTTGTTGAGATCAGCCACTTCAGTTATTTTCCGGTGGTACATGCCGTGTAAGGGCTTGTCCTCCCATGATGGTCCCTCATCCAGCATCTCATCCTCTGTTCTCCACTGCCTGAGACATTCACTCAGCACGTCATCTGTCGGAGCCTTATCCTTGATGTACTTATGGATCTCTTATAGCCAAGCACCTCTACAATCACTGATGCTGAAACGTATATCAGCTCATTGGTTTCTGTGATTGTTGTGGTAGGGATCCCTCTCAGTGCTGCATTCACATCTTCCATGAGACTTTCTGATGGTACTTCACTTAGCCGTTGTAGTGGGGTTCGGGGTTGCCTGTTCAATCTCGCCATGATCTTATCGCTGCCTCGCTCAGAGTATCTGTGCTCATTGGGGCTTCGTACCCAATTTCCGGTTGGGGAGATGGTGCAACCTCCCCTCTGACATGGCGTCCTGGCCCCTCCTTGCCGTAGCATTTGTGTTGTACCTCGTCAATCTCAAGTTGTGATAGCAGTTGCCGTTATGGATGTTGGAACACTAAGCTACTAGTTGCTTCGCCGTCAGTCTTGAAAGTGGGTTTCTCCGTTCCCATTTGCCGCACATTCTTTTCATGTAACCCCTCTGACTAGGGTTACTTGAGTAGTAGCATTCCAACAGTTCTCTGTTGTCGCATCTTAGCCATTTCTTTCTTGTTCCAGTAGCCCACTTCTTGCCAAGGCGCTCTAGTTTCCCAACACCTGACGCAGACCTTGTTAGACCGGGCGACGTCTGATTGGCCGGTATCTCATGTGGTTCATTGTCTCTCATCATTATGAGGTAGGCGGTAGCTTGAAGGGTCTTGCCCGAAAACCCACACTGGATGCTTATTTGCCCTAATGGGGATTCAAACCGGGGACCACCCATATACAAGTCCTGCGACTTTACCGATTGAGCTATATATATATATATATATATATATATATATATATATATGTATGTATATACATATATATATATATATATATGTGTGTGTGTGTGTGTGGGTTTATGTATATACACACTCTATTCTCACCCTCCGCGGGTGGTCTCATCCACTTTCCAATCTCGGGTCCTCTACCAGAGGCCAGGGAGCTTGAGGGTTCTGCGCAGTATCCTTGCTGTTCCTAGGATTGCACTTTTCTGGACTGAGATTTCGGATGTTTTTCCAGGGATCTGTCGTAGCCACTCCTCCAGTTTGGGGGTCACAGCCCCTAGTGCTCCAATCACCACAGGCACCACTGTGGCCTTCACCTTCCAAGCCTTCTCCAGTTCTTCTCTGAGCCCTTGGTATTTCTCTAGTTTCTCATGTTCCTTTTTCCTGATGTTGCCATCGCTTGGTATTGCCACATCCACCACTACGGCTTTCCTCTGCTCTTTATCCACCACCACAATGTCTGGTTGGTTCGCCATTACCATTCTGTCAGTCTGGATCTGGAAGTCCCACAGGATCTTGGCTCGCTCGTTCTCTACCACCTTGGGAGGTGTTTCCCACTTTGACCTTGGGGTTTCCAGTCCATACTCCGCGCAGATGTTCCTGTATACTATGCCAGCCACTTGGTTATGGCGTTCCATGTATGCTTTGCCTGCCAGCATCTTACACCCTGCAGTTATGTGCTGGACCGTCTCTGGGGCCTCTTTGCACAGTCTACACCTTGGGTCTTGTCTGGTGTGGTAGATCTGGGCCTCTATGGCTCTGGTGCTCAGGGCCTGCTCCTGTGCGGCCAGGATGAGTGCCTCTGTGCTGTCCTTCAGCCCAGCCCTTTCAAGCCATTGGTAGGATTTGTTGAGATCAGCCACTTCAGTTATTTTCCGGTGGTACATCCCGTGCAAGGGCTTGTCCTCCCATGATGGTCCCTCTTCCAGCATCTCATCCTCTGTTCTCCACTGCCTGAGACATTCACTCAGCACGTCATCTGTCGGGGCCTTATCCTTGATGTACTTATGGATCTTGGATGTTTCATCCTGGATAGTGGCTCTCACGCTCACTAGTCCTCGGCCTCCTTCCTTGCGGCTAGCGTACGGTCTCAGGGTGCTGGATTTGGGGTGGAACCCTCCATGCATGGTGAGGAGCTTTCGTGTCTTAACATCTGTGGTCTGTATCTCTTCCTTTGGCCACCTTATTATTCCCGCAGGGTATCTGATCACTGGCAGAGCGTAGCTGTTTATTGCCCGGGATTTGTTCTTGCCATTGAGCTGGCTTCTTAGGACTTGCCTTACTCGTTGGAGGTATTTGGCTGTTGCCGCATTCCTTGTTGCCTGTTCAAGGTTGCCGTTTGCCTGTGGTATTCCAAGGTACTTGTAATTGTCCTCAATGTCTGCTATTGTTCCTTCTGGGAGTGAGACCCCTTCTGTGTGGATTACCTTGCCTCTCTTTGTCACCATCCTCCCACATTTCTCGAGCCCGAATGACATCCCGATGTCCGAGCTGTAGATCCTGGTGGTGTGGATCAGCGAGTCGATGTCGCGCTCACTCTTGGCGTACAGCTTGATGTCATCCATGTAGAGGAGGTGACTTATGGTGGCCCCGTTCCGGAGTCGGTATCCATAGCCAGTCTTGTTTATTATTTCGCTGAGGGGGTTCAGACCTATGCAGAACAGCAGTGGGGACAGTGCATCTCCTTGGTATATGCCACATTTGATGGATACTTGGGCAAGTGGCTTCCCATTGGCTTCAAGGGTGGTTCTCCACAACCTCATCGAGTTTGCAATGAAGGCCCTTAGAGTTCTGTTGATGTTGTACAGCTCCAAGCATTCAGTGATCCATGTGTGTGGCATTGAGTCATAGGCTTTCTTGTAGTCGATCCAGGCTGTGCACAGGTTGGTGTGTCGCATTCTGCAGTCTTGGGCGACTGTTCTGTCTACCAGGAGTTGGTGTTTGGCTCCTCTGGTATCCTTACCAATGCCCTTCTGTGCTTCGCTCATGTATTGACTCATGTGCCCACTTATCTTAGCTGCGATGATGCCTGACATGAGCTTCCATGTTGTGGAGAGACAGGTTATTGGCCGGTAGTTGGATGGGACTGTGCCCTTTGAGGGATCCTTCATTATCAGGATCGTTCGCCCTTCGGTTAGCCATTCAGGGTGAGTCCCATCCCTTAGCAGCTGGTTCATTTGTGCTGCCAGGCGCTCATGGATTGCAGTGAGCTTCTTTAGCCAGTAGGCGTGGATCATGTCAGGGCCAGGTTCTGTCCAGTTTTTCATACCTGAGACTCTATGTTGGATGTCTGCCACTGTGATAGTCACTGGATTCTGTTCAGGGAGGTTGCTGTGGTCTTCCCTCAGATCCACCAGCCACTGTGCATCACTGTAGTGTGACGCCTCCCTTTCCCATATACCCTTATATATATATATATATATATATATATATATATATATATATATATATAGCCAATAGGAAGCCACTGGCCCAAGTATCCATCAAATGTGGCATATACCAAGGAGATGCACTGTCCCCCACTTCTTTTCTGCATAGGTCTGAACCCCCTCAGCCAAATAATAAACAAGACTGGCTATGGATACCGACTCCGGAACGGGGCCACCGTAAGTCACTTCCTCTTCATGGATGACATCAAGCTGTACGCCAAGAGTGAGCCACATCGACTCGCTGATCCACACCACCAGGATCTACAGCTCGGACATCGGGATGTCATTCGGGCTCGAGAAATGTGGGAGGATGGTGACAAAGAGAGGCAAGGTAATCCACGCAGAAGGGGTCTCACTCCCAGAAGGAACAATAGCAGACATTGAGGACAATTACAAGTACCTTGGAATACCACAGGCAAACGGCAACCCTGAACAGGCAACAAGGAATGCGGCAACAGCCAAATACCTCCAACAAGTGAGGCAAGTCCTAAGAAGCCAGCTCAATGGCACGAACAAATCCCAGGCAATAAACAGCTACCAGCCAGTGATCAGATACCCTGCGGGAATAATAAGGTGGCCAAAGGACGAGATACAGACCACAGATGTTAAGACACGAAAGCTCCTCACCATGCATAGAGGGTTCCACCCCAAATCCAGCACACTGAGACTGTACGCTAGCTGCAAGGAAGGAGGCCGAGGACTAGTGAGCGTGAGAGCCACTATCCAGGATGAAACATCCAAGATCCATAAGCACATCAAGGATAAGGTCCCGCCAGGTGACGTGCTGAGTGAATGTCTCAGGCAGTGGAGAACAGAGGATGACATGCTGGAAGAGGGACCATCATGGGAGGACAAGCCCTTACACGGGATGTACCACCGGAAAATAACTGAAGTGATCTCAACAAATCCTACCAATGGCTTGAAAGGGCTGGGCTGAAGGACAGCACAGAGGCACTCATCCTGGCTGCACAGGAGCAGGCCCTGAGCAGCAGAGCCATAGAGGCCCAGATCTACCACACCAGACAAGACCCAAGGTGTAGACTGTGCCAAGAGGCCCCTGAGACGGTCCAGCACATAACTGCAGGGTGTAAGATGCTGGCAGGAAAAGCATACATGGAACGCCATAACCAAGTGGCTGGCATAGTATACAGGAACATCTGCGCGGAGTATGGACTGGAAACCCCAAGGTCAAAGTGGGAAACACCTCCCAAGGTGGTTGAGAACGAGCGAGCCAAGATCCTGTGGGACTTCCAGATCCAGACTGACAGAATGGTAATGGCGAACCAACCAGACATTGTTGTGGTGGATAAAGAGCAGATGAAAGCAGTAGTGGTGGATGTGGCAATACCAAGCGATGGCAACATCAGGAAAAAGGAACATGAGAAACTAGAGAAATACCAAGGGCTCAGAGAAGAACTGGAGAAGGCTTGGAAGGTGAAGGCCACAGTGGTGCCTGTGGTGATCGGAGCACTGGGGGCAGTGACCCCCAAACTGGAGGAGTGGCTACAACAGATCCCTGGAAAAACATCCGAAATCTCAGTCCAGAAAAGTGCAGTCCAAGGAACAGCAAGGATACTGCGCAGAACCCTCAAGCTCCCTGGCCTCTGGTAGAGAACCCGAGCTTGGAAAGTGGATGAGACCACCTGCGGAGGGTTAGAATCAAGTGAATTATATATATATAATTGGGGCTTCTGTTTATTACATTCAAATGATTAATGCATGAGAAAACATGTTCTACTGTCTTTTATAACCTTTATTATTATTATTGTTTTGGTTAGGCAAGATTAAAAGCTCTCTGTTGAACCAGTGTGGTAAATTTTGATTTTGAATTTAAAATAAACTAGAAGAAGAATAGAAATAAATTTGTTCTAGGTGTCTTTTGATTTTTATGAATTGAAGTGGTCAGATTTATTAAATTTAATTTGAAATTGGTGATAAAATGATGCTTTGACCTAGCCTAAGATGATAAGTGAAGTCATTAAACTATTATAATTTTTTTTTCGTTAAATGGTAATTAGGTAATTATTGCACTGAATGTAAAGTTTTAAATGAAGTAGTCTAGCAGATAAGTTGATGCTACTTGTTGACGACTTGCACTTATTCCAATAATAAATAATTAATGAAGTATTTACGGCACTTAACAGATGTTATTGAAGGGGGTTCGTAAAGGTTTGATGTGTCTTTTAATTGAACTTTCAGCCAAGGTGAGAAAACAAAAAAGGGGAGTATACATTATCATATGAATGCGCCTGTTCGTGGGGGAAGGGATGTGATGAAATAGCAGGATAACAATCTCTAGCACACATAAAATTGGATTCGGTAGGAAAATGGCTCAGATTCATTTGCAACATCTCATTTTCTGATAGAAATAATTTACGTATAAAAGCCCTCAAAGTAGCAGGGTTGTCTTTAATGTCAAGCCCCACGCCAGCTCAAACAAAAACTCTTTCCCTTTACTTCAGAAACTGGCATATTTTCTCACACAAGAGAAAGATAAGAATTCAGAGAATTCAGTTAAGAACTTTGAATATGGAGCAGGAGGAGTCTGGGTGAGAAAGGCTCAAAGTGAGGCTTTAATGAGTTATAGTTATAGTTTGGGAGTAATTAATAAATCTGAGTTATAAAGTGCTCCTACTCCTCCACCTCCACCTGTTATTCTAGGAACATGCAAGTTTATGTGACTCACTGGAGTCGACTCATTTAAAATAACACATTCATCCTGCTGAAGACAAGTTTCAGTGAGACAGAACAGATCTATTTGATGTTCAATGACTTATCAAGTCATTTCTTAACAAGGATTTAGATGAGAGAGATTTGATATTTAATAAACCACACTTTATTAACTTAATTTTACTTTGTTCTGTAAGAGGAACCTTTTTGAAGTTTATTAAATTCTAGTAAGTCACTTCTCTTTGATTTGTTTGTGACCTGTAAAGTTTAGGTGGTCCGGGAGCAGACACAGTCTCTATGTGATGACTAAGACTAAGAGTGGGTGGCGGGTGTAGAGTACATGCAGAGAGGCATGTAAGACTGCGACTCTGCATCCTGGGCTCCACTCTGAGTTGTCACGGAATAAGGAGGCTAAGCAACATGGCCATGTTACTAGAGAGAAGAGAGGCTCTGTCCAACGTAGGATGGACGCTGTCTCTTCTAATCAGCCCAAGTTTTCCCCAAAAACTGCTCCAATTAGCCACAAAGCCCACATCGTTTGCAGGGAACCACCTAGACAGACAACAAGTGGTGGAACGATGACAGCCGGCTATACTATGGAGTCCGACATTGTTTTGGCAAACGAACACACTGACTCAATGTTAGTTTTAGTGACTTCAGATTGGCGTAACTAGGCGTCAGCTCCTAAGTGTACTACGATCTTATCGTATTTACGCTTATCCTTAGACAGGAGCTTATGATAGGTCTCAATGTCGCCCGCTCTGGCCCCAGGCAAACACTTAACGATGAGCGCTGGATTTTCTAATCTAACTTTTCGGACTATGGAGTTACCAATGATCAGAGTGGTTTTTCAGTGGGTGTGTCACTGAGTGGGGAAAATCTGTTTGAAACGTGAAACAGTTGGTGGTGAACCGTGCCCGCCTGTCTAAAGCTACATTTCTTACAAGCAATAACCCACTCATGACCCAGCCGCCTGGGGCCTGCTTAGGCACTGGTAGCACCTAAGCTAGGAGCCTCCACACTGGCTAACAAGGCCTAGCTAGCTAGCCTGTTTTTTAAGGTGCGAAGCCGAGACTCTAAGTCTAACAACCTCGCCTCCAGACCTGCAACTAGCGTACACTTATTACAGATACCATTAACATCACTAAAGGAAGCAGAGGATAAGCTAAACATAAGACACACCGAGCACCGAACATAACGAGAGGGAGAGGAACAGGGGGAAGCCATAGCAGGAAAGTAAGCTAGGTGCCAAGCTAGCAGAGAAAACACTAGATAACAGTGAAGTTTAGCAGGACGTTTAATGAAAAGAGAGGATGCATGAGTATTTCAAGCTTGTTTTGCAACTCTTGCATGTGTGACTAAGCTCTGCTGGCTTAGAATCATTAGAAAGAGGACAAGTTTGACTACGAACAAATGAAAAAATTAGCCGTGACATAACGCACTCTAGCTCACACAATACACTAATGGAAAAGCTGAGAATTCAGAAAAAAGTTTTGCTGCTGCTACGTGTGTACGGCATTACTCTCCGCTCTTTTCTAAATATTATTGTCTTATATCTGGTAGTGACTGCTCAGAGTCGCAAAACAAGCTTGTAATACTCAAGCATCTTCTCTTTTCATTAAACGTACTGCTTATCTTCACAGTTATCTAGTGTAGCTTCTCTTCCGAAGTGTAGCTTCGGAAGAGACAGAATTAGACTTCCGAATAATTGTAAGCTAGTTACCCAAATGCACAGCGTTGGCTTGGTTATGATAAGAAGTTTAATTAACAAGGTCAGGCAGGCGAAGGTCATACACGGGCTGGTAGCAATCAGAATCCAACAAAGAGCAGGCAGAGGCGAGGTCAAGGTACAGGGGTTGGTCAACTTACGGCACTGGATTGTCATAGGCAAAGCGAGAGCTGGGTCGATGGCGAAGCAAGGTCAAAACACAAGGCACGAGTACAAGAAATGCTGGAATGCTAGTGAGTAATCAACGTAGACAATCTGGCAGGGAACTATGGCAAGAGGTGGTGCTTAAATACTAAATGATTAATGGCTGATGAAACACAGGTGAGGTTAACAAGAAACGGAAGTGAAGCTGGGTAACTGGATATGAATGCTAGACAGAAGGTAGTACAAAATAAAACCGGATATGACTAGAAAACGTGACTAAGTAACATGAATAATGACAGTTTTGCAGCGAGGTCTGTCGAGTTGGGGTGACCTGGCAAGAGATTCTTAAAAATGTATTCAAGCTAGCTGCGACAAAAGTGCCCTTCAAATCCAAGTCTCACTGCAAGTTCATTATTTTAGTCTATTATTAATTTATCAAGTCTATTATTCACCCACAGCATACAGCCCACAGGCTGTATGAAGCAGTAATGTGTAATCCAGGCCCACAGGTAGAGCGAAAGTGCATAAGGTTTGTGTACTCTACAATAAAAATAATATAAAAATACAGCGTTGGGTGCTTTAACCACTAGGCTCTTTGAAGAGGTGGATCTCTAAAGAATCTTCTGTTTAAGTAGATCACAAACGTATCTGGTTACATCACATCAGGATGTGAGAGGCTCTCTATTGTTATGTTCACCTAAACTTGATTAGAAGACTCTTTTTTTTTATTTATTTAAAACAGCTCCTGAAGCAGGCCGACTGACACGCACTACATCCAAGTGAATATGGCAGAATATAAAGAATGAGAATTTAAGAATCTTATTAGGTACATTTGTAAAGTCCAACCTAATACACCCAGTAACTGATAAACCTCCAGAAGGTAGTTTGGCAGCTATGGCAGCGTGAGCTGCCAATGCTTATCTAAGATTAAAAAAAGTACAATATTCAACTCTGACATGAAGTCAACTTTTCAAGTTTTCTCAACTTTTTACTTGACTGTTTAGACAGACTATTGTCTGTCAGTCTGGTTGTCTGTCTGCCCTAGCAGTGTATAACTGAAATGATCAGATCTATTTCCTGTTCTCAGAACTGTGCCTATACTTGGTATTTGACCCTAACTAACTATAGGTCAGATACTAAAGCTCCACCTTTTGGTTATACCCTGGAATTGTGTCTTTGGTGCTCCATCTGTAGATATCATATAGAGACTGTCTTTGTCAGACTCGAAGCAGGCGGCGGACCCACATGCACAGCACGGAGGCGAGATGGATATTAAACGCAGGTTTATTTCTCAAGGCAAGGTCAGACGGTCCAGGTCATACACAAGAGGATTCAGTGATAAGAACAAAGGGGAGCAGGCAATCTCGAGTCCGGTATACACGCAGGGTTTGATACACAGGAGGTCACGGCAAAAACTCACGGTCGGTTAGTTAGTCCAGGTTCTTTTACAGGCGGCGGTACAAACGAGGATCAGGCAGGATACACGGTCAAGACAATACAGGAACAAAACACGAGGATCACGGAACACGGAACACGAAACACGGGAACGAGGAAACTCAGGGAACTCGGGAACTCAGGAAACTCGGACACAGAAGAAACTCGAAACTCATGAAACTCGGGACACTAATGAAACTCGGGAAACTCGGAACACTCAGGAGACACAAGAACTCGGAACACTCAAGAAACTCGACAATCTGGCAAAGGACGATGGAACAGGTGGTGGCTAAATACACAGAGTGATTACATAATTACTGACAGGTGTGGATACTGAGAACCGGTAAGTGGACAGCTGACTGGAACAGGAAGTTAACAAAATAAAACAGGACATGGCGTGACGACAGGAAACAACTAGAAACGAAACCCAAATCATGACAGTCTTCTCCCCGACTATATAACATTACTAACAAATCAAAAAGGAGGGACTTATCAGAATTTAATAAACATCAAAACAATTCCTTTACAAAACAAAGTAACAAATAAGTTAAAGTGTGGTTTATTAAATATCAGATCTCTCTCGTATGAATCCCTGTTATTAAATGACCTGAAAAGTGACCATCACAGACAACTGTTCAGTCTCACTGAGACCTGCTTGCCGCAGGATGAATATGATAGTTTAAATGAGTCAACTCCAATGAGTCCCATCAACTATAATGTTCCTAGAAGTACTGTACAGGTTGCGGTGGAGGAGTAGCAGCAATTTAGTTGCTTATTATAAGCATTATATTATATGGGTCAGTTTAAAACCAAAATATGAAGCTGTATGCATAGACAGACCAAGCTTTACTGGGTGGTGTGCGCTCCCTTATGCAGCATTTGATTTCAATTTGTGGGAGAAAAGGCTGCTGACAGACATGGTGCTGATATAGGTGTGCGTTCGCTTTTGACAGTCTTTTCTGCTGCAATTCATAAAAGTGAATCAGTCTATTTGTCTAGTGCAGCCAAGGTGGGAATTAAGCGTTTACATGTTGATACGTAACCATGGGGGAAGGCATCAGACACTCCCCCATGCGGTTGATGGTGCTGGTCAACCTAAATCTTAGTGTAGTGGTTTACTTGCTTCACTTGAATAGTTTTGTCTCGGTTTCATGTCTCAGTGGTGGCAATCTTTTCTAATTTTCTAACCATCCATCCATTTTCCACCACTTAGTCCCGTGGGGGTGCTGGAGCCTATCCCAGCTATCTACGGGTGAGACGCAGGGTACACACTGGACATGACTAATATATCTTCTGAGCTGTGTGAGAAAATATGTCAGTTTCTAAAGTAAAGGGAAAGACAGAGTTTCTGTTACAGCTGGTGTTTCTGTGGGCCAACTCAATGTGCTGAAGCTGGGGCGTGTCATTACAGACAGCTCTGCTCTACTGAGCGCTTTTGAAACTTAATTATTCCTGTGGGAGAATCAGATGTTGCAAATAAATCTGAGCCATTTTTCTACTAAATCGTGAACAAGCAGATCTCTATTGCTGTGTTTTCATGTGTACGGTCTTACTTTTATTTACTTTGCACTGAGTTCAGCCCGCGATTCTATGTGTACTGGAGCCACAAACATTCATATGATAATGTATTCTCACCTTGACTGAAAGTTCAGTTGAAAAACAAATAAACCTTTACCAGAAACCCTTGAATAACATCTATGGACTGCAGTAGATACTTCATATTTAATTACTCATGATTATTAATTATTAAGCGCAAGTCATCTACAGTCAGAATACAGCAATCTATTTGTTTTAGTTTCTTTCTCTTATTTAGTTTTACCCACCTGTTTGTAGAAACACTGAGTCAGTGAGCCCCCAAGCATATTTGGTCAAATCAGATGTCTATTTTGAGTAAATACACTACATTAAGTTAACTTAAAATCTTTATTAGCATCAACTTATCTGCTAGACTACTTTATTTAAAACTTTACACTCAGTGCAATAATTAACTTATTGATTTAACCAAAAACACTTATAAGTCACTGGCTTCACTTATTATCTTAAGCTAAGTCAAAGCAACATTTTATCACTAATTTCAAATTAAATTAAATAAACCTGACCACTGAAATCATAAAAATCGAAATACATTCAAAACAAATGTATTTTTGTTCTACTTTATTTTAAATTCAAAATCAGAATTTACCAGACTGGTGCAACGTGTCACGGCGCTCAAGGTAGCGGACCCACATGCAACAGCGGAGACAAGACTGGGTGGTCAGGCAGGTAAAGGTCGATACACAGAGTAGGCAGGTACAGTACAGGCAGGGTTAGAAGCAGTAGTCACAAGACAGGCTAGGGTCAACTCACGGTAGGGCAGGATCGTAGGCAAAGCAAGAGTCAAGGTCAGGAGAAGCAGGGTCATTCACGGGTTTCAAGAACATAGATACCAGGTGAGACCAGGTGACCGCCCCTACTAGGCAAGATGCGGGCAGGATAGTTGATGGCGTCTCCACCTCCTCCCCTGACTCGTGGACTCGGGATAGGGCATCCGGCTTGGTGTTCTTTGACCCTGGGCGGTAGGAGAGGTGGAAATTGAATCGAGAGAAGAACAAGGACCAACGGGCTTGGCGGGAGTTCAGACGCTTAGCGGTATTGATGTACTCTAGGTTCTTATGGTCGGTGAACACCAGGAACGGCTGCTCGGCGCCCTCGAGCCAGTGACGCCACTCCTCCAGAGCCACCTTGACCGCGAGTAGTTCCCGGTTACCAATGCCGTATTTGCGTTCTGCAGGGGAGAGTTTGCGGGACAAGAAGGCACATGGATGCAGTCGCTCAACTTCGGGATCAAGCTGGGATAATACCGCACCCACGCCGGAGTCAGACGCATCCACCTCCACCAGCCGATGTGAAACTGGCCTTGAGCTGGAGAAACGCCTGGTTGGCTTCTGGGATCCACTGGAAGGCTGTCCTGGGGGAGGTGAGAGCATGAAGAGGGGAAGATAAACCGCCTATAGAAATTTGCAAACCCCAGGAACCGTTGGACGTCCCGACGAGACTGGGGTACGGGCCACTCCGTCACAGCCTGGGTCTTGGCAGGGTCCATCTGTATGCCCTCCGGGGAAATCACGAAGCCTAGGAATGAGATGGTGGAGACATGGAACTCGCATTTTTCTGCTTTGACGTACAACCGGTGCTCCAGCTTCCTCAGGATCTGACGGACATGATCACGATGTTCTTCTTCTTTCCGAGAGAAGACCAGGATGTCGTCTAAATAGACGAAAACAAACACATTAATCATAGAACTTAGCACATCGTTCACCAGAGCCTGGAAGAC
The DNA here is from genome assembly GCF_900634795.4 of Betta splendens. Taxonomy (NCBI): domain Eukaryota; kingdom Metazoa; phylum Chordata; class Actinopteri; order Anabantiformes; family Osphronemidae; genus Betta; species Betta splendens. The sequence continues at coordinate 16,211,276 of NC_040900.2, read as the reverse complement.
GGCCGGCGCGTTGGTGAGTCCAAATGGCATGACTAGATATTCATAGTGTCCGGTGGGGGTATTAAAAGCTGTCTTCCATTCATCCCCCTCTCAGATGCGAACTAGGTGGTAAGCATTTCTCAGGTCAAGCTTGGTGAAGACCTTGGCGTCGGCTAGGAGCTCGAAAGCGGACGAGAGCAAGGGTAAGGGGTAGGAGTCCCGAACGGTGATGGCGTTGAGCCCCCGGTAATCAATGCAAGGTCGCAGGGACCCGTCTTTCTTCCCCACAAAGAAGAACCCGGCCCCCGCCGGCGAGGAGGACGGACGGATGAGGCCAGCGGCCAGGGCCTGGTTGATGTACTCCGTCATGGCTTGGCGTTCTGGAGCGGAGAGCTGGTACAGTCGGCTCTTGGGTGGAGTGGTTCCGGGGCAAAGATTGATTGCACAGTCGTGTGCCCGGTGCGGCGGCAGGCTGGTGGCTCTGACCTTGCTAAAGACGGCTCGGAGGTCATGATAGCAGGCCGGTACCTCAGACAGATCGGTCTCCTCCATGATGGGCTCCGGGGATGGTTCCGCCGTGGTCTCGGGCCCTGCCCCGAAACACGAATCGCGGCAGCTGGAACCCCACTCCACCACCTCTCCGGTCCTCCAGTCGAGACGGGGGTTGTATCGGCGAAGCCAGGTGTAACCAAGAACGACTGGGTGATAGGAGGACTCGACTACGTGGAAGTGAATCTGCTCGGAGTGGTTATCAGCAAATGTCAACGTTACAGGGCCGGTGCGGTGAGTTACCTTCCACAAGCGGTGTCCATCCAAGGCTGTTGCCTCCATTGAGGCGGGTAGGGGAACAGTGCTAACGCCTAGCCTTCTCACAAGGCTGGAATCCATGAGACTGGTGTCAGCACCTGAGTCCACCAGAACTGCTTGCTGGACAGACTGAGATTCCGCGGATAAGGTGACAGTGGGCATGGGGCGGGCGGAGGCATGACACATAGATGACTGGCTCACCACTATCCTCCGGACTAGTGGTGAGCGGGGGCTTTTACTGGACAAGATACTGCGATATGACCAGGCTGGCCGCAATACAAACACAACCCGAGTGCCCGTCTGCGGCTCTTCTCGGCTTTGGGCAGCCGAATCCGCCCCACCTCCATGGACTCGACGGCGGATCCTGACGCAACCGCTTCTGTGGGCTCCACCAATCCCGGGGCAGGTTGGGTGGGGCTGCCGCATTGCAAGACGGCGGTCGAGGATTGCGGGGGGGCGTGGCCCGCTCCTCCTCCCTGCGTTCACGGTCACTGCTCCACAACCGGCGATCCACCTTGATGGCGAGCGCGACGACCTCATCCAACTCGGATGGAAGCTCGGTGGCCGCCAGGCTGTTCTTGACCCGCCGCGCCAATCCTGCTAGGAAAACGTCGATCACAAGCGGTGGAATCCCACCCCGCCTCCGCAGCTAGTGTGCGGAACTCAATGGTGTAAGCCGCCGCGGATTGATCGCCCTGACGGAGACTCGTTAATCTCTGGGCCACTTCGTGCCCCAGCGTTATCTCCTGAAATATGCGCTTCAGCGCTTGGGAAAAGGCAACGAAAGTGCTCAGGCAGGCGGAGTTATTCTGCCATTCGGCCGTTGCCCACAGCTCTGCTCTGCCCGACAAGTGGGAGACGGCGTACGCCACCTTGGCTCGCTCGGTGGGGAAATTCGGCGCGTGCAGCTCGAACTGGATCTCACATTGCGTGATAAACGCTCGACAGTCACCTGAGTCTCCGGAGAAGCGCGCTGGAGCTCCCAGATGAACATTCGGTGCAGGAGGACGCGGAGCCGGAGCGGCGGACGCAGTTGGAGCGGGCGACGGCGTCAGCCCCGCGGCGAGTTGCTGGGTAAGTAGCTTCAGCTGTTCCCCATACGCATTTACCTGCGCCTCTTGTCGTGCCGCGTGCTGAGTTAACTCCTGGAGCAGCACTCCGGTTTGTTCCTCTTGCTTGCGGATTCGTTCCGCCTGGGCTCGGAGCTCGGTCCGGATGGTCTCGGCGCTGGCTGGGTCCATGTTTGGCCAGATTGTACTGTCACGGCGCTCAAGGTAGCGGACCCACATGCAACAGCGGAGACAAGACTGGGTGGTAATGCAGTTTACTAGTTCTCGTGGTCAGGCAGGCAAAGGTCGATACACAGAGTAGGCAGGTACAGTACAGGCAGGGTTAGAAGCAGTAGTCACAAGACAGGCTAGGGTCAACTCACGGCAGGGCAGGATCGTAGGCAAAGCAAGAGTCAAGGTCAGGAGAAGCAGGGTCATTCACGGGTTTCAAGAACATAGATACAAAAACGTTGGATTGCTGGCTAATGCTCGTAGACAATCTGGCAACCGGCTGGGGTGAGAGGTGGTGCTTAAGTAGTGGCTACTGATGTCTAGATGGGAAACAGGTGTGTAGTCTGGAACAGGAAGTAAAGCTGGCAGCAACTAATAATGACTGAGGCAGGAAGTGACGAGAACATAAAACCGGAAATGACATGAACAGTGGTGCAGTGACTGAGTCCATGACACAACGGCAGCTTAACCAAACTAATAAAGGTTATAAAAGACAGTAGAACATGGTTTCTCATGCATTACTCATTTGAATATAATAAACAGAAGCCACCATTGTAATGTAACTCCCAACCAAACATACTGTAACTATGCCATACAATAAACTATGTATATAGTATCAAACAGTGTTACATCACAAACTAAAAACTTAAATATGAGAACTAGTCACAAGTTGATTTTTCAGTGTTTGAATTTAAAGAGAAAGCTCACTTTTGTCGAGCTTGACCATTACAGCAACTGTAAAACAAGCATTACAGCAGCTGTAAGAGAGCTGTTGTAGAGCTGTAAGAGCAGCAAAACAAGAATGTATTTGCAAAAATGCAAAAATAGACATAGTGTTTATAACTTTGCATCAGAAAATAACTAAGACATAAACTATGCTTTTCAAAAAAAAATTAAACTTGCATAAATGTAGCAAAGGTGAGGGATCAAACTCAAGCAGCCAAAACAACAATCACTCATCATAACCACTGGGCTATCAGAGGACTGTGAATGTGAAATGAGTAGTTATGTGTTGATTTTATTGCAACTATATTTATTTAATAGGAAACCATTGTTACAGGCGAGGGTCAAACTAGACTGAACGGTTAAAACGAGGGTCGAACTGAGGTGAAAGGTATTCTAAACCACGCTCCTAGAGCGGGGAGACAGACTACAATGACCTACAAACTGGAGGTAGGACCCAAATGCACGACCCATAGACAGGACTGACAAATAATGATTTAATATATTAAACATGCAGACAGAGGACAACACGAACTAAGGATGCTGCGTATGCAGGGTAAGCCAGAAAACAAATGCAAACTAACACAAAACTCACAGGTAAACTAAAGATCACTGCAGAGCAGGAAACTAAATTACTATCCTAAAACACAAAACATGTAAACAACAGTATCTAACATAATCAGCAAACAAACACACAAACCTGGACAGAGCACGATGGCACAGTAACCAGTAACACAGAATGTGACTAGTAACAAGTAACGAGTAATGCACCAACAAAGACTGTGCACAAACTGAGACCTTAAATACCAGACAAGACAGGTGAACCCAATCAAACTAATACAGGAAACACAAGACAGGAAACAATGACACAAAACCAAAAGGGTGAAACCAGACTGCCCCTGGTGGCGTGGAAGCCGAGTCACAACAACCATTGCACTTAATACTTGCCACATTTGACCACGCAGATACTTCGTAATGAAATTGGTTTGGTGTAATCTATTTATGTTTCTGGTAGAAATGAACAGCCTGCACCTCAGCTATAAAAACACTTGTTTTTGCTCCCATTTGTTATAAGATGAACTCAAACATTTTCTACATACAGAAACTAACCATTTCTCTATGTTGGTGAGCGGTTTTCGGATGTCAATGTTGTGGATTTGATTGGCCCATGGTGAGGTTATAATATGAGCAGGCATATGTTATGCACAAACATCTGGTCACACCAGATACTAACTTTTTTTATACTAGCTTTTCTGAGTCACCAGACCCCCCAACAAAACAAATCTGTAAGTTTCAGGGTGGTCTTATATTGTGGCCAGTCTAAAGCACATGTGCAATAATCATGCTGTCTAATCAGCATCATATGGCACACCTGTAAGGTGGAATATATTATCTCGACAAAGAAGAGGTGCTGACTGTCACAGATTGACAGAAATTATTTTATTTTAGTTATTTTGTGTATGTAGAAAGTGTTTCAGATCTTTGAGTTCATCTCATAACAAACAAAATAACAAAAACAAAAATGTTGTGTTTATATTTTTGTTCAATGTAGTTACCTTGGATGACATAAAATTAACTTCAGATTGCACTGTGAGGAACCTTGGTGTCATCTTTGACCAGGATCTCTCTTTCACATCATATATTAAGCAAATCTCCAGAACCTACTTTCCTATGAATACTTTGATCTTAGAAATATAGCTAAAATTAGAAGCATCCTCTCGAGAAACTGATCCAAGCATTTGTTACCCCTAGGCTGGACCAGTATTACTCCTTACTCATAGGATGTCCTAACAGCTCCTTAAAAAGCCTACAGCTAATTCAAAATGCTGCAGCCAGAGTTCTAGCGGGAAAGAGAGATCACATTTCTCCTATGTTAGATTCTCTGCACTGGTTGCCTGTAAAATGTAGGATAGAAAAATTCTCCTACTCACCTACAAAGCACTTAATAATAAAGCTCCTTCTTATCGTAAAGACCTCATAGTGCCTTATACTCCCAATAGAATGCTTCTTTCTCAGATCGCTGGTCTACTTGGGGTTCCTAGAGTCTTCAAATGTAGAATGGGAGGCAGTGCCTTTAGCAAGCTCCTTTTCAGCTCCCTGTTCAGGTTCGAAAAGCTAACACACCTTTAAGATCAACCTTCCTTTTTGATAAAGCTTATAGTTAGAAATGGTTCAAGTCACTGGTAATTATTGTTAGCACTAGCAGTCCCGCAGAAAAGTCCACTGGCTTTTTTGGCAGAATGCCTACAGCAAAGTCGATCGACCAGCTTGCTGTAGCTGAAATCCTGTAGAAAGCTGATTTTGTTATGTAAATAGGGCCGTTACTGACGCACCACAGGGGGGAGCACACAGAGCCACTTCAACAAAACCTGTGTGAACCTGTGTTCATCAAACCTGCCACAGGCCTGGTTGTTGTTGGAAGCACCAACATTGTTAAATGTAACTGAATGCGGGTACTTGTTTTTATGTCTCCACGAAAGGGGGTTTGGAATCCTCAAAGTATGGGTAAAACTGCGGGACACACTTGGTATAGTGCTATGGTGGGCTTGAACCTGAGACCTTCTGGTTTTCCCACCCACATATGGGGAAATGGGCCACACTTGAGTCATGACTTTATCTGTAAAAACTATTGTTAAAAAAAACAAAATAAATAAAAACGTACCTGGTCTTTAAGATTGACAAGCAGCACAAAATGTCTTTCACATTTGTAAATAACAATAAAAGGTGAGAACATAAATGTGGGTCATTCCACCGAGCTGCTGTTTGACTGGCTCTGTGGCTGAAAACATACATTTACATGCATTGAATACAAGCAGGTGTGCCATCAATTCTATCACAGAAACATTTTGTTTCAGGGACTTTTAGAGACTATTTCATGTTTGTTTTTTACAGAGAAAAAAGCAGTAATTTTTACAGATACGGCCAGAACACAAAAGTGGGCCATTCCACCGTCTTTGACAAGCTGTATGACTGGCTCTATGGCTCCACGTACATTTACATGCACTTCGAGAGAAATGGCTATGTGTTCCACAATTCATCAGGCCTGTGAATGTGAGACTGTGCCAAGACTCACCAGGATTGTGAGTGATTGAAATGTACTCACTCAATGTGTATTATTATTTGCATGTGTGTTTTATCAATACACCAGCGTATTCATCCGCTACTTCCAGGGTTTTTTCCGTTTTCCTCACAGATTCAGTTTCGTTGTTTGTTTCACATGCCTTTTATTATTTGCAAATGTTTTTTTTTTCATTTTTATCAATAAAGGAAAAAACTCATGTGTAGATGTCTTCCTAAGATGGCAAAGGTTTACACAGGTTTTGTTGAAGTGGCTCAGCGTGACCCCCCCTAGTGTGCCATGGCCCTGTTTATGTAACTAAAGCAGGTGCTAACACCTGAGTTAGGATGTCATTTACACCCTGGCAGTCAATCTGTGTCCCTGTGGGATTTCTTAGGGGGGAAAGGAAAGTCTGGGCATCCTATTAGTCAACAGGAACCATCTCTTAGTTAAGCTGCAGTAGACATAGACATAGACATTCTGGGGTACTTTATTTAAACATTGAGCTCTTCTACTTTCTTCTATATAAGAGCTTTATTTCTGTGATGGGCAGCTGTGGATCCAACCATCCTGCCTTTACCCAGTCCCTGGTCATACCATCCTGCCTGTGCTCTGTTGTTGCTTGCTTTCTCTCTTCTATCCCCTCACCCCAACCGGTCGAGGTAGATGGCCGTCCACATTCAGCCTGGTTCTGCTGGAGGTCTTTTCCTTGTTAGAGAGGGAGGTTTTCCTCTGCACGGTTGCTGTCAAATTGCAATTAATTATAATTTAAAACTTGCTGTATGTGGGATTTCAGTTCTGTAAGGTCATAAACCTTATCCTGTAAAGTGCCTTGAGATAACTAGGCCCTGCTGGCACTTTTTGTGAATTGAATTGAATTGAATTGAATTGAATTGAATTGAATTGAATTGAATTGAAATGAAATGAAATGAAATGAAATGAAATGAAATGAAATGAAATGAAATGAAATGAAATGAAATGAAATGCCAGGCTTCAGTTTGGTCACGAGTACTAAGTTATGCTGTTGCTATAATGTTATTTTGTTTCTGTCTGTTGTGTTTTTCCAGGGAGTCAGATTCAGAGAGTTCAGGGTCTGGCCCTGTTGATTTGTCAGTACTGGGTTGTGGCTCAGTAGCAGGGGACAGTGACTGGGACTCAGATTTATCTGATTCTGATCCCAGCCACTTTTCCAAAATCTCGGCTGCTGGTAACAAATCTTCTGGTGCTGTACGATCCAAACGGCTCCATTCTGAACCCGAGTGGGATTTGTTTGGAGAGACCACTGAACCCGAAGTACTGAGCGAGCTCTTTACAGAGCAGGCCCAAAACAACAGTGGAAAAGCAAGGAAGGCCACTGGGGTTGCCACCAGCAAGGCAGCCACATCAGGCAGTCCCTTTACAATTCAGCCTGTCAGTACACCAGTAAAGGCTGCAACAATAGGCGAACAGTCTTCAACAAAGAAGGTGACATGGCAGTTTAAACCAGCCCAAAGGTCAGTCTGCACAGGAAGCAGGAAGGGGAAAGACAAGGAGGTGACATCATCATCTTTGGTAAAGGTCATGGAACTGGGAGGAGTCAAGTCCCACACACCCTCCCCTTCATCTTCATCATCATCATCATCATCATCTTCTGGGTAATGTGCAAAGATAATTTTTTGACTGTTTGGCTGCACGCATTGGCTGGAGCTGAGTTGGTTGCACAAAGGTAGATAATCATCCCCGAATTGGAGATACTGATTAAACTACAGATTTCTTGCATATCAATTTGCATCTGCATCTGGCTGCTGCCATTGCCTTTTTATGACCTTAAATAAAGGCTCCATAAAAATTAGGTAATTTTTGCATTGCTTACACATAAAACAATGTTCTATGTTTTCATAGAGACAGTGTGAGACAGTAAGACTTAGGCAAATCAGAAACCTACAGGCTAAGATTATGGAATTGTTTTTCACCTACAGAACACTTGTGTAAGATAGAAACAGTGTGAAGACTATTGTTAATTTTTATTCATATGAATGTACCATCAAAATACACACCACTAAAGAGAAGTTCCAATATCATTTCCAGTATACTAATTTGACTAGACCACATGCATTTTATATTATATATTATTGCAATAGCTAAATTCAGTTACTATAATATAGAAAATAATTACAGTTGGACACCATAATTACTTTTAGGCTGCTTTATTATGCTGCTTTTATTTAATCATGTAAATGTGACTCAGGGCATACATAACAATGTATGTACTAAACTTACTTTTAAAAACCCACAAAAGTGAAACAGTGTGCAGTGTATTTTATAATTGCAGTCAAGTTTACAAAGTATGTGTCAATGATATATTTTGAACTTTGAGATAATTATAGAGCAAATCAGTGTGTGTGTGTGTGTGTGTGCAATGAAGAGCAAATGATAGAGGGATTTAGTAGTAACATTGCATTTAAATGTTTTATTTATCAATTTCAAAAATGTGAATGTAACAACTGAGCAATATGCTTACAAATTCATTCTATATTCTGTTTATTATGTGGAATGTGTTGCCTGAGTGATGTTTAAAATGATGGCTTAATTTTTATACAGTCATGTAATAATATTAAATGCAGTTTTATTTATAGGTTTTCTGTGTACCTTTTTTAAACATTGACACATTATCAGGTAGATTGTTATAATTCATATAAATAATGAGACCATGGCTGAGATTATTGATAACCTTTGGCTTGTACTAGTGGTCTTTTAAATGTTTCTCTAAATCAGGGATGTCCAAACTATGGCACGTAGGCCAACTGCATCCATTTTAATTGGCCTGCAGCAAATTTCAAAAATATACCAGAATATGGCCCGCACATGAAACCTGCCGATATTGCATTTTTTTGGTGAAATGAGCACTCCACCACAAAGAAATTCAAACTTCCTAAATGATGTGGATGCTTAATACGGGGCCCTGCTCTACCATTCAGAAGTGCGCTGGCTAAGTCACGGCTCCACGTTTCAGAGGTTTTATCCACTTAGATCAGAGGTCGACAAGTTTTCAAAGGAAAAGGACAGACCTCTTCATTAGCTGAGTGGTCCTCTCTGGTTGGCAGACCTGACGTTTTTAGTTGATCTTACTGAACGCTGACCTTAACACAAACCTATAAGGCAAAGACCAATTCATAACGCAGCTTTAAGCACAAATGAAAAGTTTGACTCTTTGACTATTTGAGCCACAGTTGCCCACTTTTAATGTCACACAGTTCCCGACACTGTCCGAAATCAGATCTGCGTTTCCAAAGGTCAGTCTTGTGTTTGTGATTACATCTCACATCACAGAATTTTCTCATTGCTTCCATGAGAGGCAGCTGCCAACCTTATTTTTCTAAAAAAATGTTGCTGTGTTGTAGGCTAATTGATTTAGTTTACTTAAAGAAACTAGGTGAGGCAACACGTACCGGCTGTGCATTTTACCACATATGGACCTTTGTGAAAAATGTTTGGACACCCTGCTCTAAATAAATGTCCCCCATGACCCTTTTAATCCTATATATACTCCTCTTTTATTTGAGCAAATCTCGTGATAAATATAAAGGGACTGCACTGTGGAGGCTGGTGAAGCAGTCATCCCAGCAGTGGTCTTGTTGCTGCTTACTGTATGTCGCAAAATAAATGGTGGTACTGATATTAAACATCATATATGTACCTTCTTTAGAGGAATTTATAGTAGTATAACATTAGTTACTCTATGAACGTGACGAAGGGAATGTTAAAAAAAATTAACAAAACATTTTCTGCTACACAATAAGATTAAACTGATGTCATTATGAAATTAATGTGGACAGTAATAGCTTGACTGGCAAATCAGCTCTCAAGGAGGTTTAGTCATGGTCAACTAATTGTGTATTTATGTTGAGAGTGAAGGTTCTGGCATAGAGTTGAGCTTTTTTGAGCTTATTTCTGATGCTTTTGAGCACGGATCTATAAGCACATCCACAAAGGAATTAAGTTTATTAGCATTGCTTTATTTTTGAAGCTGCATTTTTTGACTATCAGAATGAATAGAGTGAGTGTTTTGGGGCTGAGTTTATAAGCGATATAGGCTTAAAATGACTTTCCTCCAATTTATTTTTATCTTTTTACTTTGTCACTTTCATTAGACATTCCCCAGTTAGCAGTTTCAAAACATGAACAGTCAACAGTCAATTACACTGCAGTTCCCCTGTGCTAAATTACTATTGCAGTAGGTTTTATTAGTGTGCATTTGTGGCAATTTGATTAAACACAGGTCGACATAGTAATATTTTTTGTGACAATGTGTTCACATAATCACGTGATTGCTTCCAGTTTCTACATGGGGGCGGGTTCAGGTATACTATTGATGTTGGTCCACAAAATGTAGGTATCCTGCTGAATTTACTGTATAGGAAGCACAGCATTGCAAAATGATAGAACAAGTTTAGCATAGCCTGTTTTACCCTGCAGTGCCACAGATGGGCTTCAGGCAGTTTTCTTGCAGATGTTTTACTGGCTCTGGCATTTTCACATGATGGTGCATGGAGACCCATGCTGTTCTTTTAGTTTCTCTTGCTGTATACCTAGGTCAGAACCTGAGCCGTCTGATGGTAAACACCACCAATTGTTACACCAACTTACATCACACTGGTTCTGGATGACATCCTATTCATTAAATCACCCTATATTACAAGGTGACATACAGTATTATGTTATTAATTGTTATACATATTTTTCTGTATGAGCTGGAAGGATTTTTGTGTAGCTAAACTTGATTAATGACACCAAATGACATAAAGAACGTAATTAGTCTTTGATTTTTCTTCCTCATTAATCTATGGCAAGACATCTAGTTTCACTGTGAGATAATATGGTAATTTCCTTTCACAGCTTTAACTGACCTTTGTAAAATCGTGTTATATTCACTCATACACGTAATATTTTGCTCATACTGTAAATGCTGGTCACTGTCAAAGCTTAGTATTAATTAAAAATTAAAACCAAAAAAGGATTCTTATTAGAAATTGTTTATGTGAAATCTTATTGTGTGCTGTATTCTTAAGCATTGCTGAAATTCATTCTTGCACAAATAAAGACAATTTTTTGGTGAAACGTGACTATTTGTCTCTGTCTTGTGGTAAGTTATTTTTTTGGATTATTTTAAATTATTACAGTATAGGTTTATCTTAAAGCTGCACTAATTATTATTTTCATATTAATAATCACAAATTAATCGTTCTTGTACTCAAAGATCCATTTGGTCCTTGTCCATGCAGACATATATAGGCAGCCTACATTGCCATCTGTGCATTAATTCTGTATGAGGAATTTTAGCAATGTAGGTCTGTCCATCTATTTAAGGCTGATTAATTAGAGCACTTTAAATAAGGCCAGAAAAACGGAGAGAAAGAGATTGCCATCATGAAAAATTAAACCATGTGCTAGTTCCACAGCCACCTCAGGAAGTGTGGTTTACTGGGTCGGATGACACAGTTTGTTTGTCTAGGTTTGCTACTATTTCTGAACTAATGTGAAACCAATTTTAACTTTTCACATTACCGCACTGGATGTGAGACAAACTTTATACTTAAAATAAATTTACAATGTTTTGCTATCATTTCACCCCCCTTCTTTTGATGTAAAATAATAAGATGTAGAGAAAATTTAACAGACAATAAACAAATTTGCTTAAAACATTCTGTGTATTATGTGACATTATTTCATAACTACAACTCACTCCACCAAAAATAATCTAGAATCAAGTATAAGGAAACAAAAAAGACTAAAATAAATCTAACAAACCAAGGAGTAAAAAAAAGGCTGCGTTAAGGCATTCTGGGGAAAACATTTCTTCATGGCACATGGTCCAAAAATAAATTCAACAAAACTTCATTAACCAAACTTGGCATAGTCTCGATGGGTAAAAGCACAACTCAATGCATTAATTAGTTTATCTTTTAACAAGATATGTAATTTAACTTTATATTTGCACAAATGTTATAAATTTAGTCTTCTAACAACACAATATTAAATTAAATATTCAACAAGAATGGCACACACTCCTCTTCTTATCATTGTTACCCATCGTAAAGTTACTCTTTTGTTTATCTCTGTCAAATTAGGGTCAGATTAGATTTGTGCGTACGTAAACCGATCGTGTTTTTTGTGAACAATCAGGCGTCTTGTCCTTTATCGACATACCTGTTGCCTGCCAGCAGGCGCTATCAGCGCCTAAGTAAACTGTGGGTGAAGCGAAGCAATCAGAGTGGTGCAGGTCTCAGCTGACAGTTGAAAGTGAAAGCTGCAAACTAAATAAACGATTATGATTTCTCAGACCAAGCTTTCTGCCCATGTCTTTGGTATCTGTGACATCTTGAGTGACTCTTCAGCAACACTGGGCATTTGTCTGCTTGAAGACCTGTGTTGAGATTCTGCACTGAGATCCAAGCCTGTCTAACAACTGCATTACATATCAGGCTGTTTAAAAGCATTGTCAAAGTAAACGTATTCACCTAAAGTAAACGTACTCACCTAAATTAAACGTATTTATTGTGGACTGAATAATGATCACAGAATCAAAACGGCAGCGTTACTAGAACAAACCCACCTTAACTCCAGCTGCATCAAAACATAGCATGGCATTGCTAATATCCTGTCGGCTAACATGCTACATTAACGTATGATAGAAACACCAGTTTTAACGTTTCCACCTCATCACCCCCCTGCAAATCACAAGAGTAACGTCACATTTCATACACATGACTATGAACTGTCTGATCATTAAATATACAGTAGCAGCAGCTTTGAAACTTTGACAGTGTTTTGTACCACCTCAATGTAGAATAAATTTGTACTTGTGTTGTTTCTTCTGCAAAACATTTTTCTCTTTCAGGCTGTCAACTTCCGAGTAGCCCAGCTGGCCCATGAATACGGGGTACCAGATTAAGTATAGTCTAGTGTAATGGAAAAATTGTGCCTTTGTGCTTTTTCTTATCCAACACAGTTGTCATGTACTGGTTAAGTGCACTGAACTGAACATTCTTACACAAACAACTAATCTCTTGTGCCCTGTCGTACATGAAGTCTAAATATCTGATGTTCCATTTGACTGACTAATAATTTATGATATATGTTTGTCTTTTACACCCGGACTCTGGCTCCATCCTATCTGACTCCCCACCAGACCCAAGGCTGTTAAAGCCAATGCATCTTGTCTTGGAAGCTTGGTGTTCCTTCCTTTGGATAACAAGACATGACGATGCAGAAGTGAGAATGCAAACATTCTCACTCACAGCAAGATAAGGTGGAACAAACAATTCTATTGGTGCAGAGAGACATTCCACCAGAGCCAGAGAAAGGGGTTAAAAGGCAGAAGCAACTTGAGGATCGTGGGCTCTTTGCATCACACCTTCGTGGTGTGTGCACTAATCTCCCCAGCTGGTTTTTGGTTTGTTGATGTGCACGATCAACATCCATGTTTTTGATTTGCTTTCCCCATTATTTTTATTTTATTTTATTTTTATAATAAATCACACAAAAGACAACTCTCTCATCTGCCTCTTTATGACAAATTTTCACCACAGTTTTGGCGTCCACGAACAGGATCCGCTGCAGGTCGTCTGGACGGTGTGACCAGGGACGATAGTCCTGAGGACTAGGGTCGCTCAAACTCCGAACCTCGACAGACATTCAGAGCTGGGAGGACTGCTCACCCGTCTGGATCGCCTCTGACGAGATCCAACGAATTCAAATTCAAACTCAAACTCAAATCTTAACTTGGCCCGGTGAGAGAGATTTCTTTGTGGTAATTGATTTGATTTAGAAAAATCAAAAGATTGGAACTTTTATTTTCAATTTCACTGAATGAATGATCAGGAAAATTAATTGGATCAAAAAAAAAATAATAATCCCAATAATACATTAATTAGGTCAAAGTCTGCTCTGGCTGGTGAGACGACGGTTGCTAAGGGTTAGGGTTAGGCTCTTGGAACCGAGCTTTTGTCTGTAATGAGGATAGAGATGTCCAACTTGAGACCTCACACTCTACTCAGCATCGATCTCTTGAAGCGGAAGTGTTGTCAAGTAGAATCTCGAGCGCGTTCCGAATCACGTGACCAATGAGAGCGAGAGGTGTTGATACATCTCGTGACTGCCGAGCGGCTTATCTGCAGTAGTGATGGGAAGTTCCGTTCTTTCAACTGACTCGGATCTTTAAGTCTCGTTCAGTAAAGTGAACAAATCATTTCGAGTCAGTTGTTCATTTCGTTCATTTACAGCAGGTGGCGCTGTGAGCGTTGTAATAATGGCATCGATTCTCAAACACTATATACTGACCACTAGCAATTCAAACCATATGAAAACCTAGCAAATATGCACCACTTTAACGTAACTTATGTCTTGCATCTTCTATGCCATTGTTGTTTAACAGCACGACAGTCGTTTGGTAGCGGTAGGAACGAACTGGAGCGCTTGCTGCACGCTACAGAGCCTGCGTGGCTCGGCGGTCACGTGACAAGTGAACGAACGAACGACCCATGGGAACGAGTCCCAAAAGAACTGTAGTACTTTGTGCTCGCCACAGAGCCTGAGCTGTGAACGATGAACTATGAACAAGAACAAGAACGATGAACTAAACCGCGCAGCCGAGCTGCCTTTTATGTGACGGCTGGTAAAGTGAAAGTGAAACTTATTTTAACAATTAGCGAGACTTTTAAGGCAAAAAATAACAATAAGTTTGAGAAATTTTTTAGAAAATATTTACCTGGTGCATTTATCTTGGCCAAAACGTGACATTATTATTATTATTATTATTATTATTATTATTATTATTATTATTATTATTATTATTATTATTATTATTATTATTATATTTTAGGATTGTGGCAGCGTATACCGGACCACAAAATCAACATGTTGATATCATGTTTGCAAGTATTTATTTAAAAACACATTTTATCACACATTATATAAATAATAACACTACACACATCTACAAGAATCAAACACCACTAATTAATTATGATTTCATGAATAAATAATACATGTCGGCTGTCAGGTGACACATAAATAAACGTCAGAAATCAGACATCGCTCATTTCCTTGTTTATCAGTCCAGACAGCACCGTAGCTGAGCCAAAGCTGTGACGTGACAAAAGAAAGAACGAATAAGAATCCGTAGGAACGAATCAGGAACGAACTAGAGCGCTTGCTGCTCTACAGAGCCTGCGCAGTTCGGCTGTCACGTGACAAAAGAACTAATCCTTGAGTAAGGACGCTCAGTTGAGTCAGTCCTGAACGAATCATTTATGTTTCCTGTCCTGCTGACTGAGCTTAAGCAGCTGATGCCATGTGACGAGAGAAGGTACTGCATGGAACTGAACGAGTCGTTCACTGAGAGGACTCGTTCCTCCCGAGTCATATAAAAGATTAGTTCATATTGAACGAATCGTTCACGATCAACACATCACTAATCTGCAGTTTGAACGGACTGGTTGTTTCAATATGTCAGAGCTCTATAAACGTGGCAAGCGGACCGGAGATGATCTATAAGATGATAGACGATCTTTAGGATCGATAGTTTTCAAATTACAGATATCTGTAATGTATTTATGAAAATTTCAAAATGTAATTAAAGACTAAAACAACATTTTGACAAGTCGCAATTCCAATAAAAATATCTTTATTAGTCAGACATCAGTGCCGTGCAAACGGCTCTCCTACAAAGTTGGAGAGATGATGAGAAGGTGATTAAAGTCATGTTCTGTGGTAAAATAAAATAAAAGCCTTTGATTTAACTAAATGACAAACA
This sequence comes from Betta splendens, assembly GCF_900634795.4. NCBI lineage: Eukaryota > Metazoa > Chordata > Actinopteri > Anabantiformes > Osphronemidae > Betta > Betta splendens. The sequence continues at coordinate 16,195,636 of NC_040900.2, read as the reverse complement.
TAAACAACAACATAAACAGAGTTGCAGAAGCACAAAATACAGCTCTAATAACATTGGACAAAAAGTATTCAAAAGTATCAAAAGTATTCACCATATCAAGGCTATTATTAAATTATTATCCACAAAGAAAAACAATTACACACCTTTGATTAAATAACTTTTATTATGACAATAAAACATGGACTGTGATCCTGAACAACCACGTATCAGCGAGGGTTTGATTGTCAGTCTGCTCTGATGCAGTTCTCACACACAAGCAGCAGATGTCGCTGTTCTTACTGATGGTGTCGAGCAATGTAGTTGCGTTTCATGTTTCCATGAGTGGTAAACTGGTTATGGGTTCAAAAGTAGAATCACTTAGTGTAAAAGACATATGCACCTTAAAACAAAAATGAGATACAAAAGATGAGATTTGAAAAAGCAAAACTATCAAAACTAAACAACTAAAAGAAACATGAAAGTAACGGAAAGAAATGAGATAACAACTCTGGGGAAGAATTGTTTGCCCTCTGCCCCACACACACACACACACACACACACACACACAAACACACACACACACACACACACACACACACACACACACACACACACACACACACACACACACACACACACACACACACACACACGTAGCGGATTCAAATTATTAATAGTTTGATATTAGTGCAGAAACATTAATATACCTCCAAGTTGGGGCACCAGGTTTGTTTTAAAGCTGAAACCACGCTTGTATCAATTTAGCCAACGCCAGATGTCAATTCAATGAGATATCAGTTATGAACAACAATAACAACTTTCTTGTGATAAAACCAAATCAGTCTCTTATGCCGTGAATTCTTGTCGCGGTTCAGTGACCTCTGCTTAAATCTGAAGAACAATGCACACAAAACCAGATTCATTTTAACGTTTTTTTAATCTAACACTACTGGATATATGAATAATATAATATGGAAATACTCAAATAAACAGAACAGAAAATGAGAGAACGATCAGAATGAGATGATGAACAGTGAATGAATCAATGAGTGAAAACACAAAGAATGGTCAAGACCTGAGTGTGTGATGGCTTTGATCAAGCGAAAAGAGTATTTGTCTCTAACTAATTCAAATCTAAGGATAACTAATCAATTTGGAATGTTCAATTTTAGCGCTTTGAGAAACACCAGAATTCTCAGAGGATTAGAGATGTTCGTCTTGCTTTAGTTTGGAGCTGTAGCCGCTGTGCAGCGTCTCCCGTTACCGGTTGGTTGAGCAGGCGTGCCCTCTCTGGTCCAGGTGCCACGGCCTCTGGGCCAGGAATCGTCGCCCACAGTGATGACGACGGCTCGGGGTCAGCGAAGTAACAGTCAGCCAGGCTTTCCAAGGTGTTGCAAAGCGTCAGCGCTACTTAAACTGGTCCAAAAGGAAACGGGCTGGAATCTGATTTAATTAGTTCGATCAAAATAGCAAGTCAATTAAGGACTGGTTGTAATAGTTTCAGTTTTGCGGAGTTTCTTGTTGACTTTCTAACGTTACAAATTTTGTTGTTCGTTCATGTTTCTAAGTTTAACTTAGGTTTACGTACAATACATGTGTAACGATCACTTTGACACTCAAATAAGCAGAGAAGTCAGAATGGTTAAACATCAATATTAAATGCATAGAATATTAAGGTCCTATATGTGGTCTCTTACAACGCTGTAACAAATGAAATGTTATTCATGATGACTGGTCTTGTCTTATATAACACCCAGTAAACACTAAAACATACACGAATGATAAATGCAAGCAAAATCAAATTATAAATGACCTAATCTGGATATTACTAATTAAACAATTATAACACTTAAAAATGTGATACAATAATGAGGATACCTAATTGTAGCTGGTGGACATAGTCTATGTGTATGTTGCACAGATTAAAAGAAGTAAAGAAGGTGAGTATCTGTATTTCAACTTTGTGCCTTCACACAAAGAAAAGCATAGTGATAAGTTGAAGTCCCTTTGTAACTTTAGGAATTTCTTGGCAAATCTGTAGATCAGGCATTAAACATCACACAGAAACCAATATAATATCAAATGAAAACATTTTGTCCACAGAATACAATGGCATCTGTTTCATGGAAGTTGAAAGTTCTGGTGCATCTGAACCAAAACTTGTGTCCAAATGAAGTCTCTCGTTCTCTTGATGAGCACACATTTTTGGCTGGTGGTCCCAGTTCTGGGAGAGACAGCTTCTCGGTGATGAATGTGACAGCCTGTCCTTTTGGAATGATAAGCAGAGGTGGAATCCTGTGAGATTTACAGGTAGATCAACAAAGTGGACTCATGGTTCTTTGATATGGACATTTGAGATGTTGGTGTCAATTGGTGCCTGTGGTGACAGAAGCCAGTCTCCTGTTGTGGAGAAAGATTCAGGGTCCCTTATCTCTGGGGACAGGAAAGGACATAGAGGCTCTTCAAAGGAGGGAGTTAAGTTCACATGTAGGTCAGGTTACCTCAGTCCAGACGTGGATTGCTACGTTGTATTAAATCTTTCTCTATGGCACGTCAGAACGTCAGGACTCAGCAGATCAACAACGCATTTAATGCAGCAGCTTGTTTGTTTTACATGTGCTTATTACTCACGATAAATGTTAACATTTTTTACTGAATGAAAACGAAAAGGGAGGAACTCCTCCCTGAACCGCCGCCTTACCGTGGTGGAGGAGTTTGTGTGCCCGAATGACCCTGGGAGCTATGTTGTCGGGGGCTAAATGCCCCTGGTAGGGTCTCCCAAGGCAAACAGGTCCTGGGCGACGGGCCAGACAAAGAGCGGTTCACAACCCCCCTATGAAAGGCAAACCACCAAGGTCAGAGACGTCGCCCGGTATGGCGCAGCTGGGGCCCCACCCTGGAGCCAGGCCCGGGGTTGGGGCTCGTATGCGAGCGCCTGGTGGCCGGCCCCCGTGCCGTCCCCGCACAGCCCGAAAGAGCGACGTGGGGCCGTCCTCAAGTGGACCCACCATCCGCAGGAGGAACCGTAGGGGGCCGGTGCACAGTGGATTGGGCAGCAGTCGAAGGCGGGAGCCTAGGCGACCCAATCCCTGGATAACCAATCTGGCTATTGGGACATGGAATGTCACGTCACTGGGCGGAAAGGAGCCTGAGCTTGTGCAGGAGGTTGAGCGGTACCGGCTAGAAATAGTCGGGCTCACCTCCACACACAGCCTGGGCTCTGGAACCCAACTCCTTGAGAGGGGCTGGACCCTTTTCTACTCTGGAGTTGCCTGCGGTGAGAGGCGGCGGGCTGGTGTGGGCTTGCTCATAGCTCCCCAGCTTAGTCGCCATGTGTTGGAGTTTTCCCCTGCGCCTTCGGGTGGGGGATAGGTCACTCACCGTCATTTGTGCTTACGGGCCAAATGGCAGTGTGGAGTACCCGGCCTTCTTGGGGTCCCTGGAGGGAGTCTTGTAAAGCGCTCCAACTGGGGACCCCATCGTTCTTCTGGGAGATTTCAATGCCCATGTAGGTAACGACAGTGATACCTGGAGAGGCGTGATTGGGAGGAACGGCCTCCCTGATCTGAACCCGAATGGTGTTATGTTATTGGACTTCTGTGCTAGGCACAGTTTGGCCATAACAAACACCATGTTCGAACATAAGGGTGTCCATCGGTGCACATGGCACCAGGACACCCTAGGCCGGAGGTCAATGATAGACTTTGTAGTCGTTTCACCTGACCTTCGGCCATATGTTTTGGACACTCGGGTGAAGAGAGGGGCTGAGCTGTCAACTGATCACCACCTGGTGGTGAGTAGGATCCGCTGGCAGAGAAGGAGGCTGGAACGACTTGGCAGGCCCAAACGTATTGTGAGGGTCTGTTGGGAACGCCTGGCTGAACCCTCTTTCAGACGGACCTTTAACTCACACCTCCGGGAGAGCTTCGACCAGATTCCGAGGGAGTCGGGAGACATAGAGTCCGAGTGGACCATGTTCTCCGTCTCCATCGTCAAAGCGGCCGTTCGGAGCTGTGGATGCAGGGTCTCCGGTGCCTGTCGTGGTGGTAATCCCCAAACCCGGTGGTGGACGCCGGAGGTAAGGGACGCCATCAAGCTGAAGAAGGAGTCCTACCAGGTATGGTTGACCTGTAGGACTCCTGAGGCAGCTGATGTAGGAGGTAGGAGGCCCCGAGAAAGACCCAGGACCTGCTGGAGAGACTACGTCTCTCGGCTGGCGTGGGAACGTCTTGGGGTCCCACCGGAAGAGCTGGAGGAAGTGTCCGGGGAGAGGGAAGTCTGGAACTCTCTGCTTAGACTGCTGCCCCCGCGACCCGGCCCCGGATAAGCGGATGAAAATGGATGAATGGATGGATGAAAACGAAAATAACTCCTGCTCTGCAGCATAAACCACTTTGACCACTTTTAAGGTGGGCAAGTTAAGTAGTTAAAACAGTAAACGGAAGCTGCATTATTATACTTTACCGTAATGACATTTACCACAATATCTGCAGAAAAACAATGTTTTATTACACAGGCATTACAGTGGATTTGGAACTCGCTCCGCGCGAGTTATGGCGTCTGATGTTGATTCAGTTGCAAAGCAAACTTCACATCCCATCCCCTACTATATATTGGCACAGAGACATTAACATATTGTCTCCACTCGGTCAATAGGTGTAAAATACTTTAGCTCCGAGACAAAGAAAAAGCTCCATGGGAGATCGGGCAGCGTGATCAGCTGCGCCTACGTAGGCTGTGGGACGCCAAAACCTTTCACTTGACTTTTTTTAAACGCTCTACTTATGGTATTTTACACAAGTCTGGTAGACTACCGCTGCAAACTTGTAGAGAATATTATATAATAAAAATAAATTGAAATAAACTCTCTCTGTGGTATGCCAGAACGCCAGGACTCAGTAGATCTCGTTTGTTCTGCATATATTGATTCTGCATGAGTAATAAGGACTGTTTTACACTTGTTAAGCCGAAGACAAAACTCAAAAGAGAGACACCCATCAAGTTTTAACAAATGTGCAATAAAAAATGCTTGAAAGCGTTTCCGTTTTATATTCCTTTTATTTTGTTATTACTCCTTTCACCTGTACCACATAAAGTCATTGCAGAGCTACAGCCATGTTCCTACAAAGATAATCAGCTGTTTATTTTGTTACTCACTCTTTCATGTCCGTCTGTTGAATGAAAGTGGGCGTGGCCACTGATTTATAAAGTGCTGCTACTCCTCCACCTCTACCTGTACTTCTTGGAACATGATAGTTGATGTGACTCTTTGGAGTCGACTCATTTAAAATAACATTCATCCTGCTGCAGCCATGTGATGGTCACTTATCGAGGATTTAGATGAGAGAGATCTGATATTTAATATTTAGTATTAACTTACTGTTACTTTATTCTGTAAGAGGAACTGTTTTGATGTTTATTAAATTCTGGTACGTCACTCCTTCTTGATTTTGTTTGTGACTTGTATAGTTTAGGTGGTCACTCTGCTCCCCGACAACTGCGATAACAAAGACTAAGAGTGGACCACTGCGATAACAAAGACTAAGAGTGGGTGATGGCTGTAGAGAACATGCAGAGAGGCGTGTAAGACTGCGACTCTGCGTCCTGGGCTCCACTCTGAGTTGTCACGGAGTGGGAAGACTAAGCAACATGGCCATGTTACTAAAGAGCAGAGAGGCACCGTTCAACGTGGGATGGAAGCCGTCTCTTCTAATCAGCCCAGGCTTTTCCCAAAAAGTGCTCCAATTAGCCACAAAGCTCACATTGTTTGCAGGACACCACCTATGTTTTGTCTTTGTTTTATATATTTGACATTTCACCTAGACTGTTCAATGGTTGTCTCTGCCTGATAGACTTTGGAATCTAGCTCCCAAACCCAAGGCCGGGGAGTTGTGTGGCTCTTTGCATAACACCTTCGTGGTGTATGCACCGATCTCCCTAGCTGGTTTTCGGTTTGTTAATGTGCACAATCAACATCCATGTTTTTGATTTGCTTTCCCCATTATTTTTATTTTCCTTTATTTTTATAATAAATCTCACAAAAGATAACTCTCTCATCTGCCTCAAGCTGGTCACTTGTGGCAGACAATTATAGTATTTAGTATAGTAGTAATTACAAGTTATGGCAGTTTAAAACTGGAAATAAGGAGCTGCATGCTTAAAACGGTGCGTGCTCCAGTGTGCAGCGTTCGATTTGTGGCAGACAAGCTGCTACAATTCAAAAAAGTGAATAAGGATGATCTAGACTAGTCATTCTTAACCATGGGTCCGTGGCCCATCCTTGGGCCCCATGCAGCAGCTAATGGGCTGTAAAAAAAAGTCAGTTCTGCGAAGGTGGACCAAATGGGCCGCGGGACCGCAATGCAGCTTCCACTAGGTGGCAATGAGGTGTCAGCCAGTTGTTAACTTCATTTCTACATTAAGTAGCAGCAGAAGAAGAAGTCAGCTGAAAAAGCTTGGCTGAAGATGGACAAGTTTTTGAAAAGATCAAATGACGGTGAAAGCAGTACTGGCCTCTATTCAAAGGCTAAATTTGTGCGCAAATACAAACCTGACTCTATAAAGTTTGGCTTTGTGAGCGGAGGTAGCGAGGCAGAGCCCAGAGCCCAGTGTGTTGAGTGTGGGCTAACGCTATCCAACGAAGCATTGGAGCGTGGAGGCTACCATGAGAGTGACCCTTTCCCCCATTCCACCCAGACTGGACAGGATCATGTCTGAGAGACAGGCCCAAGTGTCTCAATAAGTGAGTCACTTAATATAAAGAGAGATGCGGTTAAATCTTTACCAAACCATTCTTGAATAACATCTATGAACTGCAGTTTCTTGCCTGATTAGCCATAATTATTATGGAAGAAGTGCAAATCATCGCCAGTCCAAATTGTGCAATTAATACTGTGTTTACAATAAAGGTAATAAATAGTAATAATTTCAATTTAAAAAGCACTGCATATTTTAAACAAATGTTTTAAACAAAAGTGCTACGAATAAATTAGACCAGAAAGCAATGATAAATACATATGTTTTAAGACTAGATTAAAAAGCGTCCACAGTCTATGGAATTCTCAAGCGCTCCACGAGTGTGCCACATCTGATTAAATTGCCTTTGGGTTATATAAGTACAAACTGTCGCAATTATTCTTGCAGAGTGACCATATGTAGAACAAATTACTCGCTGCATTAATAAGTCTTAGACATGCAGCTGATAATGCCGTCCGATGCTGCAAGTATTAGTAGCCTGCATTTGCACATCCATACATTTGTGTATTGGTCACTCTCTGTCTAGACACACGACTCCGAAACACTTCACATATCATTTGGTGTCTTGTCTTTGAAGCGAATGAAAACATATAATGAAGTAAAAAAAGGTTGCAGGGTTTTCAGAGCAGAGGCTTTTGGTGAAGAGAGAAGATGTCTACTAAACTGGAAAACTTGACTTATTACAACCCGTCTCATCCAGGCAGTTATGGCGGCGTGGCTTCTTTACACAGGGCTGTAGAACAGGATTCTGGCAAGAAAATTCGTGTGGATCGCATCAAACAGTTTTTAGCAAAACAAGACGTGTACACGCTACATAAACCTGTAAGGATTTATTTCCCTAGAAACAGAGTGTTTGTGTCGGGACCGCTGAGCCAATTTCAAGCTAATCTCTACGACATGCAGGCCCTAGCATCATGCAACGACAGGTATAAATTTCTGCTGACGGTTATTTGATGATTATTTATTTCATGTATACTCTAAATAAGCGTATGTTAGGTCTATTAAAACAAAGGGAGCAAAAGAGGGGACAGCCACTTTTAAATCTGTTCTTGGCAAGAGCGGAATCCCTAAATTGTTTCAGACGGATCAGGGAAAAGAATTTTACAACAAGCTATTTAATAGTGATGTGTCGTTCGTGAACGATCCATTCAATATGAACTAATCTTTTATATAACTTGGGAGCAATGAGTCCTCTCAATGAACGACTCCATGAGTTCCATGCAGTACCTTCTCTCACCACATGGCAGCATGATTCGTTCAGGACTCAAGTGAGCGTCCTTCCTCAAGGATTTGTTCTTTTGTCATGTGACAGCCAAGCTGCACAGGCTCTGTAGAGCAGCAAGTGCTCCAGTTTGTTCCCGATTCATTTCTACGGATCATTCGTTCGTTCTTTTGTCAGGTGACAGCTGTGGCTCAGCTATGAGGTTATGGGGACTGATAAACAAGGAAATGAATGATGTCGGATTTCTGACATTTATTTATTTGTCATCTGACAGCCGACATACACTATTAATTTGAATTAATGGAATCAGAATTAATTAGTGGTCTTTGATTGTTGTAGATGTGTGTGTGAAGTTTTAATGTGCATATAATGATAAGTGTGTTTGTAAATCAATACTGTAGGTGGTACTGTATACTCTGCCAATAATAATAATAATAATAATGTCATGTTTTGGACAAAATAAATGCACCAGGTAAATATTTTAGGAAAGTTATTTTTACGTTTTGCTTTAAAAGTTTCACTAATTGTCAAAATAAGTTTTACTTTCACTTGTTCTCTACTAGCCGTCACGTGAAAGGCAGTTCGGGGCTGCACGGCTTAGTTCATCGTTGTCGTTCATCGTTCACAGCTTAGGCTCTGTTGCGAGCAGCAAGTATGAGAGATCTTTACAGATCGTTTGTTTGTTCACTTGTCACTTTACAGCGGAGCCGCGCAGGCTCTGTAGTGAGCAGCAAGCGCTCTAGTTTGTTCCTGATTCTTCATACGGATCTTTACGGATCATTCATTTGTTCATTCATTTGTCAAGTGATCGCCATCGAGCCACTGTTGCGCTGTTAAACAACAATGGGAAGATGTAGGACATAAGTCACGTTAATAGTCTGTGTATTTGCAAGGTTTTAACATAGTTTGAATTGCTTGTGGCATTTTGTGATTATAATTTGTCTGCTGAAACAAATCATGTTGTCTTCAGTATATAGTGTTTAAGAACCACAGCCATTTTTACAACGCCCACAGCTCCGCCTGCTGTAAATGAACGAAATTAACGAATGACTCGAAATGATTTGTTCACTTTTGTCACGGAACGGCAGAGAGAGGACCCAAATGCACAGCGCCAGGACACGAGGTAAGTGTTGAAAAAAATCAAGGTCACAAGCAGTCCAGGTCATACACTGATAAGCACGGGATAGAGGCACAAAGGGAGCAGGCGAAATCGGGTTCGGTAGCAGACGTGGGTCAATAACAGAAGGCTCAGATTTACATGTCCAAATCAGCAGGCTTAGTCAGGTCCAAGCAAGGTTCAGCAACAAGATAAGCAAGTCTACAATACCAGTCGGGATCAGGCGAGAAACAGCGGTCGGGAAAACAGAAACAGGGTCAAAGACAAGTTGAGCTGAACGCGTACTGCTGGAAGGTGACGACATGCGTGCAACAATCTGGCAAAGACTATGGTGACTGGTGGTGGTTTAAATACACAGGTGATTACTAATGACAGACAGGTGTGTGTAATGAGACCGGGACGTGAAACGGGAACTAACCAGATGAAAACAGAAACCGTACTACCAAAATAAGACAGGAAACCAAAACATGCTGAGTGAAAACCGAGTCCTTCAAAATAAATGCCAGAAACAAGAAAGAAAACGAGAAGCAAAAACCCAGATTGAGACAACTTTACTGTTCAAGATAGACGGAAGATACAGTAGATTTCAGGGAAAAGCACTGATTGAGCAGCCTGATTTTGAACACGGGATTACGCTGGAAAACATTCTGCGTCTCTTATTGGGAGGTATCTATCTAAGAGTGTGGGCCTCCAACAAGCTGTCTCTACAGGCGTTTAAGAGACCTGCCTACCTTAGTAAACACGCACCAGCATCACCTGAACACAGGTCGCGCTGATCCTTGAAGAGAGCAGAGATGCTGCGTTCTTTGACAGCTACGGATTCGCACCGGACTGCCCTTACTACCCTCAAATTACTTTGTGTTTTCTGCAGAGAGATTCTAAAGCAGCAGTTGCAGCATCCCTTAGCTGTCGTATGCGGCGAGCACTGCGTTTACTCTTTTTCACAGGGCCAGAGGCTTATCCTATCAAAATGTATTGAATTTGTACTGAAACAATGTTTCCAAGAATGACACTATGGTGGCTGATTTTGTAAAAGCCTATCAGAAGCCTATCAGAAGAAGAAAGCATGTGGGCTTGCTCGTTAACTATGTTTTTACTTTGTTATAACATTAGTCTATAGCTTGTTTTTTTACTTTTACACGTTATTCTTATTAGTAGTGTAGTGTTTTGGTTTATTCATGTTTTCTTCATTCTATACGTTAATCTTGTCAGCAGCGTTCGACAGTGGCGGACCCACATGCACAGCTTACACAGACGTAGATTGTGGTAAGAAAAGGGTTTATTAGGTGAGGACAGGGTCAGTTCAGGTGAGGTCAATCACAGGAAGGCGCAGCATCAGTACAAAGAGGATCAGGCAATCTCAGGTCCAAAGACAGGCAAGGTTCGATAACAGGTGAGCTCTGGTTGCGGTACAGTTCAGGACAAGGCAATCTCAGGGTCAGAAAACAGGCAGGTTATTTACCAGGCAGCCTCGGTTGACAAGGCAAGCAAGGATCAGGCAGGAGTCGGTAATGGTGGTCAAAACGAGGTCAGGATCAGGAATCAAAACACAGTCAAGAACGCTGGATACTGGTGAGTACACGCAACAATCTGGCAGCTTGCTTAGGTGAGTAGTGGTGCTTTTATACAGGTGCGTGATTGCTAATAACGGGCAGGTTTGTGTAATGAGAACCCGAAGTAACAGTAGCAAGGCTGTAATATGACCAGAGCAGGAAGTCCTTTCAGAATAAAACAGGAAACATGCTCAAACTGTGACAAATCTATTGTTTTGCCTGATTTAAAAATGAAATAATAATCTGAGAAAAAAAGGCTCAATAAAATGTATTAAAACTTTAATCACAGTGTTGTTTTTCATTAAGACAAATTAAACAATTGAGGTGATAACAAAGTCTTCTTCTTCGCTTCTTCTTTCGGCCCCTCCTCCCCGCTTCCGGAGATGTCCGTCGGGTGAGCGCCTCCTTCCGCGAACGTCATCACCAGTCGGGATGGGTACGCCCGCATCCTTATACGCCTCCCTAGCTTGTCAATTAGGCACGTTGGATAGTGGTATGTTTATTCTAGATAAAGTTTGTAGAAAAAAGTTCCATTGGGCGAACATTAGTAGCATTTTGCCATTTGCCATACTTTTGTCAATGTATTTTTGCCTGCGCGTGGCATTTGTAGCATCCACCGGATAGCCGCTGGCTTCCTGCTTCCCAATGAGAAAGGTTGAGATGTATTCTAATAGAGAATACATTAAGAGAGAAGTACTCTGCTCTTTGAAATGTCCCACATGTATGACCTCTGCCACTCTGTAACCCTTCTCCACTGCCTTCAGAATCTCAGAACAGACTCAGATCAGATAGCGCTCCACATCGCTGTGCCCACACACGCCCTCCTGGTGATTCTGTTCAGCACAGCTTTTGCATAAAGTGAACACTAGGCGCCCTCTGCTGGATCTGTAAGGAAGCACGAGAAAAAGCAATCCTCAGGGAAGACACACCATCGCCTTAATGAGCCCAAAATAAGATTCCAGCCGGGATTAAGGTATAATCGCAGCTACCTGAAAAACACTCCAGACAGCTTTGCTAAAAACAGCACAAAAATTCATATGCCATCTTCACCCCGCCTGACTCACAAAAGCCATCCACGCGCATGCACCCAAAGATCCGCTCCCCAGAGTTTAGTGCATACTGGATAAACACATGTCTCTGACCATCACCCATTCTAACCACTGCACACATCCGTCTGAAAAGCGCATATACATGTACGCGGATGCGATGGTCGATCGCTTGAACGGATCCAAAAGGCGTCTCATTCACAAAGCACTCTCTAAATGGAAAGCATGCTTTCATGAGAATCTCTGTATCATTCTGTGGCATACCACGCAATGAAATCCTCACGCTTCTTTGGAGTCATTTGATGGCATCCATTATATTCAGGAGCGGGGTAGGAATCGCTGCATTACAACGTGCGGCGTAATCCCAAAGCCACGATGGCGTTCATAAGAATACGTCTGTCAAAACCCCTCACATTGTGAGCCAAAAACACATCTTTTCAGCCCTGAAGCGCTTGAGAAACTTTACTGCACAATTGGGTCCATAACAACCCCACGGGATGCCATTACCCCTGATCTAGCTAACATAAAAAGGTACGTGCATGTCATTCTCATAGGGGCATGTTTGAAAGTCATAAAACAACGTTTTACGACTTTAGTCAAAACAACAGTCTATTTAGAATAACGTTTAAAACTCTTTCAGGAGTCGGCAGACTCTGTATATAATATTTATGAGTCTCGGCTGTTCCCGTATAAATGACCCTGCCATAGATGCAGCATTTAACATCGGGGCATTTGTGCGGCTTTGTTGTTTAGTCAGGTAAATGTAATAAAATTGGCCACAGTTTGAACGTTTCTTGTGAATGTCACATGGGCTGGCGGGTTTCTGCCCTACAGGCCTCCACAACCTCTCCCTGTGTTTTGCAAGACAATAGGCTGAGGCGCACCTCCGATTACAGTATTCACACACTACGCTGTCCCCGGCTGACGGTCGCACGCCGACGCACCCTATGTCAAAGCACACATTACAAAGCCCCACACATTTATGATTCAGCAGCCCATCATAACCCTTGTAGCAATGATTGCAGAAATATCTTGAGCCTATGAAAGCGCCCGCGTTCTTTAGACGGTAATAATGATTCTCCAGAAAAGAAACAGGTATAAGGGCTTACCAGGCAGCTGCTTTGCTGTGTAAAACGTGTTTTGATGCACCAAATATGTTCTGTAAAAGATTACAATCTTGCACCGAACGACATCTTCAAACTTCTTCACATCCGTGAAAGACACCGGGATGTTTCCGGTTTTATTTTGAAGCACTTCTTGTCTCACCCACGTCTCAGCTGTTTCCATGTCATTTCCAGTTAATACCGTATAGCGGGTTCGATATCTGCAAAAGCCTGACAAGTAAAGCAGCAGTCCTTTTTTTTTCACAAAACATTTGTAGTCAGAACTGCCCATATGATTTTTAACCAATGTTTATTTACCAAGTTTAAATCTGCCAACTCAAAATCTTCAACATCTTCAAGGCTGAACTTTATAGAACATGTAAAATGTAATATTGTCTATATAGAAACATATAAAACAATGGCTTAATTATTTAAAAACAAGTTGCTAAAAGACTACAGACTGTTTTCCTCAGATCAGGATGGCCAATAAATCAGAAACAACAGTGCATCCTCGAACACTGTGGGTTCACCTCTTGTAATGCAGTCTTATGACCTATATGAGGCAGAGAGACAGTCATCATTGACACGAATGTCCTCTTTTGGCCCAAATCCCTTTCACACCCCAGAAGAACAACAGCATGCAGAGCTATGATTTGGGATTGCATTACAAAAGGTGAACCCACAGTGTTCCAGGATGCACTGTTGTTTCTGATTCATGTCATCTGCACGTAAGATGTTCAATGCAAGGTATGATGACTACTAAACCAATACCGAAGGTAGGTGGTGAAAAATAAAAAGATCCTCTGCAGGCACTCATCTGCTCTGTACATACAGTAACACCTTGATGTTGCTTGACGGATCATCTGATCACACACACTTTGCCACAGAATCTGCCTCACAAAGATGATGTGATGCACATTAGGGCAGTCATGGCTCACAATGAGTTCAGTTATTGTGAGGCAGGTTGAGTGGCTGTTATTCTCCTGCAGGTAAAGCAGGCTCTGAGACAGGAAGTCCAATGATGGAGCATGTCTAAACAGCCACAATAAACTGTAATAAATCACTGTTTAGAATACTTGCAAAGACTGCCACAACATTAGAGAGTCTTCCTGGGCATAAGAGCATCAACAGGCCAAGCAGAAGGACGCAATTTCAGTCTCACTGTAAACTGAAAATCACCGGAACACCGCAGATGCGCTAAATTCTTCCTCATCAGGTGTCGACAAGGTCGTGATATCGCTGCACTCTTAATGAAGCAGGATGCCCAAAAACTTAGCTTTGTTGGCAGGTGATTCTGTAAGTGACCCGACGGTGGCGAGCTGACTGACCTGTCATTTCTTTAGCAAATGCCATGAGTCGTAACGTAATCGACAGTTGTCAGCACTGAGACGGGCTAAATAAATAATTGTTACGTTGATTAATGTTAACAATGTGGGTCTCATTGTGTGTCAAAACACGACCGTAATCCTTCAAGAGCTATAAATATTTGTCGATGTTGCGCTTCAAATGCTCGTGGGCGTTTTATTGTGAAAGTCCGGCGACTGGTTTCCGGTTTCCCTTTTTCTTATTTCGTTTTGAAGTGGAGACTCGACAGGTGTCGTGCCAAAAAGTGACTGTCTGCCAGAAATTGATTTCCGCGCACGAGAGCGCGCCCCGCCTGGTTAAGGCGTTTAGCTCGGTTTGTGTAGGACTACAGCTGCTTATTTCGGTTTCAAATAACTCCATAAGTTGTAAATATTATCCACTACACGTTTTCTAGTGGACGTAGTGACGCCACATCTTTTAAATTTTGTGTAAACGATGGCAATAATCGTCGTAATTCTCTTTACAGCGATCGTAGATCGTGACTGTTTAACTCTATGACATGACGCTAGGACTCAGATCTAGGACCCAAGATTGCTGCAACATGTTTGTTCTTCACATTTTGACTCTGGTTGAAATTGTACGAGTGACCACCGAGTTCTTTCACCACTTTTAACTTCCTGTATGGGACCAGTTAAACCAGTAAGATGCTTTCATGGTGCCAAAACGTGATTATTAGAGCCAAAGCTTTTGGTCAGAAGCTTAATTCTGCCTTATTTTAACCTTTTTTTTTACCTTTTACCTGTCTGAGACCAGTACAACCAGTAAAAAGCTGTTTCCACGTTGCCAAAAAGTGATTCATGTCAATATCTTTTAACAAGAACCTTATTTCTGCCTCATTTTAAGTCAGTGGAGCTCTTTTTGTTTATATTAACACATTCAAATTAACTTGACCGCTGTCTGTACCTGTCTAAGACCAGTACAACCAGTAAGACGCTTTTTCCATGTTGCCAAAAATTGATTCATGCCAATATCTTATCACAAGAAGCTTATTTCTGTTTAGTTTTAAGTCAGTGAAGCTCTCCTTGTTAATATTAAGAAATTTAATGAGCATCCAGCTCACTTGAACACTGTCTACACCTGTTTAAGACCAGTTAAACCAGTAAGATGCTGTCTTCACGTTGCCAAAAAGTGATTACAGACAATATCTTTTAACAAGAAGCTTATTTCTGCCTCATTTTAAGTCAGTCGAGCTCTCCTTGTTAATATTAAGACATTTAATGAGCATCCAGCTCACTTGAACACTGTCTACACCTGTTTGAGACCAGTTAAACCTGTAAGATGCTGTCTTCCCGTTGCCAAAAAGTGGTAACAGCCAATATCTTTTAACAAGAAGCTTATTTCTGCCTCATTTTAAGTCAGTGGAGCTCTTTTTGTTCATATTAACACATTCAAATTAATTTGACCACTGTCTGTACCTCTCTGAGACCAGTACAACCAGTAAGAAGCTGTTTTCACGTTGCCAAAAAGTGATTCATGCCAATATCTTATCACAAGAAGCTTATTTCTGCTTCATTTTAAGTCAGTGGAGCTCTCCTTGTTAATATTAAAACATTTAATGAGCATCCAGCTCACATGAACACTGTCTAAACCTATTTGAGACCAGTTAAACCAGTAAGATGCTGTCTTCACTTTGCCAAAAAGTGATTACAGACAATATCTTTTAACAAGAAGCTTATTTCTGCCTCATTTTAAGTCAGTGGAGTTCTCATTGTTAACAGTAAGACATTTAATCAGCATCCAGCTCACTTGAACACTGTCTACACCTGTTTGAGACCAGTTAAACCTGTAAGATGCTGTCTTCCCGTTGCCAAAAAGTGGTAACAGCCAATATCTTTTAACAAGAAGCTTATTTCTGCCTCATTTTAAGTCAGTGGAGCTCTTTTTGTCCATATTAACACATTCAAATTAACTTGACCACTGTCTGTACCTCTCTGAGACCAGTACAACCAGTAAGAAGCTGTTTTCACGTTGCCAAAAAGTGATTCATGCCAATATCTTATCACAAGAAGCTTATTTCTGCTTCATTTTAAGTCAGTGGAGCTCTCCTTGTTAATATTAAAACATTTAATGAGCATCCAGCTCACTTGAACACTGTCTAAACCTATTTGAGACCAGTTAAACCAGTAAGATGCTGTCTTCAGGTTGCCAAAAAGTGATTACAGCCAATATCTTTTGATAAGAAGCTTATTTCTGCTTCATTTTAAGTCAGTCGAGCTCTCCTTGTTAATATTAAGACATTTAATGAGCATCCAGCTCACTTGAACACTGTCTACACCTATTTGAGACCAATTAAACCAGTAAGATGCTTTCTTCAGGTTGCCAAAAAGTGATTACAGCCAATATCTTTTGATAAGAAGCGATATCTTAATTGAGGTTTTTAGAAGTGTATTACAGTAGTGTCCATGGATTTGTGATTTTGAAGAGATCTCTCCCATATAACAATTTACATGGGATTATTTTTTTTGACTGTACATGACTTTTTGACTTGGACTTCTGACTGCAACACAGATGTGATTTTTATTTTGTTTCTTCCTAAGAGTTATAGAAGGTGTTACTGAATTCATTTTACATACAGTATATAGTTTTGTTTTAGCTTGTTTGGGGACTTTTTGATTGTTTTATATGCTTGTGTTTGTTTTTAATCTTAGATTATCTGCAGTAAAATGAGTTTTCTAATGAGATGCTTTATACAGATGTCTGAAGGACCACAGTATACAATCATTTCTGTTCTTGTCACTTTAAAACCATATCGTCTTTGTGATATCGGGTTTTGATGAAGGGTGAACCTGGGTTATTCCAGGTACACATGCTAACATCTCTTTTCTTTTTAGCACAATTGACTCATGGGTTAAATCAATTCAAAAGGTATCAAAAGGGAGGAGGTCTAAATATTTGTTTGTGATTTTTACATTTTTTGTGTTTTGAAAGTGGTTCTGATTTCTCATCCAATATTAAAAGTAAGAGAAGAGAAAGAGTCTGAATATCATTGTGTGGTGGAAATTTCCCATAAATAAGCAGATGAGAGAGTTGTCCTTTTGTGCGATTTATTGAAATAATAAAGAAAATAAAAATAATGGGGAAAGCAAATAAAAAGCATGGATGTTGATCGTGCACATCAACAAACCAAAAACCAGCTGGGGAGATCAGTGCACACACCACGAAGGTGTGATGCAAAGAGCCCACAATCCTCAAGTTGCTTCTGCCTTTTAACCCCTTTCTGTGGCTCTGGTGGAATGACTCTCTGCAGCAATGGAATTGTTTGTGCTACTTTATCTCGCTGTGAGTGAGAATGTTTGCTTTCTCACTTCTGCATCGTCATGTCTTGTTATCCAAAGGAAGGAACACCGAGCTTCCAAGACAAGATGCATTGGCTTTAACAGCCTTGGGTCTGGTGGGGAGTCAGATAGGATGGAGCCAGAGTCCGGGTGTAAAAGACAACATATATCATAAATTATTAGTCAGTCAAATGGAACATCAGATGTTTAGACTTGGTGTATGTCAGGGCACAAGAGATTATTTGTTTGTGTAAGAATGTTCAGTATTGCACCTAACCAGCACATGTCGACTGTGTTGGATAAGAAACAGCACAAGGCAAAATTTTTCCATTTCTTCTGAGAATGATAGTGTTGGTTTCTAGATGACAATCAAAACTGGATTAAAATCCATTCAAATTAAATTAAATCTTAAAATTTGTTTTGTTTTAATGACACAAATGCAAGTATAAGAAGCCAAATTATCAATCAGTAAAAACATAAAATAAAATACATAAAAGTCTTAAGGTACTATTTAGGTCCGTGCATAAAGTGCAATTCATTATTCATGTGTAAAATGAAAATTGAATAACGTCTTTTTATGCTTTGTTTCGCTTCCGTAAATCGGTAAAACACATTTGCGATATACTGATTTACTCATTCTCCTTTTCTCCACTTTCAAAACGAAATAAGAAAAAGCGAAACCGGGGGCGGGGCCAGTCGCCAGACTTTCACAATAAAACGCCCACAAGCATTTGAAGCGCAACATTGACAAATATTTGTAACTCTTGAAGGATTGCGGTCGTGTTTTGACACACAATGAGACCCACATTGTTAACATTAATCAACGTGACAATTATTTATTTAGCCCGTCTTAGTGCTGACGCTAACTGCCGATTACGTTACGACACATGGCGTTTGCTAAAGGAATGACAGGTCAGTCAGCTCCCACCGTCGGGTCACTTACAGAATCACCTGCCAACAAAGCTAAGTTTTCTGGGCATCCTGCTTCATTAGACTGCAGCGATATCACGACCTTGTCGACACCTGATGAGGAAGAATTTTGCGCATCTGCGGTGTTCTGGTGATTTTCAGTTTATGGTGAGACTGAAATTGCGTCCTCCTGCTTGGCCGGTTGATGCTCTTATGCCCAGGAAGACGCTCTAATGTTGTGCCGATCTTTGCAAGTATTCTAAACAGTGATTTATTACAGTTTATTGTGGCTGTTTAGATATGGTCCATCATTGGACCTTCTGTCTCAGAGCCTGCTTTACCTGCAGGAGAATAACAGCCACTCAACCTGCCTCACAATAACTGGACTTATTTTGAGCCATGATAATGTGCATCGCATTATCTTTGTGAGGCAGATTCTGTGGCAAAGTGTGTGTGATCAGATGATCCGTCACGCAACATCAAGGTTGTATGTCTGCCTGTATGTACAGAGCAGATGATTGCCTGCTGTGGTGGAAATTTCCCATAAAGAGGCAGATGAGAGAGTTGTCTTTTGTGTAATTTATTATAAAAATAAAGGAAAATAAAAATAATGGGGAAAGCAAATCAAAAGCCAGCTGGGGAGATCAGTGCACACACCACAAAGGTGTGATGCAAAGAGTCCACGATCCTCAAGTTGCTTCTGCCTTTTAGCTTCTCTGTCCGACTAGGGTGGAACGTCTTTCTAACCCAATCAAATTACATGCACCATCTCCTTCCTGTCGCAGTGTGTGTGAAGATATTTACATTCTCACACCTGCATTGCTGACGTCCAACTATCTGTGAGAAAGGAGCACCAAGTCTCAACAGACAGAGACACAACTCCCCGACCTTGGGTTTGGGAGCTAGAGTCCAGAGTCTATCAGGCAGAGACAACCATTGAACAATCTAGGTGAAATGTCAAATGCATACAGTAAGACAAGATAGAAGATATTAATTGCAGAACATAAGTCATAAATCGTATAATAACTGCATAGAAGTAAGGAAGACACAATTTTTCCCATAACACTGCAGAGGATCTTTTTATTTTCCACCACCTACCTTCGGTATTGGTTTAGTAGTCATCATACCTTGCATTGAACATCTTACGTACAGATGACAGATAAATCAGAAACAACAGTGCATCCTGGAACACTGTGGGTTCACCTCTTGTAATGCAGTCCCAAATCATAGCTCTGCATGCTGTTGTTCTTCTGGGGTGTGGAAGGGATTTTGGCCAAAAGAGGACATTCGTGTCAATGATGACTGTCTCTCTGCCTCATATAGGTCATAGGACTGCATTACAAGAGGTGAACCCACAGTGTTCCAGGATGCACTGTTGTTTCTGATTCATCTGTCATCCTGATCTGAGAAAAACAGTCTGTAGCTCTTTTAGCAACTTGTTTTCAAATAATCAAGCCATTGTTTTATGTGTTTCTATGCTGATAGATAATATTACATTTTACATGTTCTGTAAAGTTCAGCCTTGAAGATGTTAACGATTTTGTGAGTTGGCAGATTTAAACTTGGTAAATAAACATTGGTTAAAAAACATATGGGCAGTTCTGACTACAAATGTTTTGTGAAAAAAAAAGGACTGCTGCTTTACTATCATAAGAACATGCACGTAAGATGTTCAATGCAAGGTAGATAGATAGATAGAATACCTTTATTGTCCCGCGATGGGGAAATTACCATGTTGCAACAGCACAGAGACATATAGACATATATACAGAAGAAATAACACAATAATAATTATAAGAAATTAGAACTTAGAACTCCACAGGTTATCAACATCATGTACATATAACTATGAGGTAAGGTGACTGAACCAAACAAAGTGAGTGAGATATTAAAGTGACTGGTGCAATTGCTCTGGAGATGTAGCGTGTGTGGCAGTGTGATAGAAATGTGCACCATGCTATAATTGTTCATTATAAAATCTGACAGCAGCAAGAAGGAAAGACCTGCGGAATCTCTCCTTCCTACAGCGAGGGTGGATCAGTCTGTCACTAAATCTGCTCTCCAGGGCAGACAGTGTGTCCTGCTGTGGGTGAGACTCGTGGTCCAGCATGGATTTGAATTTTGCCAGAACTCTTCTGTTTCCCACCTCCCTCACTGACTCCAGAGTGCAGCCCAGGACAGAGCTGGACTTCTGTATAGTGCATCTGTGTTGTTAGTCCAGTCTAGTTTGTTGTTAAGGTGAACACTCATGTACAGTCCACTCTCTGCATGTTCATTCCCTGAATGTTCACTGGAGGAGGGGGTGTAGACTGACATCTGTGGAAGTCTACCACCATCTCCTTTGTCTTCCCTGCATTGATTAGAAGGTGGTTCTGCTGACACCAGTCCACAAAGTTCTGTGTCAGTTCTCTGTACTCTGCGTCATCATCGTCAGTGATAGGTCCAACAATTGAAGAGTCGTCTGAGAACTTCTGCAGAACACGGCCAGATGAGTTGTGTCTGAAGTCTGTAGTGTAGAGGGTAAAGAGGAAGGGGGCCAGGACAGTGCCCTGGGGGGCTCCCACACTGCAGGTCAGAGTGTCCGACACGCAGTCCCAGACCCTCACAAACTGGGGACGGTTTGTGAGGTGGTCCAGTATCCATTCTGTCAGGTGATTGTCCCTTAAGAGAGCCGGCTGTATGATATTAAAGGCACTGGAGAAGTCAAAGAACAGAATCCTCACAGTGCTGCTGGGCTTCTCAAAATGGGCCAGGGAACGATGCAGCAGGAAGCTGATGGCGTCCTCTACTCTGATGCCAGGCTGGTAGGCAAACTGCAGCGGATCCATTGCTGAGCTCACCATGCAGCGCAGTTGATGTAGAACCAGTCTCTCAGATATGATGACTACTAAACCAATACCGAAGGTAGGTGGTGGAAAATAAAAAGATCCTGTCACTCATCTGCTCTGTACATACAGTAACACCTTGATGTTGCGTGACGGATCATCTGATCACACACACTTTGCCACAGAATCTGCCTCACAAAGATGATGCGATGCACATTAGGGCAGTCATGGCTCACAATGAGTTCAGTTATTGTGAGGCAGGTTGAGTGGCTGTTATTTTCCCGCAGGTAAAGCAGGCTCTGAGACAGGAAGTCCAATGATGGAGCATGTCTGAACAGCCACAATAAACTGTAATAAATCACTGTTTAGAATACTTGCAAAGATCGGCACAACATTAGAGAGTCTTTCTGGGCATAAGAGCATCAACCGGCCAAGCAGGAGGACGCGATTTCAGTCTCATCATAAACTGAAAATCACCGGAACACCGCAGATGCGCTAAATTCTCCCTCATCAGGTGTCGACAAGGTCGTGATATCGCTGCAGTCTAATGAAGCTGGATGCCCCGGAAACTTAGCTTTGCTGGCAGGTGATTCTGTAAGTGACCCGACGGTGGGAGCTGACTGACCTGTCATTCCTTTAGCAAACGCCATGTGTCGTAACGTAATCGACAGTTAGCGTCAGCACTGAGACGGGCTAAATAAATAATTGTTACGTTGGTTAATGTTAACAATGTGGGTCTCATTGTGTGTCAAAACACGACCGCAATCCTTCAAGAGTTACAAATATTTGTCGATGTTGCGCTTCAAATGCTCTTGGGCGTTTTATTGTGAAAGTTCGACGACTGGCCCCGCCCCCGGTTTCCCTTTTTCTTATTTCGTTTTGAAAGTGGAGAAAAGGAGAATGAGTAAATCAGAATATCGCAAATGTGTTTTACCGATTTACGGAAACGAAACACAGCATAAAAAGACGTTATTCAATTTTCATTTTACACATGAATAATGAATTGCACTTCATGCACGGATCATGCACGGACCCAAAATCCATTTAATTCCAGACTAGTATTTTGTGACTATTAGAACAAAAGCGGCTTTAAACAAATGGAACATGTGACTTCCCGTTTTTGAGGAGCCGACCGCCATCATTTCTACAGCATGGTTGTCTTTTTTTCGCGACATTGCCAGTGTCATTGAAGGCAACTCGCGTCATTGTTGTATACAGGAAGTACGACTATATTCACGTGACGTACAACTGCAAGATACATTTCATAGTTGTCTTTCTCGCTTACCTTAGATTTAAACAATAAACAACGTCAAAATGGGCATAGAAGCCTGGTATATGGACAGTTCTGATGAGGACCAGAGGAAGCATCATAGGTTGAACCCAAATCAGCCTGTTTCTCTGGACGAGTTAAAAAAGCTCGGAGTGTGTTATTGGAAGGTAACGTTAAAGCTGCTGTTTAGTTCTGCAGAACAATATAGTCAGTCATTTAATTATTGTTGTTTTTTTTATTTTAAAAAATCGTAAGCTACGTGTGTGTATTTATATTATACTGATCTAAAAATGTCTGTGACTACAGTATATTGAAAACCTCCATAATATCTGTCATGTAACACATATGTAACACATAATACACACATGTATTAGACACGTGTAACACATAATACACACATGTATTAGAATTGAAAAATAACCCATGGGGTCATTTACTGAAAATGGCTTTTGTGTTTTTAAAGCTGAATGCTGATATCTATAAGACAGATCCAGAGCTGGAAAACATCCGCAAAGACAAAGGCTACTCCTACATGGACATTATTGCTATTCACAAGGACACATTGCCCAACTTTGAGGAAAAGGTAGCTTCTAAGCTTTGCAGAATGGTTATATACCGCTTACATTATAAGTGTTTTCTTCCAACAAATGATTCTCTTATTCAGAGTTTTCACAGCTTCCTTTGAAAACATGCTTTATACAGTTGAGAGTGAAATGCATTAGGTCATTGGTGGCCAACCCTGGTCCTTGAGAGCCACAGTCCTGCTGGTTTTCCAACTGCCCCTGCTGATTACCCTGATCAGGTGTGTCAGTTAGCTGCTGATTGACTGAACACACCTGGTCAAGGTAATCCATGTTGAGCTCTGGTCCTTGAGGGCCAGTGTCCCTGCTGGTTTTCCAGCTCTCCCTGCTGATTACTTGATCAGGTGTGTCAGTTGGCTTTTCCAGCTTGCCATTGACTGAAAACACCTGGTCAGAGTAATCAGTAGGAGCTGGTGCAGGGAGAGGTGGAAAACCAGCAGGGCAACGGCCCAAGATTGCACCACTTTGACACCCCTGCTCTAGATTGCCCTTAGGTGTGAGTGTGTGTGTGTGTGTGTGTGTGTGTGTGTGTGTGTGTGTGTGTGTGTGTGGATGGTTGTCTGTCTGTGCGTGTTGCCCTGTGATGGACTGGTGACCTGTCCAGGGTGTACCTGCCTCTCACCCGTAGGTGGCTGGGATAGGCTCCAGTACCCCTGCGACCCGCATAAGGGATTAAACGGTAGAAAATGAATGGATGACCAAATTGTAACCTTGTGTTTCACTTTCTTTTTAGTTGAAGATGTTTTATGAGGAGCACCTGCACTTGGACGATGAAATACGCTACATCTTGGAGGGTCAGGCCTATTTTGATGTCCGTGACAAGGAAGACAGATGGATCCGAATTGCCATGAGCAAGGGAGACTTAATCACCCTGCCAGCAGGCATTTACCACCGCTTCACTCTGGATGAGACTGTATGTCTCTCAGCCTATGCTAAATAACATATAAATAGTCCTGTAGGCTTAATGTTACTGCTGCTTTATCAACACAGGATTTATTTAGATAGCATTTTAGTTCGTAACATAGTGGAAATGGTCTTGATAAAAAGGTATTACAAATCACACATTTAAAAAAAAAAGTTCTGAAATGTAAGGAAAGTCAAAGGATGAGTTTTCAACTGAGGTGAAAAAAATAATGACGGTAATGAAAACCAGTTGACTTTAAATTGCACCGCAGTACAGTATGAAAATGAAAAAAAAAAATGCTGCCCAAAGAATAAATAGGTTTGTTCATGCAAAAAAGCATATTTGGATTACATTAGAATAAATTGTGACCACAAAAACATACTGGTGTTACATAAACATTGTATATTATAAGTAACAGTATTGATCTCCTAAATATTTGAAATGTAACTGCATATTACAAGTACAAATGGAAACCATAGTAAATTGGATGTGCCACTGCTCTGGGACATGTTAACATCTGTTAATGTAGTCACCATTTTTGCCATCTTCGTTGTACTGGGATTTTATTGTAAAGACAGTAGTCGTTTAAAGTCTCTGATCCAACTGTAATCTGACTAACCTTCACATGTTAATTTCTACAGAACTACACTAAAGCCTTAAGGCTGTTTGTGGGGGAGCCTGTATGGAAAGCATACAACCGTCCAGCTGATGACTTCAAAATTCGTCAAAAGTATATAGCTTCTCTGCAGGGATCCTGAGGAAGAGATGCACCACAGGTTCTTGAATAGAATTGTGTTCTTCCAATGAACACAGAATGTTGAAAAACCTTCTATAGATGATACAAGATGTTGATGTGATCATATCAAACTGAAGAATATGCAAGAAAACCTTTTAAGATTTAACTTTGAAACTATAATTTGTACCTAGGCAAAATAATGGCAAGCCTTGAAGTAGTTATAATGAGCCACAACTCTTGCATTTACTTGACTGACTGCTAGACTTCCAGAGTCTACCCGTGACACAATGGTTAATATCATCTGGTAATACCTATGGAATTATCTAATTATCTAAAATCAAGTACAACTGAACTATGTCACTATAGACTGTATTTTCCATTATGTTGAAATTCTATGTATGAAGGACCTGATACAAACCCATTATTGACAATATAACTGGTGCTTATTTTAATGTGTGTGTTTATATTTGTGACAGTGGCAACATGGTGAAAGAACTGACTGAAAGTAAACCATTTACTACTGACTGAGTAGTAAATGGTTTCAAAGACAATAATTCTTGATCCTTTCACAAAATTAGCAAATCACCCTTTGTTCTCTGAGTAATGAAACAATGATTTACTGTACATTTCAATGAATAAAGAACAGTTATGAAAGCAAAACTACCTCTAAAATACAGATTTCTAGCTATGGTCTTAAAACAATATTGGAATAAGTACGAGGCCCTTACACTAAACCCCATTCTATTTCAGTGAATTACCAGAACAAAGTCCTGTTTACTGATGAAAGTGAAGTGCATCAAAGAAATCATGATATTAGTGGGTAGAATACTATAGAATAGTTATAGTAATATACATACAGTAAATACAAACAACTCGATGTAAATGAGGGTCAGGGTTCAAATCAATCACTCTATAATCATCAATCTGACCTAACTGTATATCATATGTATATTTGTATGAGCCCGAACCTCCCTTCAAAATTATTGTAGTGCAATGAACAAATGTGTGGTTAGGTTTGTTTTTCACAAAAAAATACATTTTAATCTTTTGTAAAGGTTTATTTAACAAATTGTGAATGAACAAGATCAGAGACTCTAGCACAGAGGCAGGTTAGCTTGCTAGAAACAACCTATTTTTTCAATTTGACCATTTTTAATGGCCCCTTATTTAGGAGGTCTTACATTTTTCATCTAGGTGCACACAGTTTCTGCTTCTTGCCCAGCAGCCTCTGGACGTAACCGTGTCAAACTGCAACTTGTTACAACTTTAAACTAGAAGATTCAACAAATCATTGCTGGTTGTTCTGCTTGAAACCTATGAACTTGTCTATAAATTTTCTCCGCTCTGAAGGCTCTGATTGATTGTTTTAGGAAAACCCAAACAAGCATGAAACATCTACTTTTATGTCACCACTCACAGGAGTTACACACTCTTTGCTGTCACAATGAAGGACAATACAATGTCTCCATTCCTGGTCCAACCTCTCCTCCTCTCTCAGACCAATTTGAGACACTGTGTATTGAAGCTGTCCCCCTCCCAGCAAGCCACGGCCTCTAGCAGTGCCTGCTTTTTCTGGGTGCTGCGGGATGATTCCAGCTCATACATAGTGGTCAGGTTAAAGAGCACACTCTCGTGGAGGTACAGCGCAGGGTCCTTCTGCACAAGACCCTCTAGCTGTCCCAGGGACTCCTTCAAATGACCAAGATACAACAGACAGACGGCTGCATTATTGTTGGCCTGAGAACATATAAAAAGGAGAAGGTATGGATGAGGACAGAAGAATTTGTGAATTTATGAATAACTGTCTTATAATTTAAATTTCATTGGAAGACATATGAATCTCAAAATATGGCATTTTATAATTATAGTTACATAGGCTTCAAATTTCTTACTATGATCTCAGTAGTGCAGTAGTCACATGTAAGGAAGATTGAAAGTGCTAAAAGTGCAATTATAATAATTTGATCAAAGGTTGATAATCACCAAATCTAATCTAATGGTTTGTAGTAAAAAAGACAAAATGTCTACACAAACTCCTGAAAAAAAAAGGAATCATGTTATGTAGTTTGGGGTCCTTACCTCAAAATATATCTGAAAAGGTTTTAGCATATACTGTAGTGATTCTCTAAAACATTGCATACCACTGACTACCAGATGGCAGTGTTGTGCAAAGGAAGTTTTGGTCTGATGGTGTTCTTTAAACAATGATGGTTTGGTGGATGTATTGTACTTACAACAGGGTTTTTTGGGTCAATTTTTAAGACATCAATGAAAGACGCATGTGCTTCAGCATAGTTGTTCTGACTGAGGTGGACAAAAGCCCTGGAAAAAATAGACAGAGATTCTTTATCATCACCACGATCTACATACAGTACTGATAATGTGTTTATGTACAGCTGTAATGGAATAACAGAGGCGGAAATATGGGGAGCTAGAGAAAGGGTTTAACAAGTAAGACTACCAAGATGTTGTTGCACTTATTTAGCGCCAACAAGTGAAATACCCTGAAACACTTTTTAGGACTAAACAAGTTTTTCCTAAACAACATGTTGTAATAATCAATCTGGTTTTTCTCCTCACATTAAGGATTTGTCTGTCAGTAAATGTTTCTGCAAATGCTAAAGCTGACATTTTATAGTACACAGTCCTACATAAAACAAATATAATTTCTGCTGCCTCTCCCTCTCTCCTCTGTATCTCCCTTTTTTATGTTAGCTACACGCAACTGTTATCGCCGTCTTTATTAATTTCCTTGCAACCTCAAACTTTCTCTCATATGCCAGTACTGAGTGATATGGGTGGGCGTATCGATCCTAATATCGATAATATAGATAGATAATAGATAGATAGATATTATAGATAACAACGCAAGTATTGATATTGTGCGATACCCCGACAAAAATATCAATACTTGGTTAAGTTTTTACTCCCATGTCCACTGCTCCACTCCGTTTTTTTCAAAGACGGATATCTTGCCTGTCTGCATCTCTAAGTGACTGTTTGTAAGTGGCGTGCCTAGGCCTGTATGCCACAGTGAAGCAGACACACACTAACACCCCTCCCCTCCCCTTCCCTCTTGCTTTGAGATCTCACGTGACTCAGCAACTAAGGCTAGCAAACAAATAAGCATGAGGAGGACACAGACGAACTAAAAGGATGGAAGTAACAAAGAGTAGCAGTATGTGGTTATATTTTCAAAATAAAATACATAAATACAGTGGCAACAACACCAATTTATATTATATATTTATGGCTTCCAGCATTCACTTTTTTTTACTAATCTTTATTATTAATATTCTTATCATTTTATTCACTGTTTAGTTGTTGTAATCTTTATCTAATGCTGAAAAACATTCAATGTACTGTTTTTCTAATCTTTATCACAGTGAATGCTTTCAGCTTTATTATAGTTCTTCCGTCTGCATCTAACTAGTCCCGCATACTTTAAGCTACAGAAACCATTCCAGACGACGCGGGCTATTACTTTTCTCATTCATATGTTGGATATTTTTCAAGTTATTAAGGTTTTTTTCACTAATTTTTTCCCATTTCAGAATGGAAACAACTTTTCAAATCCTCTTCAGCTTTGTCTATTTTGAGCTTTAACTACTTCCGCATACTTTAAGCTATAGACACCATTTGAACTACAAAATACTCTTCAACTATTCAACTATGTGATGTCATAGCTAGAGTATGAAGAGGCACTTTCTTACGCCAGAACGTTTCTCTTTGACTCGTCACTACAGCCACAGTTTTTACTCTACTGTACATACTAACATATTCGCTTCACTCGTTTGTAGTCATACTTGTCTTTTTCCCAATGATGTTCTGGCTAAGCCATCAAAACTATACTTTAGTCTGTATCTGCCTGAAAGCGAACACAGTTCCGGAAATCCTCCTATTCACTCCAATAGAAAATATTCTCTCACTTCTGAGTAAAATCACAGAGGGACAGGCATTTTTAAATCGCAACTGTGGCCACAATTTTCACTCCTCAAACATAAAACTCACACTAGTTGCTCATTGAACCTTTGTGATTCATAAAGTGAAGTTATTTATGTGATAACCTTTATGGTTTTGTTGTTACAAGCCTTTTAAGCTGGAGTTTAACTCATCCTCATTCCACCTCTTTGTGCTGATCAGTGGAGGTTCCTGCCTGTTCCATGACAGCGGCGCAGCTGCAGCAGGTAAGAGATTAAGCTCAGTAGCACTTTGACTTACAAGTCAAACTCCTAATGCTCACAGCAGTTCTATGAATATTATTGATAAGTTCATTGCGCT
The DNA here is from genome assembly GCF_900634795.4 of Betta splendens. Taxonomy (NCBI): domain Eukaryota; kingdom Metazoa; phylum Chordata; class Actinopteri; order Anabantiformes; family Osphronemidae; genus Betta; species Betta splendens. Next base: position 16,166,714 of record NC_040900.2, on the reverse strand, counting down.
GTTGATTCCCCATAAGAGCAGGTGTAGATATTAAGCTTTTTTAAACTATAAACTAAACTTTCATAAAGTTGAGGGGGTGTTTTTAAGGAATTAATTCAACATTACAGCATTCAACAATATATGCAAATTTATAGCACAATGCATTGTGGGTGATGCACCATAACAGGAACTGGTGTTAATAGGAGTGACCATTGCAATGATTAATAAAGAATTATTGCATTAGACTTTTCATGTTGACATTAGAGACTAATCTCTATGTTTAATTATAATATTTTAAAGTATGTCAATATTATCACAAATTTATTTAAATTGTTTTTAATCACAAAATGCTCTTCAGCTTTTTCCTTTCGCTTATACAGTAGAAAAATAATTGATGCATGATTTTGTGTTAAAATATTCACATAGGTTTTCATTTTCTACATTGTAGCAACATTCAAGAATTAAACGGTCCTTCTGGACTGATTGGAACAAGTTAGGTCTACTAACTGATTGTCTAGTTAATTCCTTTGCTTAACTATGATTAGTCTGTGCTTTCACACACCCAACATATCACTGCTCGCCGAGGGTCACTCCCACACACACTATCCCTCACTCATGGTGTGCCACACAAAAAAGAATAAAAACAAAAAGAACAAATTACAACCATACATTCTTATTTACTTAGGTTTACACCTTTGAGACTGTTGCAACATACAAGTCCTTGTTTAATAAAATAAACATGTTAAAATGACTAAGCATTTCTTTCCATCTGGAGGAAGCTCTTCATCTATGTTGTCTTTTGCTTGTTATATCCTGTAGCTCAATTGTGTTCTTGTCTTCGGAGCGGGGGATCTGGATTCGATTCCTGTCTGAGTCATGATTATGCAATCACATTATAATATAAACGTTTGTATTTCCCAAAATATTCAGCTTTTTAAGGAGAGGGGTGCTTCCATTTAACTTTTTAATAGCTTTCATATAGTATAGTGTAGCTGCCTGAGTGTGCAGAGATTTCCAGAAATCCTCCCATTTGTCTATAAAACTTTTCCAGAGAAACGCAGGAGTACAACATTTTGAAATCGCGACATTTTGAAATCGCGACTGTGATCATATTTTTTGGTCAAACATAAAACTCATACCAGTTGCTCATTAAAGCCTTGGCATTCATAAATTCATACTTTATGAATTTATAAATATATACTTTATATAGTATATATATCTATCTATATATATATATATATATATACATGCTCGCCAGATAGCTCAATCACAGGACTTGCATGCGGGGGTTCCCGGTTCGAATCCCCGTTAGGGCGAATAAGCATCCAGTGTGGGTCCTTGGGCAAGACCCTTCAAGCTACCGCCTACCTCATATCATGAGAGACAATGAATCACATGAGATACCGGCTCAGACGTCGCCCAGTCTAACAAGGTCTGCGTCAGGTGTTGGGGAACCAGAGCACCTTGGCGAGAAGTGGGCTACTGGAACAAGAAAGAAATGGCTGAGATGCGAGAACAAGGCTCTGTTGGAATGCTACTACTCAAGTAACCCTAGTCAGAGGGGCTACATGCAAAGAATGTGCGGTGAATGGGAACGGAGAAACCCACATTCAAGGCTGACGGCGAAGCAACTAGTAGCTGAGTGTTCCAACATCCACAAACGGCAACTGCTATCACAACTTGAGATTGACGAGATACAACACAAATGCTACGGCAAGGGGGAGCCAGGACGCTGGGTCAGAGGGGAGGTTTCACCATCTCCCCAACCGGAAATTGGGTACGAAGCCCCAATAAGCACAGATACGCTGAGCGAGGCAGCGACTGACCTGAAAGATAAGATGCGAGATTAAACAGGCAACCCCCGAACCCCACTACAACGGCTAAGTGAAGTACCATCGGAAAGTCTCATGGAAGATGTGAATGCAGCATTGAGAGCGATCCCTACCACAACAATCACAGAAACAAATGAGCTGATATACGCTTCAGCATCAGTGATCCTAGAGGTGCTTGGCTATAAGAGCAACCATGGGAGCCATGAGAAACAATACCCACCATGGAAACGAAGGTTGGAGGCAAAAATCAAGGCAGCTCGGAGGGAAGTGAGCCAAATAACAGAGGCCCAGAGAGGTGCAATGAAAAGACCGATGCCCAAGAGGTACAGCCAGATGCCCATACCTGAAGCACTCGAAACTGCCAAGCAAAGGCTACAAGCCTTTGCCAGCCGCCTAAAGAGATACACCAGAGATAACGAAGCCAGACGAATAAACCGGCTGTTCGCAACACAACCTGCGAAAGTGTACTCGCAATGGCAGGGTAATAACAGCAGAGCAGACCCACCAAGGCTGGAAACTGAACAGTACTGGAAAGGGATATGGGAGAGGGAGGCATCACACAACAGAGATGCACAGTGGCTGGTGGATCTGAGGGAAGACCAGAGCAACCTCCCTGAACAGAATCCAGTGAGTATCACAGTGGCAGACATCCAACAAAGAGTCTCAGGTATGAAAAACTGGACAGCACCTGGCCCTGACATGATCCATGCCTACTGGCTAAAGAAGCTCACTGCAATCCATGAGCACCTGGCAGCACAAATGAACCAGCTGCTAAGGGATGGGACTCACCCTGAATGGCTAACCGAAGGGCGAACGATCCTGATAATGAAGGATCCCTCAAAGGGTGCAGTCCCATCCAACTACCGGCCAATAACCTGCCTCTCCACAACATGGAAGCTCATGTCAGGCATCATCGCAGCTAAGATAAGTGGGCAACTGGGTCAATACATGAGCGAAGCACAGAAGGGCATTAGTAAGGATACCAGAGGAGCCAAACATCAACTCCTGGTAGACAGAACAGTTGCCCAAGACTGCAGAGTGCGACACACCAACCTGTGCACAGCCTGGATCGACTACAAGAAAGCCTATGACTCAATGCCACACACATGGATTACTGAATGCTTGGAGCTGTACAACATCAACAGAACTCTAAGGGTCTTCATTGCAAACTCAATGAGGTTGTGGAAAACCACACTTGAAGCCAATGGGAAGCCACTTGCCCAAGTATCCATCAAATGTGGCATATACCAAGGAGATGCACTGTCCCCACTGCTGTTCTGCATAGGTCTGAACCCCCTCAGCCAAATAATAAACAAGACTGGCTATGGATACCGACTCCGGAACAGGGCCACCATAAGTCACCTCCTCTACATGGATTACATCAAGCTGTACGCTAAGAATGAGCGAGACATCGACTCGCTGATCCACACCACCAGGATCTATAGCTCAGACATTGGGATGTCATTCGGGCTCGAGAAATGTGGGAGGATGATGACAAAGAGAGGCAAGGTAATCCACACAGAAGGGGTCTCACTCCCAGAAGGAACAATAGCAGACATTGAGGACAGTTACAAGTACCTTGGAATACCACAGGCAAACGGCAACCTTGAACAGGCAACAAGGAATGCGGCAACAGCCAAATACCTCCAACGAGTAAGGCAAGTCCTAAGAAGCCTGGAAGGTGAAGGCCACAGTGGTGCCTGTGGTGATTGGAGCACTGGGGGCAGTGACCCCCAAATTGGAGGAATGGCTACAACAGATCCCTGGAATAACATCCGACATCTCAGTCCAGAAAAGTGCAGTCCTAGGAACAGCAAAGATACTGCGCAGAACCCTCAAGCTTCCTGGCCTCTGGTAGAGGACCCGAGCTTGGAAAGTGGATGAGACCACCCGCGTGGGGTGAGAAGGGAGTTTTTTTTATATATATATATAAGTATGTTAATACTTATATATAAGTATATTGTTAAAGTTATTTTTTTGATAACTGTAATGGAAAAATTTTACCTTAGTGCTGTTTCTTATCCAACACACTCGTCATGTGCTGGTTAGGTGCAATACTGAACACTCTCACACAAACAACTAATCTCTTGTGCTGTCGTACATCAAGTCTAAACATCTGATGTTCCATTTGACTGACTAATAATTTATGATATATGTTTGACTTTTACACCTGGACTCTGGCTCCATCCTATCTGACTCCCCACCAGATCCAAGGCTGTTAAAGCGAATGCATTTTGTCTTGGAAGCTCGGTGTTCCTTCCTTTGGATAACAAGACATGACGATGCAGAAGTGAGAAAGCAAACATTATCACTCACAGCGAGATAAGGTGGCGCAAACAATTCCATTGCTGCAGAGAGACATTCCACCAGAGCCAGAGAAAGGGGTTAAAAGGCAGCAGCAACTTGAGGATCGTGGGCTCTTTGCATCACACCTTCGTGGTGTGTGCACTGATCTCCCCAGCTGGTTTTTGGTTTGTTGATGTGCAAAATCAACATCCATGCTTTTTATTTGCTTTCCCCATTATTTTTATTTTCTTTATTATTTCAATAAATCGCACAAAAGGACAACTCTCTCTCATCTACTTCTTTATGGAAAATTTCCACCACAGAAATTGGCGTCTACGAACAGGATCCGCTGCAGGTTGTCTGGACAGTGTGACCAGGGACGATAGTCCTGAGGACTAGGGTCGCTCAGCCTCCAAACCTCTACAGCTGTTCTGAGTGGGAGGACTGCTCACCCGTCTGGATCGCCTCTGACGAGATCCAACGAACTCAAAATGCAACCTCTACTCGGCCCGGTGAGAGAGATTTCGTTTTGTTGCGACTTATCGAAGAAAAAAAAAAAGAACGGGTTTGAAATTGGTTTCAGGTATTCGGGTTTACTTGGCTCTGATCATTTGGTTTAGGGAAAGTAAGTCAAATAACAATTAATTCTAAAACATCTCCAACTAGACTAAAAAATCAACAAAAGAAAATATAACTAGGACTAGAGATGATAATATTTCTAAAACGACTATTTGGCTGAAAACATCCAAAATATAATATTAGGGGAAAAAAATTATAATTTAAATTTAATATTCTGGTAAAAAATTAATTAGGTCAAAGTCTGCCCTGGTGGCCGAGACGGTGGTTGCTAAGGGTTGGCTCGTGGAACCGAGCTTGTTTTTGTCTGTACTGAGGATACAGACCAGTGTGCAGATCTGAGCGCAGTCCAAAGGGAGTGGACAAGGAAATAAAAGACGGCTTCTGTAAGACGGAGCGCGTTTGCAGGGGGGAGTGTTTTTGAGATACGAGGGACCCGGGTCTTAGAGGGGCCTGACGGTGAGGGAGCACTTCCAAGAACCCTGTCGCTGATCTGAGCGGTTCCCTTTCTACGGAGACGTCCGTGGAAGAGAAATTTCGAAAAAAGGTTCCGGCCGGAACACAAAAAGTCTAAGGCAGAAAACCGCCGGGACTCTGAAAGATGGGTTTGGGGCGATCTAAGTCTCCACCACCAGAATGCAGCATTACAAAAGTAAAAAATAATTAAAAGTAAAAAGTAAATATGGTTATTAGTGCGTTTCATGTTTCCATGAGTGGGAAACTGGTTATGGGTTCAAAAGGAGAATCACTTAGTGTAAAAGACATATGCACCTTAAAAAGAAAAGTTAGATACAAAAGATGAGATTTGAAAAAGCAAAACTATCAAAACTAAAGCCCTAAAAGAAACAAAAGAGAGATGAGAGTAACAGAAAAAAAAAGGAGATAACAACTCTGGGGAAGAATTGTTTGCACTCTGCCACACACACACACACACACACACACACACACACACACACACACACACACACACACACACACACACACACACACACACACACACACACACACACACATCATGTCAAGAGCAAATGCTCCCATTGTTTCTGCTCTCTATTCTAATGCAGAACTGAGCGCGATGAGGGTGAATCCGGATCTGGACTCCTTTCCCACCATCAGCAGAAGAACCGAAGGAGAAGAAGCGCCTGTCCAACAACCAGAACAGGGTGGAAGCTCTAACGCCACAGCAGCTGGAGGACACAGACCACAGCATGGATGCCTCACCGACTCCCACAACGTCTGCAGCCATCACGTTCTGGGCTCATCAGATGAACCAGCTACTACAAGCCCTGCACCAGCATGAAAAGACTGTGTCTGAAGCTTCACAGGCCGTGAAACTGTCATACACACATGTGTGTCTGATACAGACACCTGCTTATGACAATCAGCAAAGGAAAACAGGACAGAGAAACAGCAGAGAAGACGTGCTCTGACACAGACACTGGTTGAAACAACAGGAGAGGCTTCAGACGTGATCGGCCCAAAAGAGCTGCATCTGAGGATCCAGGAAAGGTCTGTCATCGAGGAACAACTGTCCCATCTACGTCAGGCTTCACCCACTGGCGCTCACATGAGACTGATGGTTGGGGAAGGAGGAAGGTGACGGTTCCTTTTCACGTGACGTAGAAGACGGTACCGCAAACACACACACACATTCACACACGCAATGAAGAAACACGCTTACAGCTGATACACGCTCAAATTCATGTTCATGCTTGTCTGCTCGCAATGAAGAATCGCTTTTTGCTCAAAAAAAAAAAAAAATCCCAGAGTGATTTTCAAATTATGACAAACAGCTAAATGACAACTGCTGCATGACTTTACAGTCTGATGGGTTTAAACTATTTTAACTTGCAACAAATTCAGTAATAAAATCCTTCATGTTTCTAAAAAGATTTGTGCACACTATAGGTTCGTCTGGCCAGACTAGTAGAAAAACAAAACAAAACCAGACTATAGGAAAACAAAACAGACCATAGGAAGACTGAGACTGACTGAAACAGACTATTAATGACTATTAAAGGGAAGACGACTATTAGAGAGAAGTAATAATAATTACTGTACGTACCAGACTATTAAAGAAAAAACTTATTCTTTCACTGTCTTGTGCAACATCTGACAGCAAGACACCTTAACATTCATTTTTGCTTTCAAACTTATGCCCAGTTAAATTTTTAGGAAGAGATCTCGTGTAGTTTAGATATTTGATTGATTTCCACTCCAGACGGAGTGCAGGTTACGTCTACAGACATTCTAAATAATCCCTCTTTTGTTGGTGTTAACTTCAGCTCAGCTGTACTCTTATTATTGGCTGCTGAGGGGGGGCTGTAACTGAGGCCCTCACACAGGCTGCATCACAGCTTGTTTATGATTTCACACACACACTGACAAACTGACCTCAACTTCCCTCTTTTGGGATGAACACAGGTCTGCGCTTGCGATTTCTCTTACTAACGAACAAAAAAGATTTTTGATTTTTATTCTACAGTTCCACACGTCCCTCTGTGAAAACATGATGGAGACAGATGACAGGACGTGGATCCTTCTGTGAACAGATGTCAACAGGGTGGAGACTGGTGAAAGACTTCTGACCCCATGTGACGTAGTCACCTACTTTGCATACTTTTAGAAAACTTTTTTTATTCTGCCCGTCATGTGCAGCAAACAGTGAACTTGATACCCCCACATTCTAATGACACACTACATGCTTTTGTTTTTATTTTCATTTCAGAGGACGCTCTGACCCAACACTCAGCCTTACAGGAAGCCCTGCTTCCCTGTGGCTCACACACAGACATGATTTAGGTTTGATCAGAGGCTGTGAACCAGTGGTCATCACACCTAAATCTGACCACAGACCATGTAAACAACAACACCCTCTTAAAGGAAGCCATAGATGGTGTTACTGCAGACACCACTAAGCTACTGAAACATTGGATGCTACAGGCCAAAAAGAGAGCCTGTCTAAATTACAGTTTGTTCAGACTAAGGTTATTTTCTGGGTCATTGTAATTACAGCTGATGGCAAATCCATCTCACCCAACAGAGTTGAAGCAATTTGAAACCTGCCTAAACCGTGCACGTAAAAAACAGCTGATGTCTTTTCTAGGTCTTTGTTCTTATTGTAGGAATTTTGTTCCTAACTTTACCTTCTCTGAGGCCCCACTCAGGGTTCTGATGCAGGCGTCGTACACTTCTTGTCTCACATGGACGTCTGAGGCTGAACAACGTTCACCGACCTCATGCTTGCTCTTCAGTCGGCTCCTACTTTGGGTCTGACCCTACGCGACCTTTCACTCAAACAGTGGATGAGAAATCAGGTTGTACGACTTCTGTTCTTTTGTCCTTATACTTTGATTCTTTTGAAATAGATTACATCTTTCTACAGCCCGATGGCTTAGATGCAACACCACCTTACTCAACATGCTGAACATTACTATCAAGAGTCCGTCTTGAAGTCTAGTGCTTTGCTATCACTCTGCTCAGGCTGCAGAGTTGATCGCGTTGACTGAAGCTAGTAAACTAGCAGAAGGAAAGTCTGTTACCATCTACACAGACTCTACAGATGCTCTGTGGAAGCATAGAAAGCTTTTGAAGTCTGATTGCAAACCTATTTTACATCATGATAAGGTTCTGCTTTGCTGGACGCTGTTCTGCCACCTACAGCTATTGCTGTTTGTAACTGTCCAACTCACAACATCATTGACGACTTTGTTTGTGCAGACATGCAGCTGCAGACGCTGCTGCGAAGGTTGCTGCCCAACAACCCCTCCTTCTCCTCATCCTCATTTCCCTCTCCAACTCTCTACCCTTCCTTCCTCATCTCCCTGTGCTTTAAACATTTTCTACCTCACAGGAACGCAGACTCTGGCTGACGAATGGTTCCACCTGTAGCCATGGAGTCTGGTTTGGGCCTGATGACAAGCCGTGCCGCCAAAACACTTTTTCCCCACAATTCAGATTTCCAACAGGTAAAAACAGTCGACAGGACCACTGCACCATCCAACCAGGGGACTGAGCGAACGTTAAGGAGTTCAGGAGGAAGCATTGGGACTCCAAACGGTGGCGAGGCCCCTTCCAGGTCCTTCTGACGACCCACACGGCTGTAAAGATCGCAGAAAGAGCGACTTGGATCCAACTCCATCCAGGAAGGTCCCGGATCTGACAGACGACCCTCCATCTACATCCCACGGAGAATTCACCACTAAAGAAAAGAACTGAGAAGGACGACCCTCGCTGTGCTCACACACGCACTGAGGCGAGGCTGCGTTGACCGTTCAGCTAAAGGTGTGAGCCAAGCGCCGCCTGAAGCTGCGCCGATGAATCACACTATCAGACCATACATCTACACACACGCTCCTGAGAAAACACACACACGAGCAGCCTTGAGTTGCCGACGCGGGACGACGTGTAGACTCTTCACATCACGGGAGTGACAGTGACTCAGACGACATTGGGAGGAAACCTGGCAGTGATAACAAATCCCAAGTGTCTCTGTGATCAGCTGATCAGAACCTGAAGAACTCCATTGGACAATCAATACTTCAACACACAGGTTGGAAACAATCTAACGCTACTGTTCAACAGGACGAAGCAGATTGTTACAAGACATCAATTGTAACCATGCTTTGTTAGACTTCATTTTATGTTACTTGAATTATTGCCTTGATCATATGAGGTTTCTATGTAACTTTACACACTACTTTTGAATGAGAAAATTTCACATAATTCACAACACTGAGTTTAAATATTGATTTGGTGTTTAATTTGCTCACAATCACTTTATTCACTGCTACAATTAGTTTTATCCTTCATCTACAGATGAAAGACAACACAAGCGGCAATATGCATCATCATTCTGGTTAAATCCCTGAATCTCCTATTCATTCTAGACCCAAATGTACAATTAAAGATCTGAATTATCCCACTGGTTAGAGGTCTCATCATGCATGCAACCTCAGCAACACTCTCGTATGAAATGACACAATGCACTATGATCAAAAACCCCAACTCTAATTCACTTAATGACTTTGACGATGATTTTAGGCTATCTGACCACAAAATATAATATGATACAAATATGATAATGGGCTTATTTTCTTCACATGCTCATACAGAGGTTATTCTTGTTTAACTACCCACCAAAACAGCTTCCCACCTTTTATCCCTAAGTTACTTGCATTTTATGTGAAGGTGTATTTTTGAATTTTGACTTACTGTAATACACTTACTGTTTCATTTGTAAGGGCTGTTACTACAAAATGCAATGTTTGAAATTTTTTATTATTTTAGTGTTTGATTAATGTGTAATCAAAAGGGGGGAATGTAATGGAAAAATTTTACCTTAGTGCTGTTTCTTATCCAACACACTCGTCATGTGCTGGTTAGGTGCAATACTGAACATTCTCACACAAACAACTAATCTCTTGTGCTGTCGTACATCAAGTCTAAACATCTGATGTTCCATTTGACTGACTAATAATTTATGATATATGTTTGTCTTTTACACCCGGTCTCTGGCTCCATCCTATCTGACTCCCCACCAGACCCAAGGCTGTTAAAGCGAATGCATCTTGTCTTGGAAGCTCGGTGTTCCTTCCTTTGGATAACAAGACATAAAGATGCAGAAGTGAGAAAGCAAACATTCTCACTCACAGCGAGATAAGGTGGCGCAAACAATTCCATTGCTGCAGAGAGACATTCCACCAGAGCCAGAGAAAGGGGTTAAAAGGCAGAAGCAACTTTAGGATCGTGGGCTCTTTGCATCACACCTTCGTGGTGTGTGCACTGATCTCCCCAGCTAGTTTTTGGTTTGTTGATGTGCACAATCAACATCCATGCTTTTTATTTGCTTTCCCCATATTTTTATTTTCTTTATTATTTCAATAAATCGCACAAAAGGACAACTCTCTCTCATCTACTTCTTTATGGAAAATTTCCACCACATAACTAATATGGTTTTGCAGTAACAAGCCTGTTTATCAGGGGTGCAACTCTGCTTTCACAGCACAGAATGAGCCTGATTTCCCGCCTTTCGTCTCCATGACAACGGCACAGCTGCAGCTTTGACTGGCAGATCAAACTCCTGATGCCCATTGTAGCAGTTCTATAAATATAACTAATTAATTCATTGATGTTTGATTGTTTAATAATTAATCACACGATTCCTTTGAATCCTTTCAAAATAAAATTACCAATCCAGAGTTTTAGCTTTAATGGCACTATTTTTGCTTTACCTATTCACAATTACGCAATGGTGACTAGGTGACTAGGAGACTATGTTACAGTTTAGTAATTACCCGCACATGCGTCCTCCATAACCTTTCAAAATAAGAGCACCAATTTACATATTTAGCTAAAAAAATAGCAACATTTCTGCTTTCAATTGGTTTATTATGAGGTATGGTATATTATGGTTATTGATACTATTTTACATTTTAACAAGTACCTCCACACGCTTCTTCCATATCTTTTCAAAATAAAAGTGCCAATTCAATTTATTAGCTTCATTTTTATACCTCTGACTGGTTCATGACAGCTAATTAATAAGACTATCTTACAGTTTAGCAATAACCCACATACCTTCTCCAAATTCTTTCAAAATAAAAGCAGTCTAAAGCTATCATTTTTATATCTATATAAGATTTCTGGATTTGACTCTTTAATACTAAATAATACTTAATGAGACTATTTTATAGTTTAGTAGGCACACACACTTCCTTCATATCCTTTCAAAATAAAAGCACCAATAGAAGACACTAGAATAGCACTATTCTGCTTTTGAATGGGTAATTGTGACTAGTTAATAAGACTATTTTACAATTTAGCAATTACCCCCACACACCTCCTCCAAATCCTTTCAAAATAAAAGCCCCAATCAATTAAAAAAATCAACCACTTCTTTTGTAGCAAATTTCAGCTGTATGAAATATTTCCACAAATTTGAGCTATTGCTATATTTAACCGTTCTGATACATTTAGCTATATTCCATCAAATTAGGCCAACCTTTATACACTTCTTCATTTTCAACAGTTCTTCAATTCCTTCAAACCTTTTTAAAGTTTCCTGAATTTCAAATTCTACTTCAGCTTCTTCTGCAAATATTCCACTGTAAACAACTTCTGATTCTTTTGGGATATATGGGAAATGCTTTATCTAGTTAAATTAATAATACAACTTAAAACAAAACACAAAACACCTGAAATTCATGAAAATGTATCTAAATTTGATAATGCATTAATTGTCAAATAGTATCGGTATTGGTATCAATATCGGCGATGGTGAGTGGCGACTGGTCCAGTATTTACTTGGTATTGAATCGACACCAAAGCTTGCAGTATTGCCCACCACTACTGAGTGGAAAAAATTTACCACCTGTGATCCACAGAATCAATTGGCTAGGTGAAGACACGTGGGACTCGCATTCAATTGGCCAATGCGTTCTCGCATCTACAAAGTAACTACCGTAAATATTTCATTTTCAATTAAATTTCATTTATTAATGTCAGCTGGAATAACTGATTTATTTATTATTTTTAGTATGTATTTATTAATTTAGGCTAGTTTTACAGAGACAAACTCTAGATAAGACTTTATTGATCCCACAATGGGGAAAATCCTGTGTTTCAGCAGCAGTATAACAGAGACAGATATTATAGTGTAGAGAAAAGAAAAACAACATTGACAATTTGCCATAATTATACTTCTAGAATCTTAAAAAAATGGTGTCCACATTTAATCGCTAAATAATAATAAGTTTTTTGCTCCTTAAAAATGATTACTTTACTGGGTTACTACATGTAGCCTAGTGTATATAAATTTTTTAAAAGTAAATGTTACAAATTATATGGCTGAATGAGATCAGTCATCTGCCATGAAGTAAAATTTGGTACTTTATAGGTCACGTGTTGATCTCCAGTCCTCGAGGGCCGGTGTCCCTGCTGGTTTTCCAGCTCTCTCTGCTGATTACCTTGATCAGTTGTGTCAGTTGGCTTTTCCAGCTTGTCATTGACTGAACACACCTGGTCAAGGTAATCAGTAGGAGCTGGGGCAGCGAGAGGTGGAAAACCAGCAGGACAGTGGCCCTCGTCTGCATCACTTTGACACCCCTGTTCTAAATTATCTAGATGGGTTCTGCCACCTGAGCGTTGCCTCATACTTGACCTCTTATCAGAGCTATATAAATACTAAATAGCCCTAAAACACATACCTGTTCATCAGAAGGCATACGGTGTGACAGGGCTGACTTTCTTCCATCTGGCAGGCTCTTTCCACTTCCTGGAAGTACCTCTCTGCTGTTTTAATGTCTCCAATCTGGCCATAAACAACACAGCACCAACACATTAGTGCTCACCCTCCAAGTGGTTAATGTGTGTTGTTCTATTGTAAAAGTAGTAAGCACAAATTAACCAAATTAGCTTTCATAATCTTTCAGGGTAGACTCACTGCAAAGAAAATATTTTTACCTTCATAATATAAGAAAAATATACATGATAGAACTTTGTTTTTTTTGTGCAATATACTTTACGGTTGATATTACAATATTTACTTGTGTGTTTATATATGTGAAAGAAAACTCCTCTGGGTCTCTAGTTGTTTGCCACAATAACTTTCTATTTTTATCTTCGTAAGAAATCTCAACACCTGAGAAAATTTGCAGTTAAGGTCAAAGAGGAGGTTTGCACACACTGCAACAGGGGATTTTGGCACACTCCTCCATACAGATTTCCTCTTGATCAGTCAGGTTTCAGGGCTGTCGCTGAGCAACGCTGATAACGTTGACATGCTTCTTGCGGAGTCACTCCTTGATTATCCTGGCTGTGTGCTTCGGGTCGTCATGTCAGTTTTACGCCTTGGTCTAGGACGAAGGTGCAACGGAGTATTGCCGACCTCCCCTCCTGTCCTCTCTCCTGCTTCAGACCCTCCATTTTAGGGCACAGGTTTATCAAAAAATTCCGCCACCATTACCAAGACAACAAACACTTCTAATTCTCCTAATCACTTCTAATTGTTTCCTGGCGGGGTTAGTCGTGAAGTCCTCTAACTTAAACTCCATGGCGGATTTACCTCCGCCTCTTGAGGAGTGCAGACGTGTTTTGTCTCTGCTCCCACTCTACTTTTGCTAGCAGTGTCCTTGTCCTGTCTCTTTTGAGCACCCTCAGCTCACTTTATGTCATTGACCAACTCCTCCCTTGTAGTTCTGGGCTGATTCTTTAACTTCCATTCCTTTACCTTCCATCATTATCATCAGTGATACCCCAAGAGTTGAGATCTTGCATGCATCAGTCTGAGGGAAACTGACAGTAGTCTTCAGCCTCTTCCATTTTCTAACAATTGCTCCAACAGATCTATTGATCTATTTTCACCAAGCCACTTGGCAATTCCCCCGTAGCCCTTTCCAGCTTTGTGGAGGTCCATAATTATGTGTTAAAATATTTATGTTCAGCAGTGTAAGACAAATAAATTGTTTAAAAAGCATACAATGTAATTCCTGGAATCTTTTTTATTCTGTCTCTCAGAGTGGAAATGCATGAATGAATGATTTCATTGATCCCCTTGGGGAAATTGTGCATTTGACCCATACACACACAAGGAGGAGTAGCAGTGAGTAGCCACACGTGGGGAACCCGGGAAGCTAGTGTGAAGTGACTTGCTCAAGGGCACACCTTGAGCACCTTCTGCCTCCCAGGCCAATGCGCTACCCACTACCACCAGACCGCCAAAAATTTGTGTGTCTATATATATATGTATTTCTATATATCTTTTTGAGTGGCAAAAAAAAGGCCTCAGTCCCAGACTGCATCACACTGTGAATGACGAGGTCATGGGCCCCAGTGGGTAATTCTTACACAGTTCTACATTTAAAATTTTATTTATATTCTTTTTATACTATACTATTTATACTAATTGAAAGTGAAAGCTGAAGACTAAGCTTGGTAGGAAATAAAATGTGATGTTTGACTATTAGACCCAGCTGTGTCTGTGCGCAGACTAATAGTGTCTTATAATGTATTAATGGGTGTGAATGTGTACGTTAATGTGTGGACCTGCAAGAAGATGCGTCCTATCCCACTGAGCAACTGAACTCTCTGCTGGGGTTTATACTTTATGATGGAGTGATAGGTCTCCACAGCCAGAATGTAGTCCTAAAAGAGACAAAGTAGAAGAGAGAAAGAAACAGATTAAAGGGAAGCTAGTAAAGAATAGTGTGTTAGTGAAATTGTAAAAAGTCACAGACAGGTGGAGAGTGAGCAAGGTAAAAAGGGTGACTTGACAGAGACAGCATTAATCAAACATATGGAGTATGAGCAGGGCGAGGTGACGATCCTCCCACCTCCACATTGCACTGCTTCACATGGTGACTGTGCATACAGAAGGTGTCTGTGGAATCGATATGAACTAAAAACGCTCTGCTTTACTACTTGCATTTTACTGTACAAAAGAATATGTTCAAATCCTAAATATTTTTGTGTGGCAAAGTTGGTATATGAAAACTTTTGTACAGATGTTTAGTTACTGGTCAGGGCGCTCCATGTCATCAAGTCTGTATAACTCACTGCTGGTACAAAAGACAGGAAAGATGAGGACTACTAGGTTGTACATGTATTTTAATGTATATCTATGTATTTTAGGTGTTTGTGTTAAATTGAGATAGAGAATGCAATGTTGAAATGGGCTACAATGTTATAAGCAGGTTACGGATGGAAGAAATCTGTATCGAAAGAGTGCAAAAATAAAATTTGACTTATTTTTTATTCATTCAACTAAGAACTTTAGGCCAAAATAGTTTGAAATTTTTAATTTACACTCAATTGAAATTCATTTTGTTGTCTAAAAATACTAATCCATCTATGTCTTTCTTCTGCTGTCGGAACAAAGCAATTGCAGGATAAATAAAGGTATTCTATTCTATTCTATTCTATTCTATTCTATTCTATTCTATTCTATTCGTGGTGGTCCTATATGTGCATACATATAAATGGAAGACCATCTCTTTTAGTCTATATTTGTTCATTTTATTTTAGATTTTAGATTTCATGTAATTGTTGTATTTCTCTTTTTTATTTTCTATAAGACATTTGCCCGGTTCGTCTTGTCTAAGGCACTTGATTGCACTGTTAGCTATGTTAACCTGCATATGCCAATAAACAATCTAATCTCAATCTGAATGTTCATTAAACTGTTTAAAACCAATTATTGCCCCTAGTACAAATAATATCAATCATTGAGCTAAGGTCAAAGTCCCAGAAAGGTTAGAGTTTGGCTGCAACCAAATCTGATTGAACTTATGAGAAAAGTAATGTATGCCTCTTTGATGTATAGCTCTTTACATCAAACACAGAAAGCTTTAAAAGGTCATTAATGCTAATTGTCCACTCAAATTTTCATTTGATAAAGAAATTATTAACTGATAAAAGTGGTTCTATTCTCACATCTTAATTTAATCCTGATACTTGAGAGAGTGTTACATACTGTAGGCAGGGTGGTCAAAAAGTGCAATCATGGACAACAGGTAGTCAGTTGAAATGTTTGGTCAGAGAAATATTTCTATTCAGATGCCAGGTTACCTAAATGAACCAGGTTGTCCCTGAGGATACAGCAGTGCAAGAGTATATGAAAACATCTAAAAACATCTAAGATTTATAATAGTACCAGTCAGGTGTTTCAGTGAAATAGAGTGATAATCATCATCAGAGTGTGGCGTAGAAATCTGGGTTTTATTATTACAAAATGGGATATTTACAATATAGGTTCAATACAGGTCTACAAATCTGAGAGGACACAAGGAACCACTTATTTGCCTTACTAGACATCTTATGCAGTGACAAATATTAATTAACCTAAAATGGTGTGTACAAGAAGTAAAGCAAACTCTAAAGAACTCTACAAAAAGAACAAAGTTTCTTACTTTGCCTTGTCAAAGTCTATCTTAGAGTGTGGTATACTACTATACAAATAGAGCTAGAAACAATAAAAAAAATGTGATTTACCAGTGGATGGCACTGTCGATCTGTTTACCAACCAATCCAAAATTCCCATTTGTTCCTTCCCTACTCTTGCTCACGCTGTGTCTCCACTCTCTCACTGACCAAGAATCCAATTAGTGGTCAGTCTAGGGGGATTTCAGAGATCTCTGATGTCAGGCTTCTCTCCCTCTCTCAGACACATACACACATGCACTGCAATACATTGTGACGCATGCACGCATGCACGCACACACACACACACACACACACACACACACACACACACACACACACACACACACACACACACACACACACACACACACACACACACACACCTACCTTCATCAGCAGCAGACAGTTTGCCATGGAGTACATGACCCGACTCAGACGGGACCTCCAAAGCTCAAGTGATGCTAAAAACAGCAGACAAAGATATAGGGGTAATTTTGTATTTTAATTCTGTTTTTTTAAAGTCCCTGTAACATAACCCTATAACCCATCAACCATTTAATTCTCCAATTTCTTTTACACCTCCCCTCTTGCACTCCCTTTCTCCTTGTTTCACACCAGGGTTTTTTTTAAACTCAGGTGGTAAGGAAGTCACTGCAGCAAACACTGCTTTCCTGTGCTCCCTGTGGAAGAGCTTGTGTGCAGGCACATTAGTATTCATTTCTGTACTCGTGTGACTATTCGTGTGTGTGGGGAAGAGGAGCTAATCACTCAGTAGGGGTCTGGTGTGTAAAGGTATTGACTTGACTGTCGACTGTCTGCCTTGGCAGGTAGAGGAGAGGCAGGCAGCATAGCTATTACACAGTTTTTTCTCAAAAGGAGGGTAACTGCCAGAGTGCCTTCATAAACACATACGTATGTATTTCACCCTGCTGGGTAAAAACATAAACCCAAATTTGATACCTAAATTCCTTTACTTAACAAACTGACAAGATAGTTAAATTAGAGCTCACAGAACTAAGTTTAGATACATCAAGCTGTATGAAGGTGATGGTGTCTGCCTATTTCCCCAGCAGAACTTGAGCCTGCAGTCCTGCACCAGGTGTGCCTTTGCCTCAGTGTGTGCGTGTGTGTGTGTAAGAATTACCCACTGGGGCCCATGACCTCACTCGTCATTCACAGTGTGATGCAGTCTGGGATTGATGCCAGTTCTGTAGCCAACTGTGTGGGGTGTTGGGAGGAAAGGTGGGGGGAGGGGGGTTTATGTGTGCGTGCGTGGATATGCATACCTTGTCTGTTCTCCTGTGTTAGAGTGATCATGCTGCCATCCTCAGCCAAGCCTTTCTCTAAATTCTCCAGAATCTGTTAAACATGGTGGGAGTGGAGAGTGGGGATCAAACTTTACAGGGGGTGCTGACTTAATGAAAGTGCTAAACATAATTTCATGTGTATACTGGAATGAGCATTTTTAAAAACTAGAATCTAAGCCATATTTGGATGTTTACACAAGTGGGCTTGAGCATTTACAGGGCTAATGTGCTTTTGTGTGCATGGGTGGTTTTATTGTGCAAAGGCTACACAATATGCATTTCCTTTATGTTTATCCAGAAGCTCTGTTCATGTATGTGTATGTGGCTATACTAACAGCAAGGCAGCCAGTTCTGAGGTTGTGCAGACGGTCCAGAGCCTCCTGGGGCTTGGCCAGGTACTGAGGAAGCTCAGCATGCAGCAGCCGCATGGAGAATGGCACCATAGAACCTGGACAGCAGGGAGGTAGATCAAGAAGGCACGAAATATGTGAGGGAAATGGGAATATAAGAAACAGGGTAGGACATAGCAGGAGACAGCGAAAAAGGAAAAAAGAGAAAGAGGGCAGAGAGAGATAAAGGAAGACACAGAGTGCGAGATGAGAATATAAACTCATCCACCCACACACAGACTGCATAGCCCTGGAGGCAGGAACCTACAGATGGCACTGAGCTGCGTATGGTTGCTTATTAAACCCTCTCATCTCTCCCCCTCTCTCTCTGTGTGCCTCACAGCTCCATCAGTCATGTCTCTGTCTCGCTCTGCTTCTACATCATTCACACTGTCTCACTGTGACTCACACACATGCACAAAAAAACGGATCCCTGAAGAAGTGCCTATATTCAAGTGAGTCCCTGGGCTTTCATCAGAGACTCTTTGATTTTGCCATCAAATCTAAACCCCATCTACAGTAGATGATCCAACTTTGAGTGATGCTTCTACATGACTATGTATCTCTATTTCTATTACCATTATCAATCTGCTTGGACTTTCCCACCTATAGTACAGACTATACATCCTTTTCCTCCATGCACCTCAGTGTCTGTATTACTGCCCTCTTTTACAATATTCTATCCTCTTACTGACTAAATAGATGTCTCATAAGTCTTCATTTGATTTCTTTTGGGCATCAGCAAGTTTTATCAACCTTAATACTTGAAAATATTCAATAGAATAAAGCACTCTTTAACTAAACAGCCAAATATCACAAACAGAACAGTGGATTTGCTTGCTGTGGTTAATTTTGTAACACCAGACAAGCTTACATTGTAGCACAAAATCTTCCTAAATGTAGAAAGCTGTCAGTGCAGTTATAAAGCTGTTAATGGAACATTTCTTGTATAAGCTTTAGTAATGAATAACAAAGTAATGATGAGTTGAGGTACTACTATTACTTGCTAAAAACAAGTTAGTAAATCCAGCATAGCTTTCATGTTGCTAGCTATTTAAAATGGCATTGTCCTTTTTAAAACTAAATGTAGCGCACAATAAAAACATTTTTAACTCTAATTTAAGTTATGAGCTCAGAATATTGCATCTATTTTGTACAGATGTTTAGTTACTGGTCAGGGCGCTCCATGTCATCAAGTCTGTATAACTCAATGCTGGTACAAAAGACAGGAAAGATGAGGACTACTAGGTTGTACATGTATTTTAATGTATATCTATGTATTTTAGGTGTTTGTGTTAAATTGAGATAGAGAATGCAATGTTGAAATGGGCTACAATGTTATAAGCAGGTTACGGATGGAAGAAATCTGTATCAAAAGAGTGCAAAAATAAAATTTGACTTATTTTTTATTCATTCAACTAAGAACTTTGGGCCAAAATGGTTTGAAATTTTTAATTTACACTCAATTGAAATTCATTTTGTTGTCTAAAAATACTAATCCATCTATGTCTTTCTTCTGCTGTCGGAACAAAGCAATTGCAGGATAAATAAAGGTATTCTATTCTATTCTATTCTATTCTATTCTATTCTATTCTATTCTATTCGTGGTGGTCCTATATGTGCATACATATAAATGGAAGACCATCTCTTTTAGTCTATATTTGTTCATTTTATTTTAATTTTAGATTTCACGTAATTGTTGTATTTCTCTTTTTTATTTTCTATAAGAGATTTGGCCGGTTTGTCTTGTCTAAGGCACTTTATTGCATTGTTAGCTATGTTAACCTGCATATGCCAATAAACAATCTAATCTCAATCTGAATGTTCATTAAACTGTTTAAAACCAATTATTGCCCCTAGTACAAATAATATCGATCATTGAGCTAAGGTCAAAGTCCCAGAAAGGTTAGAGTTTGGCTGCAACCAAATCTGATTGAACTTATGAGAAAAGTAATGTATGCCTCTTTGATGTATAGCTCTTTACATCAAACACAGAAAGCTTTAAAAGGCCATTAATGCTAATTGTCCACTCAAATTTTCATTTGATAAAGAAATTATTAACTGATAAAAGTGGTTCTATTCTCACATCTTAATTTAATCCTGATACTTGAGAGAGTGTTACATACTGTAGGCAGGGTGGTCAAAAAGTGCAATCACAGACAAGTGGAGTTGTTGGAGCCTCTTGACGATACAGTCTAACATCAAGCTCCTGGCAAAAACTTTCCTTTGAATATTTAATAGGACAGTGGTGGTATGCTTGTATATCATAGAGCGAGCAAGCTAATAACATATTTAAAACTCTCAGATAAGGCATTCAAAGCAGATTCTTTGAATATGACTATTCAACCTTCAGTTGGATCTTAGAAAGAGAAGCTTTTTAATAAGAGGTGTCTAAAAATCCATGTTTGTACAACTCAAGAGACTGAATGTAACCGTTTTTATGATCAATAATAATGTGCCTCCTAGGCAAAGGTCAATAATAACTAATATGGACAGATGTAGGCAGAGTGTGCATGTGTGTTTGTATGCAAATACCTCTCCTTCCAGGGTAAACTGTAGGGTAGTACTCATAGTACAGGTCTGGCTGATCCAGGTTGCCGAAGGGTTCAAACTCTATCTCAGCATTTTGGAAGAGATTCAGCTTGGTAAGCAGGGCGAGACGTAAAAACCAGAGCTGGAACACAACCAAACTTCTGTGTTTGTAAAATGTTGACACATTTATAAAATCTGGAGATCAAAGGCAACACAAGAAAAAGATGCATTGTGAAAATCATCTTCTGTTTAAGAAGATGATGTTTGCACTGACAATCAACAGACTCTACAATACATACTGTATATGTATTTTTTTACCATTACATTCATCCATCCATTTTCAACTACTTATCGCGGGGGGAGCAGTCTAAGCAGAGAGCCCCAGGCTTCCCTCTCCCTGGACACTTCCTCTCCCCAAAAGGCATGCCCGGGTCAAGAAAAACAGTACAGTGAATGCTTCCAGCATAAGGCTAATTCACTAAGGTGCAAGGGTGCAACACATAAAACAAGAAGAAAACAACAGGTCTGTGTATATTACTGATGAGGAAATTATATATATTCAAATTTATAGCACAATGCCTTGTGGGTAATGCACCATAACATATACTGGTGTAAATAGAAGTGACCCTTGCAATGATTTCTGAATGACTTTTGCGTTAGACTCTTCACATTTACATCAGAGTTGCAACTTAAAATCTGTTGTTAATATCAGCTTTTTTGTTCCAGAACAATATTTTAAGTATTTTAAATAAGTATTTTTTTAATCTTCAACTTTGTCTTTTTACCTATAGATACAATGATTGACACAAGATTTAATAAGAAAATATTAACATTTGCCTTAGGTTTACACATTTGAAACTGTTGCAACATTCAAGTCCTTGAAAGGACTAAGCTATGCTAATTGACTAACTGTGCAGTTCATTCATATACTAATCTATAAATCTGAACATTATAACCCCAGGTATTTCTGTGCTTGTGGAGTGATAAGAAGTGATTGTCTTTTTTCAGGTGCTCCCTTGGCAGAGTGGAAACCCCATTTATTTTTCACACATCCAACGTATGCACTCTGAGGGTCACTCACACACTCTCTTCCCTCAGGGTGCAGCACATAAAACAAGAAGAACATGTTACAAACATGTGAACAAAAATAATTTAATTATTTTTTTTCACTAAAGTTATAACATTACTTAAATCCTAACTTTAACTGTAACACTACGAAAACAAGAATGTTACTTTACCCATAAGCCTTATTGGCTCCAGGAGGAAAATAGGCCCCCTGGGCCCCTACAATGTGTTAAAATAATAAAAAAATGCTCATTGAAGTTATTTTTGTGATAACCATTATGGATTTGCTGTAACAAGCCTGTTGAGCAGGGGGGCAAATCAGCTTCACCGCTTCACCCCAACTGATTGAGCTGAACTGTGGAGGTTCCTGCCTTTGGAGCACTGTCTCCATGACAACGGCACAGCTGCAGTAGATCAGTGATTTAGCTCAGTAACAGTTTGATTGACAGGTTAAACACAAATTACTGCTGACCATTGCAATGACTGATGCATGGTTCTGTATTAAAATATTCACATTTGTCTTAGGTTTGCACCTTCGAGACTGTTGCAACATTCAAGCCTTCATTTAATAAAATAAACATGTTAAAATTACTAAGCATTTCTTTCCATCTGGAGGAAGCTCCAGATGGCTAGCTACGTCATCTTTCAGCTATTATATTCTGTAGCTCAATAAGATAAGTTCTTGGCTCTGGAGTGGGGGATCTGGGTTTGATTCCTGTCTGAGCCATGTTTATGCAATCAAATAATATAAAGATTTTTATTTCCCAGATAAACTGAGTTATATGCTTAATGTATTACTATATTAGTAATCTATATTATAGATTAAGACATTTTCTAAAGTTTCAGTTTTTTCAGTAGTATGTATACTGCTCCTCTGAGCAGTGCTTTAAGCAGCTAGTGTGGCTAAAGAGCATGACTCTGATGCAGGAGATCCTGGTTTGAAACCTGACTAGAACAAGTCTTTCGACAAAATTCAGAAGGATTTACAGGACTATAGTCAAGTTTGAAACATTTTATGATTTTTATAGAAATCAAACTGCTTTTGTTTTATTTGTATATACATTCAACTCATCAGATAGTTTCATTAATGTTTCAACTGATTAATTACAAATAGTTAATTAGAATATTTTACAGTATAATAAAAACCCACACTCCCTCTCTAAAAATCTTTTCACAATAAAAGATATCCAATTGCTTATTAGCATGTTTTCTGCTTTTGATTGGATAGTTACTGACACTGTTTTAAGTTTACCAGTTAAGCACACACATCCCCCAAATCCTTTCAGAAATAAAGTATCAAGTCAAAATCATTAGCTTTTGTAGGAAATGTTTCAACTGCTTTAGCTTTTTCCTCATCTACCACTCATATCCCGTGGCTCAATGGTTTAAGTCAAGGACTTAAACCATTGAGCTATTTTTGAGTTATATATTTAAAATATCAGCAACTTTCAGCTTTATTATAAAAGGATCATCTGTGACTAGTCATTCACACTGTTATGCACTTTATCAAATAACCACACACTTCAACATAAAAGCACAAATTCAGATCTTCAGCTTTATGGTTTATTGTGACTTTATTATATGACTATTTTACAGTTTAGTAATTCGGCACTCACTTCCTCCATATACTTTCAAAAATAAAAGCACCAATCCAGATCTTTAGACTAAATAGCACATTTTCTGCTTTTAACCGGTTAATTATGATTAGTTAATGAGATTACTGTTTAGCAATTACCTGCACATGCTTCCTCCAATGCTCCAACTTATCCTAATTTAAAGCTGTTTTAAATGTTTCCACAACTTTCAACTATTCTTTCAGCTTTTGAGCTCTTTTTACCTATTTTGATACATTCAGCTATATTTCATCAAATTCAGAAATCCTTTACATACGTCCTTCATTTTAGCATTTGTTAAATTCAACTCCTTCAGCTTCTTCTGAAAATATTCAGTGCTTTTTAAACAACTCCGAGGTTTTGTTCAGATACATTCATCTATACGTTATGTGCTTAAGCTATTTTCAGATATGTTTCAAATGTTTCAGCTATTTTCAGCAGTTCTTTAGCAATACATTCAGCATGGAAGCACTCACTGTGCATTTTCTTTTTGAAATGCTTTTTCTACTTATAGATGCTATTGCACGGAGTTGGATGAAGTTCAGCCCTTACAGAGGGGGGAGTAATTGTGCAGGCTGATGGCCACCGGTAGGAAGGATCTCCGGTGACGTTCTGTGAAGCACCCCTAATACTTATCAGCCTTTGGCTTGTCTAGGATATAAAGGAGTTTGACCAGCACCCTCCTCTCAGCTACAGTATGTAGGGGGTCCAGCTCCACCCCCAGAACAGAGCCAGCCCCCTGATCAGTTTGGCCAGTGTATTACTGTCTGCTACATTCATGCTGCTGCCCCAGCAGACCATAGCGTAAATCAGAATCAGAAATCGTTTTTATTCACAAAAGACAAACAAGGAATTGCATCCGGTCTGACTCAGTCTTTTCATACACTCATACCGAACAGTAATTATTTACATATCAATTACAGTTATATACATGCATATATTTACATGAAGGAAATAAAAAATAGAATAAAATAAATAAAAATTGCCCCATACATGTTTTTACTGAGTCCTTGTGATGGAGTTCAGCTCAGACACAGACTAGGGGAAGAAGCTAGCTCTGTGTCTGGTGGTTCTGGTGGCTATGGCTCTGTGGCACCTGCCAGATGGGAAGGAGTTTGAACAGTTTGTGTGCGGGGTGTGTGGGGTCAGCAGTGATGCTGACTGCGTGTTTTTCTGTCTGGCCCGGTACAAATGCTCAATGGATGGAAGCTCAGTTCCAATGGTTTTCTTTGCTGACCGGACCACTCGCCGCAGACTGTTTCTGTCCTGTTTGGTGGCTGAATCAAACCACACAGTGATGGAGGTGTAGAGGACAGACTGGATGATGGTCGTGTAGAATTTGGTCAGCAGCTCCTGTGGCAGGTTGAACTTCCTGAGCTGTCTCAGAATGCACAACCTCAGCTGGACCTTTTTGCGGACAGTGTCTATGTGAGGGGCCCACTTCAGGTCCTGGGAGAATGTGGACCCCAGCTCCAGCTGGTTCTGACTGCACAACTGGACCAGCTGCTCCACCTCCCGCCTGTATGCAGACTCATCACCATCCTGGATGAGCCCAACGACTTTCATCTTGATACTTCAGGAGCTTCATAGATGGGTGCAGTCATTAGTGTAAAGGAAGGAAAGCAGTGGGGAGAGAACACACACCTGTAGTGAGCGCTGGTGCTGATGGTGCAGGTGCCAGATGTAATGCTGCTGCCCAGCCTCACCTGCTGCCTCCTGTCAGTCAGGAAGCTTCTGAGCCACTGGCAAGTGGGATTGGGGACAGGGAGCTGGGTCAGTTTGTGGTTGAGTATTCCACGGGTGATGGTATTAAAGGCTGAATTGAAGTTCACAAACAGAATCCTGGTATACATGTATGTGCCAGAAAGATCCAGGTGCTGGAGGATGTAGTCCCAGGTTTACTGCATCATCAGTCAACTTATTTTTCCTGTGGGCAAACTGCAGGGGGTCCAGCAGGGGGTCTGTGATGCCCTTCAGATTCCTCAGCACCAACCTCTCTTCATGACCACAGACGTCAGGGCGACAGGCCTATAGTCATTCAGGCTGGTGATGGTGGACTTCTTAGAGAGGGGCACGTTGGTGGACTGTCTTAAGCAGTTGGGCACTGTAGACAGCCGCAGAGACCAGCTGAAGATCTCAGTGAGGATTAGAGCCAACTGGTCAGCACAGACTCTGAGGCAGGTTGGGGAAACACCGTCAGGTCCAGGGCCTTTCTGGCTTCCTGCCTCTGAAGGAGTCGGCAGACATCTCCTTCACAAATCCTCAGTGCTGGCAGGGGTCTGGTGACGGGAGGGTGTGAATGTTGGGGGGTGTGAGTGAGCCTATTGTGTGTCCAGGAGGTGTGAGTTGGTTCCTTTCAAACCAGCAGTAGAACTTGTTAAGGTTGTCTGCCAGGTGTTTGCTAGCTTGAGGGTGTTCTTGTTAATGATGTGCTGCAGGCCTCTCCAGACTGACACAAAGTTGTTTGTTGATAGGATGTTTCTGCAGACTTTGAACATATCTCCTATTAACTACTGAAAATGAAGTTATTGAATTTAGAGTGTGACGCCTTTCAGGTGCGGAGGAAAAATGTTAAACGATTGATTCTATAAACCTGTCACAGTGAGAGCTCCACACTGGCATCTTGGGAAGTAGTTCAAGTGATTGCTCATACCTCTCTTATCAAATAGCGCATCTTGGACGTATTTTCTACGTTTGTAAACTAGCTTCAGCAGTAAGAAGGAGAAACGGTAGCAGCTCATGCTCTACAACTTGTATTATAATGCAAGAAATGAACGCCTTGTGTGGACATTTTTTATTCTGCTGTCTAGCAGCACATAGTGCATGCACTGTGAGGACAGCACACAGAGTGTTCGCTATGGAAGTAGTGCTAACATTACACTGCAAAGGAAGCTCCGTGAATAGACAGACCTTTTTAAGCTGGTCTTATTGACCAGCTTATCCAGTATGGTCTCAGTACAAGATACAAGAGGTGGGAGAGAGTAGGATGGTTGCTAAGCTATCATCCTTGCTTGAAAACGGGTCCCATCAGTAATATGATGCAGCTCCAGATTATTACAACCAACAAGTTTCTAAGGGACAGATGTCGAAAGCCTTTTCTTTCTGCTACTGTCAGACTTTACAATTTGAGTATTCTTACTGAATGACTGATCACTATTGAACACTTTAGAATGGAATTAATGGTCATATATAAATGACCCACAGTGCAATTGGTTGTATTATTGTATATATATATACACACTCTATTCTCACCCTCCGCGGGTGGTCTCATCCGTTTTTCCAAGCTCGGGTCCTTACCAGAGGCCAGGAAGCTTGAGGGTTCTGCGCAGTATCCTTGCTGTTCCTAGGACTGCACTTTTCTGGACTGAGATGTCGGATGTTTTTCCAGGGATCTGTTGTAGCCACTCCTCCAGTTTGGGGTGACTGTGGCCATCACCTTCCAAGCCTTCTCCAGTTCTTCTCTGAGCCCTTGGTATTTCTCTAGTTTCTCATGTTTCTTTTTCCTGATGTTGCCATCGCTTGGTATTGCCACATTCACACGGCTTTCCTCTATTCTTTGCCATTACCATTCTGTCTGTCTGTATCTCCAAGTCCCAGAGGATCTTGGCTCGCTTGTTCTCTACTACCTTGGGAGGTGTTTTCCACTTTGACCTTGGGGTCTCCAGTCCATACTCTGTGCAGATGTTCCTGTATACTATGCCAGCCACTTGGTTATGGCGTTCCATGTATGCTTTCCCTGCCAGCATCTTACACCCTGCAGTTATGTGCTGGATCGTCTCAGGGGCCTCTTTGCACAGTGTACACCTTGGGTCTTGTCTTGTGTGGTAGATCTGGGCTTCTATTGGTCTGGTGCTCAGGGCCTGCTCCTGTGCTGTCCTTCAGCCCAGCCCTTTCAAGCCATTGGTAGGATTTGTTGAGATCAGCCACTTCAGTTATGTTCCGGTGGTACATCCCGTGCAAGGGCTTGTCCTCCCATGATGGTCCCTCTTCCAGCATCTCATCCTCTGTTCTCCACTGCCTGAGACATTCACTCAGCACGTCATCTGTCGGAGCCTTATCCTTGCTGTACTTATGGATCTTGGATGTTTCATCCTGGATAGTGGCTCTCACGCTCACTAGTCCTCGGCCTCCTTCCTTGCGGCTAGCGTACAGTCTCAGGGTGCTGGATTTGGGGTGGAACCCTCCATGCATGGTGAAGAGCTTTCGTATATATATATATATATATATATATATATATATATATATATATATATATAAATAACAAGGTCTGCGTCAGGTATTGGGGAACCAGAGCACCTTGGCGAGAAGTGGGCTACTGGAACAAGAAAGAAACGGCTGAGATGCGAGAACAAGGCTCTGTTGGAATGTTACTACTCAAGTAACCCTAGTCAGAGAGGTTACATGCAAAGAATGTGCGGCGAATGGGAACGGAGAAACCCACATTCAAGGCTGACTGCGAAGCAACTAGTAGCTCAGTGTTCCAACATCACAACTTGAGATTCACGAGATACATATGGCAAGGGGGAGCCAGGATGCCAGGTCAGAGGGGAGGTTTCACCGTCTCCCCAACCGGAAATTGGGTACGAAGCCCCAATGAGCACAGATACGCTGAGCGAGGCAGCGACTGACCTGAAAGATAAGATCATGGCGAGATTGAAAAGGCAACCCCGAAGCCAACTACAACGGCTAAGTGAAGTACCATCAGAAAGTCTCATGGAAGATGTGAATGCAGCATTGAGAGCGATCCCTACCACAACAATCACAGAAACAAATGAGCTGATATACGCTTCAGCATCAGTGATCGTAGAGGTGCTTGGCTATAAGAGCTATAAGAGCAATCATGGGAGCCATGAGAAACAATACCCACCATTGAAACGAAGGTTGGAGGCAAAAATCAAGGCAGCTCAGAGGGAAGTGAGGCCCAGAGAGGTGCAATGAAAAGACCGATGCCCAAGAGGTACAGCCAGATGCCCATACCTGAAGCACTCGAAACTGCCAAGCAAAGGCTACAAGCCTTCGCCAGCTGCCTAAAGAGATACACCAGAGATAACGAAGCCAGACGATTCAACCAGCTGTTCGCAACACAACCTGCGAAAGTGTACTCTCAATGGCAGGGTAATAACAACAGAGCAGACCCACCAAGGCTGGAAACTGAACAGTACTGGAAGGGTATATGGGAGAGGGAGGCATCACACAACAGCGATGCACAGTGGCTGGTGGATCTGAGGGAAGATCACAGCAACCTCCCTGAACAGAATCCAGTGACTATCACAGTGGCAGGCATCCAACAAAGGTATGGAAAACTGGACAGCACCTGGCCCTGACATGATCCACACCTACTGGCTAAAGAAGCTCACTGCAATCCATGAGCGCCTGGCAGCACAAATGAACCAGCTGCTAAGGGATGGGACTTACCCTAAATGGCTAACCGAAGGGCGAACGATCCTGATAATGAAGGATCCCTCACAGGGTACAGTCCCATCCAACTACCGGCCAATAACCTGTCTCTCCACAACATGGAAACTCATGTCAGGCATCATCGCGGCTAAGATAAGTGGGCACATGGGTCAATACATGAGCAAAGCACAGAGGGGCATTGGTAAGGATACCAGAGGAGCCAAACACCAACTCCTGGTTGACAGAACAGTCGCCCAAGACTGCAGAGTGCGACACACCAACCTGTGCACAGCCTGGATCGACTACAAGAAAGCCTATGACTCAATGCCACACACTTGGATCACTGAATGCTTGGAGCTGTACAACATCAACAGAACTCTAAGGGCCTTCATAGCAAACTCTATGAGGTTGTGGAGAACCACCCTTGAAGCCAATGGGAAGCCACTTGCCCAAGTATCCATCAAATGTGGCATATATCAAGGAGATGCACTGTCCCCACTGCTTTTCTGCATAGGTCTGAACCCCCTCAGCCAAATAATAAACAAGACTGGCTATGGATACCGACTCCGGAACGGGGCTATCGTAAGTCACCTCCTCTACATGGATGACATCAAGTTGTACGCCAAGAATGAGCGAGACACAGAAGGGGTCTCACTCCCAGAAG
Organism: Betta splendens; assembly: GCF_900634795.4. Taxonomy (NCBI): domain Eukaryota; kingdom Metazoa; phylum Chordata; class Actinopteri; order Anabantiformes; family Osphronemidae; genus Betta; species Betta splendens. The sequence continues at coordinate 16,137,155 of NC_040900.2, read as the reverse complement.
GAACAATAGCAGACATTGAGGACAGTTACAAGTACCTTGGAATACCACATGCGAACGGCAACCTTGAACAGGCAACAAGGAATGCGGCAACAGCCAAATACCTCCAATGAGTAAGGCAAGTCCTAAGAAGCCAGCTCAATGGCAAGAACAAATCCCAGTCAATAAACAGCTACGCCCTGCCAGTGATCAGATACCCTGCAGGAATAATAAGGTGGCCAAAGGAAGAGATACAGACCACAGATGTTAAGACACGAAAGCTCCTCACCATGCATGGAGGGTTCCACCCCAAATCCAGCACCCTGAGACTGTACGCTAGCCGCAAGGAAGGAGGCCAAGGACTAGTGAGCGTGAGAGCCACTATCCGGGATGAAACATCCAAGATCCATAAGTACATCAAGGATAAGGCCCCGACAGATGACGTGCTGAGTGAATGTCTCAGGCAGTGGAGAACAGAGGATGAGATGCTGGAAGAGGGACCATCATGGGAGGACAAGCCCTTACACGGGATGTACCACCGGAACATAACTGAAGTGGCTGATCTCAACAGATTCTACCAATGGCTTGAAAGGGCTGGGCTGAAGGACAGCACAGAGGCACTCATCCTGGCCGCACAGGAGCAGGCCCTGAGCACCAGAGCCATAGAGGCCCAGATCTACCACACCAGACAAGACCCAAGGTGTAGACTGTGTAAAGAGGCCCCTGAGACAGTCCAGCACATAACTGCAGGGTGTAAGATGCTGGCAGGGAAAGCATACATGGAATGCCATAACCAAGTGGCTGGCATAGTATACAGGAACATCTGTGCAGATTATGGACTGGAAACCCCAAGGTCAAAATGGGAAACACCTCCCAAGGTGGTAGAGAACGAGCGAGCCAAGATCCTGTGGGACTTCCAGATACAGACTGACAGAATGGTAACGGCGAACCAACCAGACATTGTGGTGGTGGACAAAGAGCAGAGGAAAGCCGTAGTGGTGGATGTGGCAATACCAAATGGTGATGGCAACATCAGGAAAAAGGAACATGAGAAACTAGAGAAATACCAAGGGCTCAGAGAAGAACTGGAGAAGCCTTGCAAGGTGAAGGCCACAGTGGTGCCTGTGGTGATCGGAGCACTGGGGGCAGTGACCCCCAAACTGGAGGAGTGGCTACAACAGATCCCTGGAAAAACATCCGACATCTCAGTCCAGAAAAGTGCAGTCCTAGGAACAGCAAGGATACTGCGCAGAACCCTCAAGCTCCCTGGCCTGTGGTAGAGGACCCGAGCTTGGAAAGTGGATGAGACCACCCGCGGAGGGTGAGAATAGAGTGGTATATATATATATGCATAATTCATAGATTCATAGAGCATTTATCTCTTTTATAACTTACACTGGCATGTTCTTTGTTGTTTTAACAGAAATTTCTCCACTGTAGGATGAATAAAGGTTTAGCTTTACTTAGACAAAACACCTCTATGGGTAGTATTAGAGTACTATTAGACATTAGAAAATACTGCACTTTACACTTGAATGCAACTGGCTAACATCAGACAACCGGGCTGCCAGAAAGAATGTATGGAAGTCTCTAGCTTCCTACCTGCAGTGAGTCGGTCGTGTGGGACGTTGGTTGACCGGCCTTTCCATATCCCTGGCCATGAGCTGTGAGCAACCGGCCCGTTAGATCTACCGCAGCACGCCAGTTCTTACTGCTCTGCAAGAGAGAAGAGATGCAACATACTGTATGTGGAAGACGTATCGTAAAGGATTTACTCTGTTCTAAAAACTGAAGTAGTGCATAAGAGACATTTATGCCTTTTGATAAAAATCTAATTTTGAAATCAGTTAAATTTTATTTATATAGCACTAAATCACAACAAAGTTATCTCAAGGCACTTTACAAGGTAAGGTTTGAAACCTTACACAACTAAATCCAACAAATCCTACATTCAGCAAGCCTTTCATTGTAATTAGTTACAATTTAACAGCAACAGTGGAGGAAAAACTCCCTCTCTAACGAGGAAGTAACCTCCAGCAAAACCAGGCTGAATGTGGGTGGCCATCTGCCTCAACCAGTTGAGGGAGAAAGAGAAAGGGACAAGCACAACTACTGAAGAGAAAGAGACAAGGTTAGTTAAACATGTGATGAGAGGTTACTGGATAGAAGAGATAGAAGGAAATAGAGGAATTCAGTGTATAAATGGTTATCAAAATAGAAGGTTTTAAGCCTGTGTGTGTGACAAAAACGCTTCTCTCCTGTGGAATCTAAGAGGAGCTTGGTGTTCTGCTGGGGGGCACAAGGAACTAAAAGGTCTTTAAGATAAGAAGGAGCATTATCATTAAAGGCTTTGTGGGTAAGTAAGAAGATAGATCACATTTCTCCTCCTCCCGTAAAATGTAGGACAGAATTTAAAATTCTCCTAGACCCGTCAGAACTCTGGCTGCTTTATTTTAAATTAACTAGAGGCTTTTTAAAGGAGCTGTTACGACATGAGCAAGGGGTTATAATCCAGCCTAGAGATAAAAAATGCATGAATCAGTTTCTCTGCATCACTCTAACAGAGGATGCTTCTAATTTTAGCTATATTTCTGAGATGAAAGTAGGCGGTTCTAGAGATTCCTTAATATATGATGTGAAGTAGAGATCCTGCTCAAAGATGACACCAAGGTTCCTCACCGTAGAATCTGAAGCTAATGTTATGTCATTCAAGGTAGCCATCTGATTCAATAGTGTCTCTCTGTGATTTTTAGGCCCAACTAAAAGAACCTCAGTTTTATCTGAATTTAGTTAAAGGAAGTTTTGGGACACTTGGGATTTGACGTTCTTTAAACAAGTTTAAATTTTGACTATTTGATCGGTTACATTTGGTTTCAGAGACGGCTATAACTGACTGTCATCTGTATAGCGAGGATTTATAGAAAGGTTCCTAATATTACCTAGATGAGACATGTATAGACTGAACCATATCTGACCAAGCATAGAACCCTGCGGTACTCCAAAGCTAATCCTTGTGCATATGGAGGATTTGCCGTTAACATGGACAAACTGGAAGCTGATGAAGCTGAAAACGAGGACGCAGCCTGGGTTAACAAAAGCAGCTGCAGTCAGTCCTGCCAAGGGGCATAGGGTGGCAGGTTCTACTCTGTATTTTTAGATGTTTGTGTAAAATTGAGATACAGAAAGAGTAGAGAAATGAGAACTGACAGCAGTAGTGCTCATTATCTGCACATACGTGCACACACACGCAATGTTGAGATGGTCTCTAAAGTTATGAGCAGGTTACGAATAGAAGAAATCTAGATCGAAAGAGCAGAAGTGAAATTTAACATAGTTATAAGAAGAAAAATAAGAAGTAAGAACACTGGGTGAAAAGAGTTGGATAAAGTAGCACTATAGACAACAACTCTAAGGGCCTTTGTTGCAAACTCGATGAGGTTGTGGAGAACCACCCTTGAAGCCAATGAGAAGCCACTTGCCCAAGTATCCATCAAATGTGGCATATACCAAGGAGATGCACTGTCCCCACTGCTGTTATGCATAGGTCTGAACCCCCTCAGCTAAATAATAAACAAGACTGGCTATGGATACCGACTCCGGAACGGGGCCACCATAAGTCACCTCCTCTACATAGATGACATCAAGCTGTACGCCAAGAATGAGCAAGACATCGACTCGCTGATCCACACCACCAGGATCTACAGCTCGGACATTGGGATGTTATTCGGGCTCGTGAAATGTGGATGGTGACAAAGGGAGGCAAGGTAATCCACAAAGAAGATGTCTCACTGCCAGAAGGAACAAAAGCAGACATAGAGGACAATTACAAGTACCTTGGAATACCACAGACGAACGGCGTCCTTGAACAGGCAACAAGGAATGCGGCTACAGCCAAATACCTCCAACGAGTAAGGCAAGTCCTAAGCAGCCAGCTCAATGGCAAGAACAAATCAATAAACAATAAACAGCTACGCCCTGCCAGTGATCAGATACCCTGTGGGAATAATAAGAAAGGAACAGATACAGACCACAGATGTTAAGACACGAAAGCTCCTCACCAGCAACAGCAGCCAAAGCATGTGGAAGTTAATGTCTTTGACTGCGCCAAAACACTGCTTCTCTTTCCCCTCCTGCGATAAGTTAAGGGACAGCAGACCCTACTTAGGTGAGCAAATGAATAGCAAATCCAAGTGCTGGAATCTCAGCTCCAAAAACATGAGAGTCCATAGGTACTGAGAGGGTATAGACACAAACATAATAGAGAGAAGAAGCGAATTGAAATCCTGACAGCACCGCCAGCGACCCACCAGGACCATCGTGTCCAACCCTTGCTCTAATCCTAACCAAACTCAATTCTAACCTTAGCCCTAAAATAACATCTTAACGCTCAAACGTGGCTTGGTAGCTCAGTTGGTAGAGTAGTAAAAGGTTTTGGGTACAAGACCACTAGAGCACCACGTGCAATAGCTACAAGGGCGTCTTGAATGGCAGCCCACTGGTCTCTCGGGATGGGTTAAATGCAGAAATACATTTTGTTACAATGTGCTGTACTGTACATATATTCAAACAGGCCTTCTAAGTTGTGAGGACTGGCCAAAATGTCCTCACTTTGGTAACAAAATACATACACACACGCACACATACTATTAACAGCTTGCTTTATTTGGGATTTGTTGAGTTTAGCTGTGTAAGGTCTTAAACATTATTTTGTAAACTGCCAGGAGATAACCAAGTTGTGAATTGGCAATATATAAATAAAACTGAATTTAATTGAGTGCCATTTTGAACAGTTCAAAATGTTGTTTTCAGTCGATTGACCAGGGCTTCATCAGCAGTCAGAAGACACTTCTCAGTATTGAGTATCTGGCTGCTTTGTCATAGATGAGCATAAAAACAGCAGCTGCCAGACTGCCCTCCAGAGGTTAATCAGTTACTAGTGTTCACAGTTCATCATAAATACAGTTTTATAAAACAGCATTCAGTATCAAAATCAAAAGTAGCATTTCTGGCACTTTTATTTTAAACTACTACTCTCCGGCGAGAGCAAGAGTTGCTGCATGTTTTAACACCGTCTGCTTTATTGTCCTCTCCTTTTCATACAACTCGTGTATTCTTCCTGTGATGGTGCATCATTAGGGAGGCTCACAAGTGCCGTCATTCATTGCGATTCTATTAACGCTCCTCAGACCGACATCTTCCAACACTCATCTGCCTGCAGATTGTAGCTAACCACTTAACTATTTTATTTATTAGCTTGTCTTGCTTTTGTTTACACTTCTCCCACAGCCTACATCCAATGTAGTCTGCCAAAGTCTCACTCTGCTGTTTGTTTAGGTTTGGCTAGGTATTATTGTCAAAATTCATATCAACACTGGACTGTACTAACCACAAGGAAATGATAAACTGTCAAAAAAGTAACAACCATTTTCATACTTCGCCATCAAAATATACCATATCACTGAATATTGTTGCATGTGTGTGTAGTTTTTTTACATCAGTCTTGTCCATAAAGTACAGTAAGCAACTTACGATTAGCTGTTTGAGGCCTGTAAAAGATGGCTCCACTGAGTTGGCGGTGAGAACCTGACGCTTCATGGCTGCTTGTTCTCCCAGGAGACGAATCATCAGGTCTTTTACAGCATCACCCTGCATCAAAATAAAAGAAATACAACTGAGACTCGTCATAACAACAACATTAATATCAATATCAAGAAGACGAAGAACTTTAGTTGTCCTGAAGTGGGGAAATTCCGCCTCACTAAAGCACAATAAAGCACAATACAGAGTTGATTTGACTTTATACATGCTTGTATGTAAGACAAAGACTAGAGAAATAGTATACACTTTACTCTGAGGGGGGTGTGGTTGGAGCCTTTGCACAACTAATAAACACTTGATGTGTAGCTACTGGCATCAGAAAAACTATAACACTATTACATTGATTAGCTTGATATGAGCTGATGCACTTGGCATTTATACGATGCATGTCCCATGTTCTTTGCTATTCTACATGTTTTGGTCATGCTGTTCCTTTCACCAAGGCTTGCATGATACTCTTATTTGAGTTCAAAACATTTAAACAGATATTAATATCACTACTCCAAGTTATTAATTATAAATTGATTTAGTTAAAATAATATTTCAGATGAATTGTAGTCTAGTGTTCAAACTGCACAGAAAATGTAGATAAAGTTTACAATACATGAACCAAAAATTACATATATCATGATTTATATTTATTCAAGTAGGGAAACCATGGCATTCCACGAGGAAACCAAAATAACCTTAACTGAGAGATGGTCCACAACCTTAAATAAATAAATCAGAAATCCATTGCCATTAATATTTCTCAATGATTACCAAATTTGTTTTTAATGTTAGTATTCAAGTAAAAGTAGTCCATGCAATGCAAACATTACAACTTTCTTTTACTCTAGTACTGTAATTTAAATGATATAGTTAGAAATACATTAAACAAGACCACGAAGCAGCATGTTGTATTCATGTGTTAACCCTAAACATACTGTGAAATATGTTTAAAACTGAATAAATCCTACTTTAAAAGCTACTCTGAACTAGATAAAGCATTTCCAAAGGAAAATGCACAGTGAATGCTGCCATGCTGAATGCATTCCTGGAGAATCGCTGAAAGTAGTTAGTAGTAGTAGTAGTAGTAGTTAAAGCATGTAAGACACAGATGAATGTATTTAAAGAGAACGAGTTGTTTAAACAGAGCTGAATGTTTGCAGAAGAAGTTGAAGCAGTTAAATTTCAAATTGAGGAAAGTTTTCTGAAACTGAAATAACTGCTGAAAATACAGAAGGACAATATATGTAAATATAACAAAAACAGCTAAATCTTATAAAAATAAAAACAAAAATAATTGGGAAAATAATTAAATAAATAAGTAAGCAAGTACAGTAATAAATAAGTTCAAGAGATAAAAGAATAGCTTAAAGTTATGGAAACATTTAATACAACTGAAAGTAGCTGCAGAGGAAAAAAGTTGGAGCTTTGGAGGAAACATGTGCAGGTAATTGCTAAACAGTAAAATGGTCATAAGTCATAATAAACCAATTAAAAGCAGAAATACTGCTATTTTTAAGCTAAGGTGCTTTTAGTTTGAAAGTATAGGGAAGTGTGGGTAATTGCTAAATTGTATAATAGACTCATTAACTACTCACAATACACCAAAGCAAAGCAGTTGAAAGCAGAAATATTGCTATATTTAGCTAAAGATTTAGATTAGTAGATTAGTGGTGTTCTTTTGAAAGGATATGTACAAAACAAGCAGGTGATATTACTAAACTATTAAATAATCATATTTAACCAGTCAAAACCAAAATTAGAAACTTTAATTTTGAAAGTATTTGAAAAAGGTGTGTGGACAATTGCTAAACTGTAAAACAGTCTTATTATTTAGCAGTCATTAACCATTCAGAAGCTAAACAGTAAAATATTACATTATTATTATATTATTAACTAGTCATAATAAACTAGCTGAAAGCCCAAATATTGTTATTTTTAGCTCTGATCAAGATCTGAATTGGTGCTTTTAATTTGAAAGGACTTGGAGGAAGCCTGTGCAGGTAATTGTTAAACAGTATATTAGTCTAATTAACCAGTAATAATAAAGCTTCTTCTGAATATTTGCAGAAGAAGTTTAAATAATTGCATTTCAAATTAAGGAACTTGAAAAAGACTTGTTGAAATTGAAGAAAGTGGGTGAAGGTTTGCTGAACATGAAACATAGCTGAATAAGTATAAGAGCTGAAAGAATAGTTGAAACATTTAAAACAGCTGAGAGTACCTGAAGAGGAAGTAGTTGAATTTTACATTGAGAAAAGTTGGAGCATTGGAGGAAGCATGCACAAGTAATTGCTAAAATATAAAAAAGGCTCAGTATTCATAATTAACCAACCAAAAGCAGAAAAAGGACATAGCTGAAGAGCTTTCTGCATACGGACAAAACACTTTTTCACGTCACGTCATTTTAACACATAGCAGCCTAGGGGGATTATTCCCGTCCTGAACCGCTAAGGCTTATGGGTAAAGTAACCGTTCTTGTGTTTGTAGTGTTATAGTTAAAGTTAGATGTAATGTAAAGTAATGTTATAACTTTGGTGATATTAGGTTAACATTTTGTTCATGTTTATTGTGTACTTGGTTTTTTGTGTGCTGCACCCTGAGGAAAGAAAGTGTGCATTTGAGTGACCCTCAGGCGCAGTGATATATTAGATGTGTGAAAAATGAATGGAATTTTGCACTCTGCTAAGGGAGCGTCCAAAAAAATAACAATGTCTTGTTGTTTCAAGGAATAAAATTCTGATGTTTACTTTATTAAACAAAGACTTGAATGTCCCAACAGTCTCAAAGTTGTAAACCTAAGGCAAATGTCAATGTTTTAGTACAAAATCATGTGTCACTCATTGTATCTGTAAGTAAGATGACAAAGCTATAGAGCCATCGAAGCTTCTAATAATATTAAGATACTTAAAATGTTTTTATTGAACAAAACACTGCTTTTAACAACAGATTTTAAAGGAGTCATATCATACTTTTCATTCTAAAAAATATTAGAGTTTAATGTCTCAGTAAGGTCTCTGTAAATTTTCATCCCATAAAACCCTTTAGATCGTCCACACTGCCCCTGTCAATATGTGGTTCTCACTCCCCATCAGCAAACGCTGTGTTTTCTGGGCGTGTCGCAAGCGAAGCTGCTCAACACACCTCTGTGCGGAAGCGCATACCTTTTTTGTTGTTGTTTTTTTTTTTTAAATTGGCTCCATGGATACGAGCCACCGCACGGTTACAATACAATAGGTGGCAGTAGTGCGACATTGAGAATGCAATCCACTGCAATCCTCCACATAAGAAGACGACCCACTACAGGACTGCACAATATTAGCCAGCTGATTCGTAGCGTTGTAGAACCATACGTCTACGATCCCGAATCTGACCCTGAAGCTGAAGAGGAGGCTGTTGAAGTCGCCACATTTCGGCTGATGCAAGATGTGTCTCATTGGTAATGTCGCATTTACTTCAATTTAATTGATTTATGTAATTTGCAAAGCGACTAGCGGTTGCTAATGCGTATGCTAAATGGCGTGTGCAGCTTGAATATTCACAACACGACTTACCTGGAAAACTCTCGTTAATAGAAAACACTACTTTAGATTACATTATACAAATAAATAAGTTTGAGAGCATAGCTGAAATAATATAAATACATTTTACATTTACACATTTCACTGTTTTTGTCTTACTTGTGCTGCTGCTCTGACAATTTTATTTTAAAAATGTGCATTAATATTTAGAGCAATCACTGCATGACCTTCCTGGGAACAAAAAGCATTGGTTCAAATTATATATTGACCTAACGTATTTTTACTGCTTTTAATTGTTTTTTTGTCATTCTTGATGAATTTGACAGTAATATGTCTCTGTATCTGAAGTTGTTACAGGTATCTAGTCTACAGAGGCTAGTGAGCTGGTGCTGAGGATTCCTGGGGTGAAGAATCGGAGTTGCCATCTCTTCATGCTTGGGTTGTAGATGAAGGCAGTTTCCTGATGGATAAAACACTAAAACACTCATAGTATGATTGATGTAGACCACCTGTGGAATAACTCCTTTACCATTTGAGTAAAAATGTGTTTTTTGTGAGTGCAACACTCATTAAGAATTTTTTTATTTTATTTATATATAATTTATACGCTTTTTATTTATGGCCGATTGAACTTTATAGCTTACCATATTAGAAAGAGAAAAACATGTAATTTCAATACTATGATTTCCTAAATAAAAGTGTTTTACCTTCAGAAACAGAGTTTAGTGAAATACATAATAGTTAAAGCCAACTTTATTGTAAACCAAAAAAATACACCACTACTCCAAAGTTAGAACAAACTGTTACCTTCACACTCCAATGTGCAATGTATAGGTTACTGAGTTAATTAAGAGGTCTGGGGGTTTGAGGTCAGAAGCTTTTGCAGGGCCTTGAAGACGAAATGCATGAAAGTAGGGTAAACAGGGAGATGTGGTGATCCTTGTTCTCATCACTATTTGGAAGACTGAGCGGAAGCAGTCCTCTACCAGATGGAAGCTGTGGCTGTCCTCACCATCACCTCATCAAAACAAAAGGTATTGCAATCAGAATTGTAGATTAGTGAAATGTTAATTATTATGTAGGTCAAAACCTTCTCTAATGTAAGAACACACAATACCAGACAAAAAATTAAACCAAACAAGAGGACAGGCCTGTCTGTGCTAAAACAACAGATAAACAGTTGTTACAATTCAAATATAAAATCTAAACAGTATATACCAATTAAAATCTTCTATTACCTATCTTACTGTTGGTACATACAAACGTACATACCTTTACTCCTGAGCTGGGCAGCAGATGTCCGTGTACCAACAGTCTGTAGAGATTTCTCTGTTTGACAGCCTCCTTGCATGTGGGCAACTGGGATTTGCCCTCCTACAGTATAGAAAAGACTGTTACATTTACTGTAAATTGTATTGGTCCTACAAATATAATGGCTATGGTACAAGCTATCCGTAACTGACCAGATAAGCAGCAGGTATTGTAGAGATGTGACTAATTAGCAACTAAGCTTGAAACACAACACAGTAATCATTCCAACTAATCATGTTAGAATTTGATAGAACAATGACATAACCCAAAATCACAAGTTGATTTAGGCTGTGACACAGGACTGGGTAATAAACATAACCGCGTTCATCTGCAGGTTCTTTTTGTAGCGATCGACCAGCTGTAGCTCTAAAGTGCAAAGGCCTAAAGGCATGCTAACGGCTAATGCAACACAAACAGGAGCGGCAGCACGTCAACAGGACAAAAGCTCGATCCACCGTTTCCTGCCTGTCGCCGATCGAAGGCCCATCACTATTAGCTGTTCCCCACACAGGTGTGCACCAACTCAGAGTAGCACATTTGAAAAGGGACAAAGGCTCGGTTGACTCACTGTAGCCGTTAGCGACGCTAGCGATTAGCTTGTCTCACATGTGGGTTACTGCATTTTAAACAGACCCAACTAACATATTTAGATATCACAAGTATCAAGCACAAACTTACTACAGCGAGCTAGATCCACCGCTTCCTGTCTGTCGCCGCTGGAAGGGCGATAACGATCAGCTGTTCCCCGCAGGTGTATGTGATTACAGAAAAAGGACAGACGCTAGACCCACCGCTCCCTGCCTGTAGCCGCTCGATGCCGATAGTCATTAGCTTTTCTCCACACAGGTGTGTGGCTGCAGGAGCCCACATGAGCACATTTGAAGGGGACAAAGGCTCGGTCGAATGGCTGTAGCCGTTAGCATAGCTAGCTAGTAACTTGACTCACACATAGGTTACTACATTTTAAATGGACAAACTAACATTTTAAAACATTATAAATATCAAGCATGTACTTACTTCAGTGAGTGGATGACGGACTTTAGGAATAGGTCCTTTTTTTCCAACAGGAGCCGTGAAACAAATCCAGCATTGTACGCACCCTCGTTTGAAATGCACATACGTATAAATGCTGAGGCAGTGTTTCTGGCACCGGTCCGTTAAAAATATAAGTGACCCACAAATCCTCACTTGTTGATCCCTTGGTAAAGTGAAGAGACTTTGGTGTTGGTTAGAACACCTAAGAACCGAACTATTTCTATGGGAGGACTTGGGCGCTGCCGTGCTGGTCTGTTCACGGTGAGTGAGAGGGGGGAAATGGCGGAAGTCCAGTTTTGGTTCGGGATCATTGTGGGGGTGGTGGTTCAGGATTTGCAAGGAGAACTTTCAACCAGTGTGACGACAACTGGGACACGGCCTCAGAGTAGGTCGTGGCTGTTTTCATTGGATGAGAAAATTTACGTTTTCAAAATGTGAAAAAAGCAGGAAATGCATTTCTACCGTGCTCAATGTGTGTATATGTGACCCATAGAGTCATAGGGACGCTCCAAAATGTCTAAAAAGTGGATTTTGCATGATATGGGCCCTTTAAGGTGCAAACAGAGTCTAATGCGAAAATCATTCAACAATCATTGCAAGGGTAACTGCTTCTCACACCAGTTTCTGTTAGGGTGCATTACCTATAATGCGTTGCCCTCTAAATTTGCATAAAATGCTGAAGTCAGCCACACCAAATGCTGAGAACACTGCTCAGAGCAGCACTATACATACTATTTGAAAAACTGAAAATGAAAAAAGCTGAACAGTGGCGAAACATTAACCATATAACTTAATTTATCTGGGGAATACATAAATTTATATTATAATGTCATTGCATGAACATGACAGAGACGGGATTCGAACCCCTCTCCTGAGTCAAAGATTTTAGACATTGCGCCAAAGCACATCAAAGCTAAGAGAAGACAAAGCCAACGGACTTTCTTTGGATGGAGACAAATATTTAGTAATTAATATATTTATTTTTTAGCAACAGTCTCAAAGGTGTAAACCCAAGGCATTTTTTAAACACAAAATCATGTCAATTATTGTATCTTTAAAATATTTTTGAATCTTTGTTGAAAAACAGATTTTAAGGTGCAACTCTGCTTTAAATATTAAAGATTTAAAGAGTGTAATGCAAAAGTCATTCACTAATCATTTCAAGGGTAACTGCTATTTACACCAGTTTCTGTTATGGTGCACAGGGCATTGCGCTATAGGTTTGCGTATATTGCTAAATTCATTCCTTAAAAAAAGCTAAAAAAAGTTTTAAATAGCTGTAAGTGGTTGATACAATACAACTATAGCTATATATACGTATATAAGAAAGATCAGGTAGTATAAAAAAAAGGTGAATGTGTACACCTACAGCTTATATACAACTTATCTACTTCAGCTGCGCCGTTGTCATGCTGTTGCCAGCTCTCCCACTAATAATAAGTATTAGAAAAACAATACAGTGAATTCTGGAATCATTCACTGTCATAAAGATTCAAATTTCAATATTGATTACAATGATTACTAAATACGTCCAAAAGACATATTTTATAACGAGCATCTTACTCTTTAAATCCTACCTGCAGGTTGTCAAACTTGAGTCCAGGCATAGTAAGTCTGGAGGTCTCCAAATAGGCTGGGCCATACTGCTGGGTGGCCACAGAGATCAGTACTTTTCTAGTTTCCTCAAAAGGCAACCAGGCATCGTGGCACCTGTCCACCTCACTGAGGCTCAGTGCTGTTGCAAATGAGTCGTCGATGCCTGAGAACACAGCCTGGAGCTGGTTGAAGAGCTGTGGCTGAGCTTTTGGGGCTTGGGTTGAAGTGGGAACTGTTTGGGGTAGAGGAGGTTGATGCTTTGTGGTTGACTCAGTAAGGGCAAAGACAGGGGCACTAGCAAAGACTGAGCTAGGGTTGAGAGTACCAGAGTCCAAAGGCCCACCGGGGGTTGAGATAGAAGAGAACGTGGAAGAAAGCTGGCACTCCGGGGCAGGTGCTGTGGGTGCAGAACTAGAAGTGGTGTTAGAACTTTGCGGAATTTCTGCATTGGGGTTGGAGATGGAGATAAAAGAGGACGGGGCCGTAAACGAATCAAAGAAATCAGATGCTGGATTGGTCTGTCCATTATCAGTAAAGAATTTACTGAGGCTGGGACTGGGCTGGCATACAAGAGGAACCAACATTTTGCTGGGGGTTACTGCATCCCCACTTGCCCCACTGGTCGCCATGCTAAAGCTGGGGGACTTGATGAGCGTGGGCTGGAACCCATCAGGCACCAGAGTCTTCGGCTGGATGCTCTGACTGAATATGGTGCACACTGGAACAGGCTGATCTTTTGGGCTAGTGCCTTTAGTTACCTGCACTGCTGGATCCTCAGTTTTAATACCTGATGTACTCTGTGTTGATGTGATTTGCTCTTGTGCGTCTGTCTGCACTTTTTTACCCTCTTCTACAAGCTCCTCTTCCTCCACTGAAGCTGCAATCTTAGTTGTATTCTGCCCACTTTCACTTTGTTCATCTTTGTCTTCTGAGGTCACCCTAGCTTTATCCTCCTCCACTCCATCCAGCATTGAGTCAGTAGGGACTACGTCATCCTCCTCACTGTTATTTGGTGAATCAGAAATCATGACGCTCTCCATCATTTGGTCATTAAGTTTATCCAACAGGCTATCTGAGGGTGTCTCGTTACTTTCCTCTTGAGGAGTGGCAAAATCCCTTCCCAAGTCAATGCTATCTTCGTAGGACAATACGTCGGTGTGCTTCTGGCTCGAGATTGGCTCCGAAGTAGCTGAAGCTCCCTCAGGTACATCCTCTGCTGAAATGTCCAAGGTGGATGGCCGTTGAGCAAGAGGCTCCTCGTTGTTCATCTTACTTGTTGACAAAACATGTAAAAGAAAGTACAGCAAAAAATCGCTTATCAATCGCGTTCTAAAAACTTTTAATTGTAAACAAATGCAATTTTTTGAATAACCCTAGCGCCAGCCCTGAATTTCTTTTCTTTCATTCATGCCTAAAATGTTATTAATACAATCATTACCGAAGAAAAACAGACAGTTGTTGTCTGTTAGGTAGATCTGGCTAATGCAATATTAGCTGCAGAGCTATCATATAGCTAACTATCTAAAGAGCGAGTGACAGATATTTAACACTTCACTACAACAATAACTTCCCATGCGTTACAAAGCATTAAGCATACCGTGCTGTTTGCACACCAACGCAACCAATAATCAGAAACTCAAACACGTAAAATGGAACAGAAGTATATTGTCTTCGGTCCGACATACAAAACTCGACTGCGCATGCGTAGGTTCGTAAGGAAGTAATTGTACAGCGCTCGATAGTGGACAAACTTCATGCCGCCGTGTATTTTAGTATTCTTACACAATTTTACGTACTTATTTTAGCCTACATAGCGTCGCGTGGCGGTTATTACGCAATAATCGCACGCTTATTCTTTATTTCTTGTTTTTATTTCGCGGAAGTGAGCTTTGTTGTGTTTGTGTAGTTAATAGCACACACAACTAAACATTTTCACCGTAAGGTAACGTTTTTTGAAAAAGGAGACGGTAGCACTAAATCTATTCTCAGTTTAAAATGGAGGACGACGCTCCAGTTATTTATGGACTGGAATTTCAGGTCGGTATGCCATTCATTCCTACTGTGCTCTCCTTTTTAGTTATTGTACTTTTGTTTCAAACCATTAAATACGTGGACAAATATAGTGATAGATTTTACTACAACGTTGTATTCATTACGGAAGTGAATTTACATTCGTATTCTTTTCCATTTGTTTTTCAGGCACGAGCACTTACTGCACAGGCTGCCGAAACTGATGCTATTCGTTTCCTGGTGGGCACACAGTCACTAAAATTTGACAACCAAGTAAGTAGCAACATTTCGTAATACGCACCTTATTGCATTACAAGCACCATTGCACTTTCTTTTTGAGAAATGCATTGTGCATCTGCTCAGGTCAGCTTACTGTATAACATTATGTAGATGTCCATAACATTCCCCACCACCACCACAGGCCACTTAATTCACAAAATTCAGCAAACCACTCACCCCCACAACACCATGCACACTGTCTGCCATCTGCCCTCTGCCCTGTACAGTGCAAACAGGGATTGTGGATGTGGAGGTCCTTGACTAGTGTGCTTAGTCCACTAAGTCTGCCTACGTCTTAGTCTTGATGCATGTTTAGTTACTTGTCTCGGTCACGTGTCTTCCCTACAACTGCTAAATTAAAAACCCCAAGCTACAAAACAAGTTTATATGCACAGAGAAAAGAGCCAGTGAGATAGAAGAAGAGCAGAGGACTACAAATAAAGAGAAAGCTGCATTTAACGGACAATATTCTGTTAAACAAATCCGCTCTGCATAATCTGCAGCCACCGGTTCTAATGAGGCAATCAAACCTTTAAGATGTTTTCAATTGGCATTTTAGCCCTCTGATTTATCTACGAGCACCTTAGCCTCTCTACTTCCCATTAAGCATAATGCAGGGTAGAAATGTCTCTGTTAACTTGCTGAGCACCACTCAAATCCCTCAGAGTCCTATAGTTAGAGTAACAGATAGGAGGGAATGTTGGCATTTAAGGCTGTTAATAAGATCAAGCACCCAAACTTGGCACCTTTCACCCATTTGCTACTCCTCCTCCCTGGTTACTGTCATCACTGCAACTAAAGAGATTTAGTGGAGTCCCTCAAGTGGGGACCACAAACAAGCTTGGCCTCTCCCTATTTGTCCTCTTACCTTTTCTTCATTTCCTCCCATCATCGCCACATAATTAAAAGCTCTGGGCTGGCTGCCCACATGTTCAAATGCTATGAGTCACTAGCCCAGTAAAAATGAAGGATAGAAAAATGAGGGTACTATATTACTAGCCCTTCCAATTACTTTGTCCCACCGGCCAAAATTTATTTGTACTTTCCCTCACCACCATGAATTTATAACTTGGCGTAATAATTTTTGCTATTGAACTTGGGTTGGGCAGCCCAACCCAAGTTCAATAGCCATGTAGTTGACTTTGAGGAAGCTGAAGGATGCTGCTGCTCTGTCCTTTTCATCCTCTTGTTCATCCTGTAAAGGAGTAGAGGCAAGGGCTGTGCAACTGCCTAGCTGGATTTGTTGTTCAGTGCAACCCAATAAAAGATACCCAAAAGTGCTGTAACTGTCTCTTTTATGCGAGAAATTAATTAATTATCTGATCAAACCTTGACACCCTCACTTTTGTGAACTGCATTCAACTGAGGTCTTTCATAGAATTAATTTCCATCTAATGAGATAAAAAAACATTCAGCTTTGGAATATATGGAGTTAATACTTAAGAAAACAGGCTCACCTACCACCTGTACCATTTACTTAAATTGAAAGAGAAAAAGACAGCAATTCGGTCTAAGTAGGTAATAGGTATTGCCCTTTGTCCATTAGTATATAATTAATAATTTACAGACTTACACAACTATATGTGTGAAATTAACATATGCTTAGCAATTGCCAACTTGGCATCTCTTTCCGCATTACTGTTTACAACAAATGTATTTTTTTTTCTTTTAAACAAAATAAAAAAAGAAGAACACAGTGAAAGGCCTTTTACTAAGAAGCTCTCTTGGTTCATGCACCCTCTCTGCCCCTTTTAGCAGGTCCATTTCTCTATAAAAACATTCAATGAGCTTTTATTGATTTCCTTTTTGATGTCCCTTTTTCTTTGACTTTCCCAACATGTTGTGTAGAAGTTGCATGAATTCAACAAGACAAAGTATCTTAATTGTTGCCTTAACGATTCATTTACTGTCACATCAAAGGAGCAACATTCTCCCATATGGGAGAATTCAGAGGGATAAGTGGAGCTTTGAAATACACATTGTATTGGCATGAACTAAAGTTCGTTTGAGTAGTATTTTTTTAACCCTAACTTAATTTTTTATGCATCAATGCTTTTCTTCCAGATCCACATCATTGACTTTGATGATGAGAATAACATCATTAATAAGAATGTCCTTCTGCACCAAGCTGGGGAGATATGGCACATTGGTGCAAGTCCTGCAGATAAGTCTGTGCTTACCACCTGCTATAACAAAAGTAAGTCCTGCTGTAAATGTTTGTCTCCTTTTTTACTTCTGCTTTTACTCTATGATTTAATACATTGGGAATGATAATATATAATTGGTCTTTAAATGGGTGATTAGACCCAGATGACATCAATACTAATGTGTCAACGAAATAACCCATATAAGGTACAGTACAATAGCAGCAGTTACAAAGTTACTGATCATCTGGAGAAAAGATAGGGATATTTACATATTAGCTAGTTATCTTTCCTAATTTGTGTAATAAACCTGAGCAAACTCCACTCATCAAGAAATTATAGCCAAAAGATTTTTTTTTATTTGAGAAGTAACTAAACAACCTTTATGTTGAAGTAGAACCCTGGTATTTATTTTGTAAAATAGTTTGAATTGTTTTAATTATCAATTTAATTTGAAAACTAGAGATAGAGGGAGAGCTGTTCTGTTGCCGAAAAGATGCCAATCGCTGATTAAGCTGCTAACGTCAAAAAGTTGACTACGACAAAACGATGAAAACGAGAAAAAGTTGACAAAGTTTAAAAAAGATGGTGATTAAAAAGATGGTGATTACAAAGATGATGATTTAAAAGATGACAAAGGTCAAACGATGACAAGATTAAAAAGATGACCAAGGTGCATTGTTGACAATCATGAAAAAGCTGACTAGCTTTATAATTTGAAAGGATTTGAAGAAAGTATTTGTAATGAATTGCTTAATGGTGTAATTAGTGGGAGAGCTGAACAGCTCTCACACTATTGATATCTTCGCTCTTTATCTGTATGCTGGAAGCATTCACTGTGATAAAGAGCGAAGAGCATGCCACAGCTGTTATGTCCAAGAGCTCAGTGGTTTAAGTCCTTGTCTCTGGAGTGGGAGATCCAGGATCAATACCTGTGTGAGGCGTGTTTGTGCAATCAGATTGTTGTGTAATATTTGCATTTCCCACATAAAGTCAGTTTTATCCTAAATGTATCACAGTATTAGTAATTTATATCATAAATGAAGAACTTTTTGAAAGTTTTAGTTTTCGAAGTAGGATCTATACAGCCACTCTAAGCAAGGATTTAAGCAGGTAGTTTGGCCTAGTGGCAAGAAAGCATGATCCATAATGCTGCAGTTCATGGTTCGAAACCTGGCTCGAGCAAGTATTTAAACTTTCTTGAGAAGAAAGCTTTACAGCACTGTCATGCTTCTCATGTGTAAAACACTTAGATTTTTAGTAAAACCAAACTGCTTTTGTTTTATTTGTGCACATTCAGCTCTGCAACTTCTTTGCAGATCTGATCAGCTATACATTCAACTCATTGGCTAGTTTCAGTAATGTTTCAACTGATTGATTACAAATAGTTAATTAGAATATTTTACGGTATAATAAGGCTTGTTTATGCTTTCACTTCCTAATATAACTATATTGATTTTCATTCCGATAGTCCTGATTAAGGCAGCAGAAAAATCGCATATATATTGCATGAAAGTATTATGCATATATGCAAAACAGATGTTTTGATATATGCAGCTATGCATTCAATTCCTCACTTCCAGCTGTTTTCAGTGCTTAAGCTACTTTCAGTAATTCTTCAGGAATAAATTCAGCATGGAAGCATTTACTGTGCATTTTCCTATGGAAATGCTTTGTCTAGTTATTATTATTAGTGGGAGAGCTGAACAGCTCTCACACTATTGTTATCTTCGGTCTTTATTATTATTATTCTTCTTCTACTTATTCCGCCCTTTTTTTGATTGCTATCTACTTTTTAACGCTTCATCGTAGAATCGTCGTTCAACTTTCTAAACGTGTGTCATCTTTAGGAGATGTGGGCTATTACTTTTTATGTTTTCAGCTTTTCAACTTTTAACGTTATTCAACTTTTTTCATCGTTTTTTTATAATGGTCGTCTATGGGAATCATCGTTAAACTTTTTGTCAACTTCCCTCTTTTCATCAGCGTCTATCATCGTCATACTTTGGCGTAGAAACGTCATTTCAACTTCAAAAGCGTCCATCATCGCTCAACTTTCTCCTCGTAAATCAGCGTTGTCGTATCTTCTATACTTTTCGACTAGTGAGCGTTTAAATATGGTGTGGTTTTTGTTAAATTTTCAGCTTTTCCATTAGTGTGTATTGGGTCATTTAGAGTGCGTGATGTCACAGCCAGAGTGCGAGGGTGCGCTTTTTAAAGACAGAACTTCGGTCTTTAACTCGTCGCTACAGCCACAATTTCTACTCTATGAACGTAATTATTTCACTAAATCGTAGTCATACTTGTCTTCTTTCTAATGATGTGTCTGGCTTTACCCTCAGACTTATACTTTAGTCGCTATCGACCTCAAAGCAGAGAGAGATCCTGAAATTCTCCCATAGACTCTAATGACAATTTTTGGCAGACGTCTGGAGAAAAACAAGGAGGAGACATATTTTGAAATTGCGACTGTGGCTACAAACGTTTGTCCTCAAACATAAAATTCACACCATTTGCTCATTGAAGCCTTGGGACTCGAAAAATGAAATAATCTTTGTGATAACTATTATGGTTTAGCTGGAACAAGCCTGTTTATACAGGGTGAAACTCTGCTTTTTACAGAGCAGAATGAGCCTGATTTTCCCGCCTTTTGTCTCCATGGCGACGGCGCAGCTGCAGATTTGACTGACAGGTCAAACTGCTGATGCTCAGTGTACAGAGCATTTCCATGCTTGTTACTGATTAGTCAACCACACTATTGGATTGTGTAGTGATTAAGCACGCACTTCCTCTAAATCCTTTCAAAATAAAAGCACCAAGCCAAATAATTAGCTTTAATAGCAGTATTTCTGCTTTTAGATGGGTAATTATGACTTTTTAAAGATAGATTAACAGTTTAGTAATTACCCACACATGCTTCCTCTAAATCCTTTCAAAATAAAAGCACCAATTCCAATTATTAGCTTTAACTGCACTGTTTTTGCTTTTGAATGGGTAATTATGATTATTTAAAGACTAATTGACAGTTACGCTATTACCCCCACACATTTCCTCTAAATCATTTCAAAATAAAAGCACCAATAACAATTTATTACCTTTAATGGCAAGATTGATTAGAAAATTTGTGGTTCTGAATACTTGCCAATCGTTATAGAGACTACTTTAGAGTTCAGTAAATAGCCACTCAAACTTATTAAGGTGCTTTTATTCTGAAAGGGCTAAATCTAAATCTTTTGCTTTAATAGGGCTATTCTTGCTATTGAATGATAAATTATGATTATCTAATGACTATTTTATAGTTTAGTAATCGCCCACACACAACCTCTAAATCCTTTCAAAATAAAAGCACCAATGTAATTTATTACCTTAAATGGCAAGATTTTTGTTTCTGACTGGTAAATTTTTACTAGTTATTAAACTATTACACAGGTAATTATTTACAAATACTTTCTTCAAATTAAAAAGCTAGTCAGCTTATTTATGATTGTCAACAATGCACTCTGGTCAACTTTTTAATCTGTGATATATTTTTTACCTTGGTCAACTTTTGAATCATTGTCATATTTTAATCTTGTCCTAGTATGACATTGGTCATCTTTTTAATCGCCATCTTTTGTCATCGTTTTATTCTTTGTCAACGTTTTCTCGTTTTCATCGCTTTGCCGTAGTCAACTTTTGGACGTAGTCAACTTTTTTGACGTCAGCAGCTTAATCAGCGTTTGTCATCGTTGCGGCAGCAGATCAGCTCTCCCACGTAATTTCTCGAGAAATTACTTTTTCTAGTTATTATCTTTAGTTCTTCCGTACGTTTTTCTGCATCTAACTCCGCTCGCATCGTTCGAGCTACAGAAACCATTCCAATATCAAAATGTTCAGCTTTTTAAGGAGAAGTGTGCTATTATTTTTCAAGTTATTAGGCTTTTTTCAACTTTTTTCCCCATTGAAATGAATGGAAGAGGGATTTCAAATCCTCTTCAACTTTGTCTACTTTCAGCTTTAACTACTTCAACACACTTTAAGCTACAGACACCATTTAAACTACAAAACAATCTTCAACTATTAATGTCTTGTATAGCTTCTTGATATCTTTAACAGATTCTGAGTTATAGCAGTTTAATCATAGGGTGTTTTTTTAGGAATTCTCAGCCTTTCCATTAGTGTGTATTGCGTCTAATTGAGTGGGAGATTTCACAGCTAGAGTGTAGAGAGACGCTTTCTTACGCCAGAACTTTTCTCTTTAACTCGTCACTACAGCCACAGTTTTCAGTCTATCAACGTATTTTCTTCACTCGTTTGTAGTCATACTTTTCTTCTTACCAACGATGTGCCTGGCTAAGCCATCAAAACTATACTTTAGTATATTTAGTATACAAATTGCTAATTAGAATATTTTACAGTATAATTAGGCTTGTTTACGAGTTCACTTCTTAATATAATTATATTGATTTCCTTCAGATATATTGAGTTATAAATTTTAGCAATTCCCTGCACATGCGTCATCAAATGCTCCAACTTTTCCAAATCTAAAATTCAGCCACTTCTTCTGCAGCTACTGTCAGCTGTTTTAAATGTTTCCACAGCAACGGCTTCAGCTTCTTCTGAAAATATATTGCGCTGTGTCTAAACAACACCCAGTTTTGGTCAGATACATTCATCTATACTTTATGTGCTTATGCTACTTTCAGATATGTTTTAAATGTTTCAGCTATTTTCTAGCAATTCTTCAGGAATACATTCAGCTTGGAAGCATTCACTGTGCGTTTTCTTATGGAAATGCTTTAACTAGTTAGTGGGAGAGCTGAACAGCTCTCACACTATTGATATCTTCGGTCTTTATTATTCTTATTTCATCCGTTTTTCGGTCGCTTTCATCGTCTCAACGCTTCATCGTAGAATCATCGTTCAACTTTCTAAACGTGTGTCGTCTTTAGGAGATGGGGGCTATTACTTTTCACGTTTGATAAAGTGGGGAAATTACTTCTCACAACAGCAGTACAGATAAGAGAGAATACAGGTACAGAACAGTTTGTGTTGGCACAGTACAAAGCAGTACAGTACAGTTAGAGTGAGTATGAGGTCATTGCAGGGTTATTGCACAGTAATGGGTATAAGATTTGTACCGTTAACAATATACATGATTGTTCACAGATTTTGCACAAATATTGTGCAGAGCAGGTTGCTATATAAACCACTGATGCAGTGGGTGAGTGACTGTAGTGGGACGTGGTCAAGTGTTCTGATTATACAGTCTGACAGCAGCAGGTAGGAAGGATCTACGATATATCTCCTTCACACAGCGAGGGTGGATCAGTCTGCTACTGAAGCTGCTCTCCAGAGCAGACAGTGAGTCGTCCAGTGGGTGAGGTCCTGGTCCATGATGGATGTCAGTTTAGCCAGGACCCTTCTCTCACCCACCTCCTGCACCGTGTCCAGACTACAGAGCTGGACTTCTTGATGATCCTGTCCAGTCTCTTCCTGTCCCTCACTGTGATGCTGCTGCTCCAGCAGCACACCGTACAGGATGGCTCCACCACAGAGTCAGAGAAGGTCTTCAGGAGTGGCCCCCTCACTCCAAAAAGACCGCAGTCTCCTGAGCAGGTAGAGTCTGCTCTGACCCTTCCTGTACAGTGCATCCATGTTATGAGTCCACTCTCTCAATGTCTCTTCCCTGGATGTGCATCGGTGGGATGACAGCAGGCTGCTGTCTGCGGAAATCCACCACCATCGCCTTCGTTTTCCCTGTATTGATCAGGAGGTGGTTCCGCTGGCACCAGTCCACAAAGTTCTGAGTTAGTCCTCTGTACTCTGCATCGTCATCATCGGTGATCAGTCCGACCATCGCAGAGTCATCAGAGTACTTCTGCAGAACACAGCTGTCCGTGTTGTGTCTGAAGTCTGACGTGTAGAGGGTGAAGAGGAAGGGGGCCAGTACAGTCCCCTGTGGGGCCCCCACACTGCAGGTCAGAGTGTCAGACACACAGTCCTTGGCTCTCACAAACTGAGGCCTGTTTGTGAGATAGTCCATAATCCACTCCGTCAGATGAAGGTCAACACCAGCCTCCTCCAGTTTGTGTTTCAGAAGCACCGGCTGGATGGTGTTGAAGGCACTGGAGAAGTCAAAGAACATGATCCTCACAGTGCTGCCGGGCTTCTCTAGGTGGGAAAGAGCTTGATGTAGGAGGAAGATGACGGCGTCGTCTACTCCTATGCTGTGTCGGTAGGCGAACTGCAGCGGGTCCAGGTAGGTTCCCACCGCAGAGCGGAGGTGACCCAGGACCAGTCTCTCCAGTGTCTTCATGTCTTCGGGTGTGATGTCAGAGCCACTGGTCTGAAGCTGCTGGGGTCTTTGGCGTGCGGTGTCTTTTGCACTGGTACCACGCAGGAGGTCTTTCAGAGCTGTGGTACCACCCTTAGCTTGAGGCTCAGGTTGAAGACATGCTCCATAACTCCACACAGTTCGCCTGCGCAGGACTTTAGGAGTCTGGAGCTTATGCCGTCTGGTCCAGCTGCTTTCCTGGCCTTGATCTTCCTAAACTCACTTCTCACCTGGGTGCTGGAGAAGGATAGGGGTTGAGGGAGTGTCTCAGTGTGGTATGAAGTGAGGGGTGTTGTTGGGATGAGTCACCAGTCGTCAGGGCTGAGGGTAGAGGGCTTTGTGTAAAGGTGACGCCTAACCTTTGCTCTACTCTGAACCGAAACTCAATTCTAATCACAGCCCTAAAATCACATCTTGATCCTCAAAAAAGCCTTCGGACTGGTGGGGACCTGCCAAGTGTCCCCACATTGTCACAGTGTCCTCACCTTGATAGCATGTACTGCTGTTTGTGCACTACTATTATGTCAGGTTTGTTGGCAGTTACCAGCTTGTCAGTGTGTATCTGAAAGTCCCACAGCATCCTAGCTCTGTCATTCTCAACCACCTTTGGAGGTGTGTCCCATTTGGTCTTTGGGACTTCCACTCCGTTCTCAGCACAGATGTTTTTGTACACTTTGTACACGCCGGGAACATGGTTATGCCGTTCCATGTATGCCCGTGCCTGCTTGCTTCTTGCATCCCATTGGTACGTGCTAGATTGTTTCAGGGGCATCTTTGCACAGCCTGCACCTGGGGTCCTGTCTGGTATGGTAGATCATTGATCTGGTGCTCAGGGCCTGCTCCTGTGCTGCTAGGATTAGTGCCTTTGTGCTGTCTTTTAGTCCAGCTTTGTCCAGCCACTGGTAGGATTTGTCGATATCAGCCACTTGCCAGTGGTACATACCATGTAGGGGTTTGTCCTTCCTTGAGGGTTCCTCCTCTTCCTTCCACTCCTCTGGTTTCTGCTGCCTAAGGTATTCACTAAGCATGCCATTTGTTGGGGCCATTTTCCTGATGTATTCCTGGTCCTTAGTTGTTTCATCCTGGATTGTGGCTTTGACGCTCACTAATCCTCGCCTCCATCCTTCTGTTTGGCGTACAGTCTCAGGGTGCTGGATTCAGGGTGAAACCCTCCATGCATTGTAAGGAGCTTCCTTGTCTTTTTTTTTTTTGTTGTTCTGTCCAGCAGTTTAACAAGCAGCATATCTTACACTAAATGCCATATTGTGATAGACAGCTTTGCTTTAACAAGAGGGGTATACATAAATTATATATACTCTTCTTGATTTATGGATCTTGATTTATTTAATGGTTTATTTAGCTAATCCCAAATATGTGTGATGTTGCTGTGTTGGTGGACAGGTTATACATATCCCATACTACTTAATAAAAGTCATGACATACAACACCTCAATTTCCATATTCACACACTATTGATATTGGTAGTGATAAGTATCAGTAGTACTTACAGTTGGATTTGGAAAGCCTGTTGAGGTCTTGAGTGTCCCACTACAAGGTTAGTAAGGCTGTAGCTTAACATCATTCACCTAAAGGGTGAGACAGACTTTGGTGAATGAACAGTGCCACTTGTGAAAGCCAGGGTGATGTGAGGAGCTCGGCCACTGCGCCCATCCAACAAACAGAGGAAAGAATCCTAGCAGCAAGGGAGCCCACACACCTTCAGTGCCAAGAGGGCAGGTTTTGCGACCCAAGCCGCTCACACAGAGCCCCCCAGGCAAACTAACAAGACACTTATGAACTGGAAAACTAAAAAAAAAAAATGATGTCATTGGCTTCCATCTCCTCTTTAGGGCAGCTTATTATGCCAGTGGGTTACCTGATGACCGGGAAGGCGTAGGTGTACTTAGTGGTTGCTGTTTTCCTTGCGGCCTCTTTGTGGTTACTATTTGCCTGTGGGATTCCAAGGTATTTGTAGCTATGCTCCACATCTGCTTTCTTGTCCTTTGGTAGTTCTTTCCCCTCATTGTTGACTACTTTTCCTCACCTTGCTACCATCCATCCATACTTATTCAATCCGAATGGCATTCCAATGTTTATCGTGGTGGAGGAGTTTGTGTGCCTGAATGACCCCTGGAGCTATGTTGTCGGGGGCTAAATGCACCTGGTAGGGTCTCCCAAGGCAAAAAGGTTCTGGGCGATGGGCCAGACTAAGAGCGGTTCACAAACCCCCTATGAAAGGCAGACAACCAAGGCCAGAGACGTCGCCCGGTATGGCGCAGCCAGGGCCCCACCCTGGAGCCAGGCTCAGGGTTGGGGCTTGTATGCGAGCGCCTGGTGGCTGGGCCTATTCCCACGGGGCACGGCCCGAAAGAGCGACGTGGGGCCGTCTTCAAGTGGACCCACCATCCGCAGGAGGAACCGTAGGGGGCCGGTGTGAAGTGGATTGGGCAGCAGTCCAGGCGGGAGCCTAGGCGACCCAATCCTTGGATAACCAATCTGGCTATTGGGACATGGAATGTCACGTCACTGGGGGGAAAGGAGCCTGAGCTTGTGCTGGAGGTCGAGCGGTACCGGCTTGAAATACTCGGGCTCACCTCCACACACAGGCTGGGCTCTGGAACTCAACTCCTTGAGAGGGGCAGGACCCTATTCTACTCTGGAGTTGCCTGCGGTGAGAGGCGGCGGGCTGGTGTGGGCTTGCTCATAGCTCCCCAGCTTAGTCGCCATGTGTTGGAGTTGGAGTGGACGAGAGGGTCGCTTCCCTGCGCCTTCGGGTGGGGAATAGGTCACTCACTGTCATTTGTGCTTACGGGCCATATGGTAGTGTGGAGTACCCGGCCTTCTTGGGGTCTCTGGAGGGAGTGTTGGAAAGCGCTTCAACTGGGGACCTCAACGTTCTTCTGGGAGATTTAAATGCCCACGTAGATAACGACAGTGATACCTGGAGAGGCGTGATTGGGAGGAACGGCCTCCCTGATCTGAACCCGAATGGTGTTATGTTATTGGAGTTTGGCCATAACAAACACCATGTTCGATCATAAGGGTGTCCATCGGTGCACATGGCACCAGGACACCCTAGGCCAGAGGTTGATGATAGACTTTGTAGTCGTTTCATCTGACCTTTGGTCATATGTTTTGGACACTCGGGTGAAGAGAGGGGCTGAGCTGTCAACTGATCACCACCTGGTGGTGAGTAGGATCCGCTGGCAGGGAAGGAGGCTGGAACGACCTGGCAGGCCCAAACGTATTGTTAGGGTTTGTTGGGAACGCCTGGCTGAACCCTCTGTCAGACGGACCTTTAACTCACACTTCCGGGAGAGCTTCGACCAGATTCCGAGGGAGGTTGGAGACATAGAGTCTGAGTGGACCATGTTCTCCGTCTTCATCGTCATTGCAGCCGCTCAGAGCTGTGGACACAGGGTTTCTGGTGCCTGTCGTGGTGGCAATCCCCGAACCCGGTGGTGGACGCTGGAGGTAAGGGACGCCATCAAGCTGAAGAAGGAGTTCTACCAGGTATGGTTGACCTGTGGGACTCCTGAGGCAGCTGATGGGTACCGGCAGGCCAAGCGTGCTGCAGCCCGTGCCATTGCGAAGGCAAAAACTTGGGCCTGGGAGGAGTTCGGGGAGGCCATGGAGGAGGACTATCCCTCGGCTTTAGAGATTCTGGCAAACTGTTCGGCGCCTCAGGAGGGGGAAGCAGTTCTTTACCAACTCTGTTTTCAGTGGCGGTGGGGAGCAGTTGACCTCAACTGGGGATGTTATTGGACGGTGGAAGGAGTACTTTGAGGATCTTCTCAACCCCCTCCGACATGCCTTCTGCTGAGGAAGCAGAGGCAGGGGACTCAGAGGCGGACTCGCCCATCACCCAGGCTGAGGTCACTGAGGTAGTTAGTAAGCTCCTCGGTGGCAGAGCAGTGGGGGTGTATGAGACTCGTCCTGAGTACCTCAAGTCTCTGGATGTTGTGGGGCTGTCTTGGGTGACACGCCTCTGCAACATTGCGTGGACGAGGGAGACAGTTCCTCTGAACTGGACAACTGGCGTGGTTGTCCCTCTTTACAAAAAGGGGGACAGGAGAGTGTGTTCCAACTATAGAGGGATCACACTTCTCAGCCTCCCTGGGAAAGTCTATGCCAGTGTACTGGAGAGGAGAATTTGGCCGATAGTCGAACCTCGGATACAGGAGGAACAATGTGGTTTTCGGCCTGGTCGTGGAACGCTGGACCAGTTTTATACCCTCAGCAGGGTGCTTGAGGGTTTGTGGGAGTTTTCCCAACCAGTCTACATTTGCTTTGTGGATCTGGAGAAGGCATTCGACCGCGTCCCTCGTGACATCCTGTGGGGGGTGCTCCGGAATTATGGAGTCCAGGGCTCTTTGCTAAGGGCTGTTCGGTCTCTGTACAACCGAAGCAGGAGCTTGGTTCGCATTGCCAGCAATAAGTCAGACCTGTTCTCGGTGCATGTTGGACTTCGGCAGGGCTGCCCTTTGTCACCGGTTCTGTTCATTATTTTTATGGACAGAATTTCTAGGCGCAGCCAGGGGCCGGAGGGGGTCTGGTTTGGGGACCACAGGATAGAATCTCTGCTTTTTGCAGATGATGTTGTCCTGTTGGCTTCATCTGGCCAGGACCTCCAGCGTGTGCTGGTGCGGTTTGCAGCTGAGTGTGAATTGGCTGGGATGAGAATCAGTTCCTCCAAATCTGAGGCCATGGTTCTCGACCGGAAAAAGGTGGTTTGCTCTCTCCAGGTTGGAGGAGAGTTCCTGCCCCAAGTGGAGGAGTTTAAGTATCTTGGGGTCTTGTTCACGAGTGAGGGAAGGAAGGAGCGTGAGTTTGACAGACGGATCGGTCCGTCGTGGTGAAGAGGGAGCTGAGCCAAAAGGCAAAGCTCTCAATTTACCGGTTATTCTACGTTCCTACCCTCACCTATGGTCATGAGCTTTGGGTCTCGTCTGTCTGTCTGTCTGTCTGTCTGTCTGTCTGTCTGTCTGTCTGTCTGTCTGTCTGTCTGTCTGTACGTAAGTACATAACTATATTTAATATTGTTTTTTTTTGTTCTAGCTAGTGACAGTAGGGTGCTATCCTGTGCAGCAGTGTGGAAGATGCCCTCAGACTGGGAAATGGGGAGCCATGAGTCATCTGACGACTCTGCCCACAATCCCCAAGCACTGGAGCTGCTCTGTCGGCTTGATGACACCACTCATGGCAATGCTGCTTGGTAGGTGTGCTTTGGAAGGATTGCGTTTGGACAAGAAACAGTAAAAACTATTTTACAAGTAATAGAAGCATAGTTATTCTTTTGTTAATTGCGATACCAGTCTCTGCACCAATGCCGACTTTTCTTCCTCTTACTTTACTAGTTTGCTTCAGTTCTGAATTCATGTTTGCTCATTTTCGCTCTTGTTGCAATGCTAGCTGAACAACTGCAACTGTGAAAAAACACATAAGCAGATTCAATTCAATTCAATTTTGTTTATATAGCGCCAAATCACAACAAAGTTATCTCAAGGCACTTTACAAAGTAAGGTTTAAGACCTTACACAACTAAACCCAACAAATCCCACATACAGCAAGCATTTAATTTGACAGCAACAGTAGAGAAAAAAAACCTCCAGAAACCTCCAGCAGAACCAGGCTGGATGTGGGCGGCCATCTGCTTCGACCGGTTGGGGTGAGGGGATAGAGAGAGAGAAAAGCACAGCAAAAATAACAAACAACAACAGAGCACAGGCAGGACGGTTGGACCAGGGACTGGATACAGGCAGGATGGTTGGATCCGCAGCTGCCCATCACAGACACCAAACTTTGAGTCCAATGATACTTGTAGGTGAGGACAGAGTGGAGGAGAGAGAAAGAGAGAGAGAAAGAGAGAGAGAGAGACCGGGAGAGAAGCACAACTACTGGAGAGAAAGAGACATAGTTAGTTGAACATAGAACAATGATGAGAGGTTATTGGACAGAAGAGGTAGAAGGAAACAGAGGAGCTCAGTGTATAAAGTAAGTCCCCCAGCAGTCTATGTCAATTGCAGCTTAACTAAGAGATGGTTCCTGTGACTAACAATCATTGCCAGTGACCTGACTCATCTCTAAGTATAAGCTTTATCAAAAAGGAAGGTTTTAAGCCTGATGTTAAAAGTGGAGTGTTTTAGCTTCTCAAACCTGAAGAGGGAGCTTGTTCCAGAGAAGAGGAGCTTGGTAGCTAGAAGCTCTGCCTCCCGTTTTACATTTAAAGACTCTAGGAACCACAAGTAGCCCAGCGCTCTCAGAACGAAGCGTTCTGCTGGGAGCATAAGGAACTATGAGATCTTTAAGATAAGCTTTATCATTGAGTACTTTGTAGGTGAGTAGGAGAATTTTAAATTCTATCCTACATTTTACAGGCAGCCAGTGCAGAGAAGCTAATGTAGGAGTCCTATCAGAACTCAAGCATCCTTTCCTTTCATTAAACGTCCTGCTAATTTTCACTGTTATCTAAGTGTTTTCTCTGCTAGCATAGCTCCTAGCTTACTTTCCTGCTATGGCTTCCCCCTTTTCCTCTCCCTCTTGCTCTGTTCAGTGCTCGGTGTGTCTTATGTTTAGCTTATCCTCTGCCTCCTTTAGTGATGGTAATGGTATCTGTAATAGGTGTACGCTAGTTGCAGGGTTGGAGGCGGGGTTGTTATACTTAGAGTCTGGGCTTCGCACCTTAGAAAACAGGCCAGCTAGCCAGGTCCCTTCAGCCGGTGCAGAGCCTACTAGCTTAGCTGGTACCAGCCCCCCAGCCAGCCCCAGGCAGCTGGGTAACGTCTGAGTCACGGCTCGTAAGAAACGTAGCTTTAGGCAGGCGCCCACGGTGTCTAAGGATAAGCGTAAGTTCGCTAAGATCGTAATACACACAGGAGCTAATGACGCCCGGTTACGCCAATCGGAAGTCACTAAAACTAATATTGAGTCGGGTTGTTCATTCGCCAAAACAATGTCAGACTCTTTAGTTTTCTCTGGACCCCTCCCCAATGTGACCAGCGATGACATGTATAGCCGGCTGTCATTGCTCCACCGCTGGTTGTCTAGGTGGTGTCCTGCAAACGATGTGGGCTTTGTGGCTAATTGAAGCACTTTTTGGGGAAAACCTGGGCTGATTAGAAGAGAGGGCATCCTACGTTGAACGGAGCCTCTCTGCTTTCTAGTAAAATGGCCATGTTGCTTAGTCTCCCTACTCTGTGACAACTCAGAGTGGAGCCCAGAACGCAAAGTCGCAGTCTTACACGCCTCTCTGCACGTTCTCTACAGCCGCCACCCACTCTTAGTCTTAGTTATCGCATAGAGACTGTGTCTGCTCCCTGACCACTTAAACTATACAAGTCACAAACAAATCAGAGGAGTGACTTACCAGAATTTAATAAACATCAAAACAGTTCCTCTTACAGAACAAAGTAACAGTAAGTTAATAAAGTGTGGTTTATTAAATATCAGATCTCTCTCATCTAAATCCGTGTTAATAAATGACTTGATAAGTGACCATCACATAGATCTGTTCTCTCTCACTGAAACCTGGCTGCAGCAGGATGAATATGTTACTTTAAATGAGTCGGCTCCAATGAGTCACATAACCTATCATGTTCCTAGAATTACAGGTAAAGGTGGAGGAGTAGCAGCAATTTATAATTCAGATTTATTAATTACTCCTAAACCTAAACATAGTTCTAACACATTTGAGAGCCTCACTCTGAGCCTTTCTCACCCAGACTCGTAAAACTCAGAAGCCAGTTGTGTTTTGTATTGTTTACCGTCCTCCTGCTCCATATTCAGAGTTCTTAACTGAATTCTCTGAATTCTTATCTGACTTAGTTCTTAGCACAGATAAAGTCATTGTAGTGGGAGACTTTAACATTCATGTAGATGTTGACAGCAACTGTCTCAGCACTGCTTTTAACTCCTTAATAGACACTATTGGTTTTACACAGCAGGTAAATGAACCCACTCATCGTTTTAACCATACCCTAGATCTTGTCCTGACATATGGGGTTGAAATTGATAATTTAATAGTTCTTCCCCAAAACCCTCTGTTATCTGACCATTTCTTATTAACTTTTGAATTTAGCACAACTGACCCTATAACAGCTGGAAAGAAATGTTACTATAGCAGATGTTTATCTGACAACGCTGTTGCCAGATTCAAGCAGATGATTCCATCATCTTTTGCCTCAATGTCTTGTAGATACACAGAGGACAAGTAACCTTAATCCTTATGAACAGGTTGACTGTCTTGTAAATGATGCTGCAACTTCTATACGTACAATGTTAGACACAGTGGCTCCTCTGAAGAAGAAGGCAGTGAATCAGAGGAGGTTAGCTCCGTGGTATAACTCAGAGATCCACAGCCTAAAGCACAGGACCAGACAACTAGAAAGACAGTGGCGTTCCAATAAAATAAATGTAAACTGCATT
Organism: Betta splendens; assembly: GCF_900634795.4. Lineage (NCBI taxonomy): Eukaryota > Metazoa > Chordata > Actinopteri > Anabantiformes > Osphronemidae > Betta > Betta splendens. The sequence continues at coordinate 16,104,957 of NC_040900.2, read as the reverse complement.
GCATGAAAGGACAGTCTAATAATATTTAAAAAAAACACTTCATGCTTCTAGAAAAACATATTCCTCCTTAATTGATGAAAACAAAAACAACCCCAGGTTTCTTTTCAGCGCTGTAGCCAGGCTGACTAAGAGTCATAGCTTTGTTAAGTCTATTATCCCCTTAAATCTCAGCAGCAATGACTTTATGAACTACTTTACTAATAAAATTATCATCATTAGAGAAGACATTCAGCAGCGACTTCTTCCAAATGACAGAAAGCACTGTCTAGATCCATCAACTTTAAATTTACCAAATCCTCTGTCTTACCTAGACAGTTTCTTCCCCATAACTCATATGGAGTTAACCTCAATAATCAACTCTTCCAAGTCATCCACTTGTCTTTTAGATCCAATCCCAACCAGTTTACTCAAATAAGTTCTACCTTTAATCAGCTTGTCCACATTAAGTCAAATCAACCAATCTTAACATTTAGGCAGACTTTTAAGGTAGCTGTGATCAAACCTGTATTAAAAAAGCCAACCCTGGACCCTGGAGAACTAGCCAACTATAGGCCCATTTCAAATTTACCGTTTATTTTCAAGATTCTTGAAAAAATCCTGGCTAAACAATTATCTGACCACCTGAGTGGGAATAACCTGTACGAAGATTTTCAGTCAGGATTTAGAAAACATCATAGCACAGAAACAGCTTGGTTTAGAGTCACTAGTGATCTCTTGTTAGCTTCAGACAATGGTCTAGTTTCTGTCCTTGTCCTGTTAGATCTTAGTGCTGCATTTGATGCAATTGATCATAACATTCTATTACAGACACTAGAACATAGAATCAGGATTAAAGGAACAGCATTGGGATGGTTTATATCCTATTTGTTGAACAGATTCCAGTTTGTTCATGTTAATGAGAAATTCTCCACATGCACAAGGATTAGCTATGGAGTACCACAGGGTTCTGTGCTTGGTCCAATTCTCTTTAGCCTATACATGTCTCCTCTAGGTGAGATTATTAGAAAGCATTCTATTAATTTTCATAGCAGATGATACTCCAAAACCAAACCAAATAAAACAGATCAACTAGTGAAAATTCAGGGTTGTTTAAAAGACATCAAATCCTGGATGTCCCAAAACGTCCTTCAACTAAATTCAGATAAAACTGAAATTCTTATTGTTGGGCCTAAAAATCTGAGAGAGACACTATTGAGTCAGATAGCCACCCAGGATGGCATAACATTAGCTTCAGATTCTACTGTAAGAAAGCTTGATGTCATCTTTGAGGTCACATTAAGACACTCCTGGTGTGTTAGAAGTGCGCCCCCTACTTATTTCACATTTTTTTAGAGTTTATCCAATCCGGTTCAAGAACCATCGTTTCAAATTTGGCGGCCTCGATACGTCTGCATTTGCGCTGACCAATCACAGAACCAGCTTCGTCCCCCCACCCCCAGACAAACCTGGATCCGTAAATGTACCTGAAACATTTTGTTTCAGTCACTTCAGTCACAGGCAAAAGAAGAAGTCACTCACTGCGCAGTCTACCATAGGAGGTGGCGCTAATGCACCTTTAGTTGGTTGCCACCCGCCATTTAAAAGACAAAAATAAGAAGTCACTCAGGTTGAAGAAGCGTCCACTTGCTGCTTCCCCAAATGTAAGTACATGCTTGATACTTATTTGATGTATGTACTCCAGAAGTTTCTCTGTTTATAATGTAGCTTCCTTCCTGTGTAAGGAATGCTAATTGCTAGAACCGTTGAATCTAACAGCGACAGAGAGACACAATGACACGCAATTTGGATGAGTCCAAGCCTCTCCAGCATTTGTCCGGTTCAAATCGTGTGATATATGGTACTGAGGTCATTCACTCAGCTCACATTATAGCTGCTAGCACGATAGTAGCGCAGCGTTAGCGGCTAGCGCTAGTAAGTTGTGAGAGTCAGCTGTGTTTCTAATTACTACCGAGCCTGGCGTGTGTATGTTGTAGCCCGAGTAGACCCGTCAGTTCGGTTTACGACAGGTTCTATCTAAGTTTAACATGTGTTTTGTTGCTTATCTAGTCAGCTACTTTAGCTGTAAACGTGACATGTTTTTTTTATACAGGCTGACGCATGCCAGCTACCGAAACGCAAGGAGGTTGCTTCTCAAACTGACACGCGGCTACCTTGTAGAAGAGTAGAAGAGTGCTCACCTCAGGAGCAAAGGTATGTACATTTAACAGCAGTATAATCATTTGTTGGCCAATATGCAGTTTTATTTGACAGAGATTTTGCATTTCACATTTCAGTAGTTGTGGTATTCATAATCTGATTTATATTATTGTCTATATATTTACTCTGTATGCAGTTGGTTAACTTATTTTAATATTTTAGTTCGTTGATAGGTAATTTGTAACTCTAGTGTTATGGTGCAGATTATGTGGAAAATATAAAAATATGTGATGGAGACCATCTTCAATAAAGTCCTGCTGGACTCAGGTTGTTCTATGGAGGACCTTGTAAACATCCCTGTCCCACTGGCCCTCTGAGCAGAATTTGAGCAACCTGACAGAAAGGAGGTCATTAATGTCATGCTAAGATTTAACAAACCAGCACTATAAAATAAGTTGAAAACGTGTTTGCTCCACACACCATTAAAACTGATCTAACTACCTCTATTTATTGTTTAGATCTGTAAAGGTTGTGAGATACATAGGAAATACTGGTCATTTCATTAATCTGCTATTCTGTTCTCTATACTTTCTAGAGTGGTGTCAAGGAAAACAGCTGCATCCTCCATCTGTACAGCAGCTGCACTGCTTCCGATGTCTTCCAACACGTGAAGACAAAAAACATCCTCACATCTCCCCAGCCACCTGCCCATGACTATACCTGTTCCACTCCAGAAACTATGCTTTTAACATAACTATGAATCCTACCCGTTCATTTTGTGGTCTGCAAATTGAACTGTGACGGTAACTTATCCAGCATTATAGTGCTGGTGCATTGGTTAAAAATAAAGTTGGCTTTGACTATTGCTGTTTCACTTAACTATTTTTGTATGTATATACCTAATGAGGGAAAACAGACAAATGTTTTATAATATTTCAGCTTTTATTGAGGTATTGCCAAAAAAATAATAATTTAGGTATTTCACAGGTGGTCTAAGTCCAACATAGGTGCCTTGTCCCTCAGAAAACACTGCCCTGATTCAGACTAGGGAAGGTGGGATGACTAGGACTCTTCGCTCTAGAAGTCCCCAGCACCAGCTGACAAGACTTTTAGGCTAGATACCTGCAACAACTTGAGATACACATAGACATAGTACTAAAAAAAACAATAACTACATTTCTCTTTTATATTAGCATTTGATATATCATACACCTTACTAAAAGCAATTAAAAAATATTAGGTCAATATATATTTAGAAACAAAACTATGTTTGTACACCAGAGTTCCCAGGTACATTATGAATAATCTGTAAATAGTAAAATGTTTTAAAGTTTTTTTTTGAATTTCTGAGTTACTGATTTATTCCATGCATGTGTAATTGTCTGATATACTGTATATTAAATGTGTTCTGTAATGAATACACATTCAATCATACTGGCTCCAGTCCTGGATCATCAACCATACATGACAATAGGTTTGGCAACTAGTTCAGGCGTTTTGAGGTAAGATTTATCGAAATTTTAATTTATTAATAAAAGTAATAAACACATGCAATATCTTGAAAGCAATAGTTGCTGTTACACCATGCCTCTGTAGGCGTTCACTGTTCCTACATTGGGACTTAATTACAGACATATACGGCAAAATATAAGCTGCAGCTGCTACAGCAGCAGAACGAGAAAAAAAAACATTTAAAAATGAGTTTATTAGTTTATTAAGCTATGCTCCCAAACAAGCTGCAGTCGTGTTATGAATATTCTGTTGTATTAATTCAGGCTGCTAATTTGCAACCATTAGTATTAGCGTTAGCAGCTAATCAAGTTGCGTATTATATAAATCAAATTAAATTAAACATGAATTTGCCAGTTAGACGTACCTTGCGCCAGTCAACGTGTAACCACTTCAACAGCCTCCCATTCGACTTCAGAGTCAGATTTTGGATCAAACGTATGGTTGAACTCCACTACAAGGACGAGTTAGCCAGTGTCACTTTTACAATGGATTCAGTGACCGTGACTTTTGATTCCCGCGGCGGATCACCGCTATCCGCTTCCTCAAAGGGGTGTGGCGATCAGTTTAGCTTCCGACACACTTAAAAGAGCTTAAAACACACATTTTCAGACGGGCCGTGTGGGCGATCTACAGTGCTTTTTGGCATGAAAAGTTACAGACACCTTACTGAGACATCAAGGTCCAATTCTTTAGCAATGTGGAGCATGAAAAAAGCGTGTGCATGGATCTTTAACTCCATATGAGTTATGGGGAAGAAGCTGTCTACGTAAGACAGAGGATTTAATAAATTTAAAGTTGATGGATCTAGACAGTGCTTTCTGTCATTTGGAAGAAGTTGCTGCTGAATGTCTTCTCTAATGGTGATAATTTTATTAGTAAAGTAGTTCATAAGGTCATTGCTGCTGAGATTTAAGGAGATAGAAGGCTCAACACAGCTATGACTCTCAGTCAGCCTGGCTACAGTGCTGAAAAGAAACCTGGGGTTGTTTTATTTTACTCAATCAAGGTGGAATAATATGTTTTTCTAGCAGCACGAAGCACTTTATTATATATTATTAAACTGTCCTTCCATGCAATGCTGTTTACATTTATTTTGTTGGAACGCCACTGTTTTTCTAGTTGTCTGTTTAGTTGACATTGAGGCAAAAGATGATGGAATCATCTGCTTGAACCTGGCAACAGCGTTGTCCGATAAACATCTGCTATAGTAACATTTCTTTCCAGCTATTGTAAGGTCAATTATGCTTAAGGTAATAAGAAATGGTCAGATAACACGGGGGGGGAACCTATCTATCATCACCTCCCTGCGGTGTCCCTGGATAACCAACCAACGATGATGGTCTTTGATGTCAGATGGTACGACACATCGATCGAAGCTTACCAACCAAATCGTCGTATCTATGGCAATCGGAAGTCGAAATTTGGATAATGCTAGGGCGTCCCCCCTAGGCGACACACGCCGTCCTCGCCCGAACGACAGGAGAAATCAGCGAGGGCTCCCCATTCACGGACGGAATGGGCTAAAGAAGCGAGCGATTTGGGTACCATTAACATCGGGACCATGACAGGAAGGAGTCGAGAAGTGGTAGCCGCCCTAAGAAATCAACGGATCGACATCGCCTGCGTCCAGGAAACGAAGTGGAGCGGAGCAAAGGCAAAGGCAAAGGATATTGGAGAAGGGTACAAGCTTTATTACAACGGCGACATTCGAACATTCAACCACATTCGAACATTTCGTCCCGAAGAGCGACTGGTCATTGGAGGTGACCTGAATCGTCACTTAGGAGCCAGACGGGATGGCTACAAAGATCACAACGGCAGACAGGGATTTGGCACGCAAAACGAAGAAGGATGCAAAATCCTAGATTTTGCTGAAGCACACAATCTGGCCGTTGCAAACACCTACTTCAAGAAACGACCCTCCCATCTAATCACCTATGCCAGTGGAGGCAGGTCCACTCACTACTGGCTCACCAACAGAAGGAACATGAACTTAGTCACCAACACGAAGGTCATTCCATCTGACAACGTCGCCCCCCAACACCGGCTGCTAGTCATGGACATGCTTTTGGACATCGGGCAACACCGGCGACCACCAACAATGGGACCCGCCTGCATAAAATGGTAGAAACTAACTGAGAACAAAGATCACTTCAAGGAGAAAATTGAACAGCTCGCCATCGATCCTGACAAGTCAGTAATTTCGATTTGGGTCAGTGTAAATGAACATATCCGAAAAACGGCCAAAGAAGTGGTAGGAGAGACCAAACCGGCAAAGCGCTTTTTTGAGAAGCAAATTTGGTGGTGGAACGAAGAAGTGCAAAGTATCGTCAAAGAAAAGAAGACCGCTTTCAAAAAATAGAAACAAACATCCGAAGACTTGGATTACCATCATTACAACGCCTGCAAATCGGCAGCGAAGAGAGCAGTAGCAACAGCAAGATCTGCCCACTACGGCCAATTATATGCTGATTTAGACTCGCCAGAAGGAGCGAACAAGATCTATTCAGGGTCCCTTATCTCTGGGGACTGGAGAGGACGTAGAGGCTCTTCAAAGGAGGGAGTTAAGTTCACATGTAGGTCAGGTTACCTCAGTCCAGACGTGGATAGCTACAGACGCCATCCACGCGGTTCGTCTACTATTGGAGAAACATTGGGAAAAGAACAAATCGGTCCATATGGCCTTCTTAGACCTGGAAAAGGCCTTCCACAGGGTGCCCCACGACCTCATTTGGCACTCCTTACGATGCTATAAAAGACCAGAGGCGTATGTGGAATGGATCAAGCTTCTCTACAACAACGTCACCACCACTGTCAGATGAGCAGCAGGACTATCACCACCCTTCCCCATCACCGTCTGAGTCCACCAGGGGTCTGCCCTCTCTCCTCTAATTTTTAATCCTATGTATGGACACCATCACAGCTGACCTACAACCGCACCCGTGGTCCCTTTATTCGCTGACGACGTGTTCCTCTCAAGCGAAGATTGAGATGAGACCCAAGGCAGCACCCAAAGTTGCAAGAATAGGCTTGATGGAGTAGGCGACGAAGAACTTAAGAAGACCGAAGAATTCCGATGCTTGGACTCAGTCATCAGCAGCAACGGGAGCATCATCGCAGACGTCCGAGCAAGAATAAATGCAGCTTGGCTGAAGTGGAGAAAAGTCACCGGCGTTCTGTGCGACAAAAGGATGCCAGACCGCCTCAAAGGGAAGATCTACAAGACTGTCGTCCGCCCAGTCGCCCTCTACGGAGCCGAATGCTGGCCCGCCTCTTCCACTCATGAACAAGCCCTCAATACCATGGAAATGAAGATGCTTCGATGGAGCTTTGGAGTCACGAGGTGGGATCGCATCATGAACGAGGACATTCGTAAGAGGCTCGGGGTGGCACCAATCAAAGAGAAGATGCTTAAATCACGACTTTGGTGGTACGGCCATGTGGTCCGCAGCGATGAAGACTCCGTCGCAAGAACAGCAATGCGTATTGAACCTACTGGACGTCGGCCAAGAGGAAGACCCAAGAAGCGTTGAATGGACCGAATTAAGGAAGACCTAAAGATCGTCGGCGCATCACCAGAAGATGCCCTCGACAGGACCAAATGGAGAAATGGAGAAAAGCCGAAGAGCGGACCCTGCGCAAGCGGGACAAACGCCAGGATAGAAGAAGGTCAGATAACAGAGGGTTTTGGGGAAGAACTATTAAATTATCAATTTCAACCCCATATGTCATGACAAGATCGATGGTATGGTTAAAACGATAGGTGGGTTCATTTACATGCTTATTAAAACCAATAGTGTCTATTAAGGAGTTAAAAGCGGTGCGGAGACAGTTGCTGTCAACATCTACATGAATGTCTCCCACTACAATGACTTTATCTGTGCTAAGAACTAAGTCACATAAGAATTTAGAAAATTCAGTTAAGAACTCCAAATATGGAGCAGGAGCACGGTAAATCATACAAAACACAACTGGCTTCTATGTTTTAGAGTCTGGGTAAGAAAGGCTTAGTGAGGCTCTCAAATGAGTTATAACTATGCTTAGGTTTAGGAGTAATTAATAAATCTGAATTATAAATTGCTTCTACTCCTCCACCTCTAGCTGTACTTCTAAGAACATGATAGGTTATGTGACTCATTGGAGTCGACTCATTTAAAGTAACATATTCATCCTGCTGCAGCCAGGTTTCAGTGAGACAGAACAGATCTATGTGATGGTCACTTGACAAGTCAGTAATTAACAAGGATTTAGATGAGAGAGATCTGATATTAAATAAACCACACTTTATTAATTTACTGTTACTTTGTTCTGTAAGAGGAACTGTTTTGATGTTTATTAAATTCTGAGTCACTCCTCTTTGATTTGTTTGTGACTAGTAAAGTTTACGTGGTCGGGGAGCAGACACAGTCTCTATGCAATAACAAAGACTAAGAGTGGGTGGCAGATGTAGAGAACATGAGGAGAGGCGTGTAAGACTGCGACTCTGCGTCCTGGGCTCCACTCTGAGTTGTCACGGAGTAGGTAGACTAAGCAACATGGCCATGTTACTAGAGAGCAGAGAAGCTCCGTTCAACGTGGGATGGACGCCCTCTCTTCTAATCAGCCCAGGTTTTCCCCAAAAAGTGCTCCAATCAGCCACAAAGCCCACATTGTTTGCAGGACACCACCTAGACAACCAGCGGTGGACAGCCGGCTATACAGAGGCAGCCGATAAAATTGTCCCCACCACGTTTGGGACCCAAATCTGCCGCGTCAGCGCCCTGTTTGCACTGCGGGAAGGGTGTGTTACGTCCTTTTGGCCTGTAGGTGACGATTGACTCCCACTTTTGGTCCTAAAACATCGTTGTTGCTTATCTCATATAGCCTCTTGTAGAATAACCTACGATCAGGTCTTGGGTAGCGTAGTGGTTAAGATGCAAGGTTGCAAAACTTTTTGTCCGGGGTTCGAGGCTGAGTTGAAACATTTTTTTAATTTTAATTATTGGAAAAACAGCGTCTCATCATCATCTTGTGATCACGAAATAACAACGTTGTATTACTTAGTGCATAGATTGCCAAGACCATGAACCGCTGGTCGCGTTATAGTATTTAGTATAGTTATAAAAATAAGTAAGTTATGGCAAATTATGGCAGTTCAAAACCGAAAATAAGAAGCTGAACGGTGCGCCCTCCCGCTTGCAGCGTTGGATTTGTGGCAGACAAGCTACTGTAACCCTGATTTCTCGCTGTTGGTACGGGCTAAAATTTTCCTTATGTGGTATTCTTTAATGCACCACACGGCAAGACAGTACGGCACATTTACACTTTTTTCTGTACGCCGCTCTTACCCAACGCGTGTCACCTTTTTCCTGTCCCCCGTCAACAAGGGCAGGTAGGAAATAATGTTAATTAAAAATAAAATCACAATAGCTAAAATGCCACGTTTCCCAAACATAAAATAAAAAAAATAAAAAAAAAATAACTAAGGTCACACTAGTACAGTTTAAAAAAGTGAATAAGGATGATCTAGACAAGAGGTCAGCCACCGGTAACACCCACGTTTTCAATAATAATAAAAAAAACACTGGGAGCCACGGAGGGCGGCAATATTATATTATTTGAGAACATTCAACATTTGTTTTTTAATCCAAAGAAGACATAAAAGTCAGGGCTCAGGGGATTAACATTTTATATTTTATTGACAGAAGATTGTAGCAATTAACAGCATACCTATTTAGTCTTAGTTCTCTTTTATATGGAATACGAGCAATGATCAAACGTTAGCGTCATATTACACCTTGTAAAACTATAAAAATGTCGTTTACAGACGATATAACATTGTCATGGCATCGACAAGGACAGCTAACTCACTTTTCCCTGCTTCAAACAGCTGCCGTCACTGAGAGCAACTCGTGCGGCATCGCCAGTCAATCTGGAAACGCATTCATTGGTTCGGACGCTTTAAGGTGTGTGAACTGGGGAGAAGACGGCAGCAGCGACTGAAGAGCGACTGAATAGAGTTGATGTCTTCCCCGCTGACAGGCGCATTCATTTGATAATGCACGTACCTTGGCTGACAGTTCAGTTAAAAAACACACTGTATCTTTATCAAACTGTCCCTGAATAGCATCTATGAACTGCAGTTTCTTCCTTGATTATCCATGATTATTATGGAAGAAGCGCAAATCATCGCCAGTCCAAATTGTGCAATTAATAGTGTTTACAATAAAGGTAATAAATAATAATAATAGTATTTTCAATTTAAAATGCACTGCATATTTTAAACGAATGTCGAAGTGCTACAAATAAATTAGACTAGAAAGCTACGATAAATACATACGTTTACTCTTGCAGAGTAAACATGTAGAACAAACTACTTGCTGCATTAATGAGTCTTAGACATGCAGCTGATCACGCCGCCCGATGCTGCCCAGTCTCCTACGGAGCTTTGTCCCGGAGCTGAAGTATTTCTCACCTGCTGATCGAGTAGTAGCAACACATTAGCATGTCTATGCACCTCTACGGGGGAGGGATGTGAAGTTTGCCTTTGTGACTGTGAGCAAAAGCTTGGTCGAACTCAGATCGAAGTCATCTGAGTATGAAACACATCACATATCATTCGATCCCGAGTTTCATTCGAGCGGCAGTCTGGAGCTCTCTGCTAAGACTGCTGCCCCGCGACCCATCCACGGATGAGGTTTTTTGTTTTTCGTTTTTCTCTGAACGAAAAAAACAGTTTTTAGTTTTTGTAAAGCGGTGCTTTTAATTAAATCTGTTTGCCGCCCATAGCAAGAGAAACGAGAAGCCGGTGAAGGTGGATGGATGGGCGAATGGGAAGTTTTGAAACGTACACGGGCCGAAAAAGTCACATCAGCCACTCATTCAGTTACAATGACACGCACAGTCAAAACAACTTCTCGCTACATCTAGTGCGCCACTCCCCCGTTCCTCTCGTAGCCTGCATTTGCACATCCATACATTTGTGTATTGGTCACTCTCTGTCTGGACACATGACTCCGAAACACGTCACGTGTTTGTGTAAGAGTTTGATGTCTCCACCAAATCATAAGCAGAGGTAACGAGAGAATGACTTTTTGTGTTTTCCGTTTGACTCCAAACAATACAAACATGTCTTTTTGTAAAAAACAAATATTTTTGCCTGGTTTATTGGTTTGTAAGGCGGTGCTTTGATTAAAATCCGTTTGCCGCTCATCGAAAGAGAAACGAAAACGCCGGCGAAAGTGCCTGGATGGACGGATGGGAAATGAAAATGTTGAAACGTACACGGGTCGAATAAGTGCTCTCATCCACTCAGTTACAATGACACGCACAGTCAAAACAAGTCAAACTGCAGTTCTGCAGACACAGAGTAAACATGTAGGAACAAACATGTTGCTGTAATGCGTCGCTGTAGATCTGCTAATTTCTGGTGTCCTGTCAAAATTACGATCGACAACTGCTGTAAAACAAAGTCCTATGATTATTACGGTTATTTACGTAAAATCTACGACTATTGGAAAACATTCATTAACAAGTTGTGAAAGTTTAAAACCTAAATAAGCGGCTGTAGTCGCAGATGGTCTGCGCTCTACGTCTTTACTTGGCCATGCGCATTCAAATTATATTAATTAAACTGCGGTTCATAATCACGGAATTAGATCGGAACAGATGTTAGAGCGGTGGGTGTGTACATATTCTGAAGAGATGCCTTCTATTTAAAAATTTTTAGTCAGCGACGCACTCGCTGCACCGTGGCGATGCGTCGGTACTGCAGTAAAAACGCTAGTTACTTTGAACTGCTACCACTGTACATGTCATCGCTGGTCACATTGGGGAGGGGTCCAGAGAAAACTACGGAGTCCAACAGTGTTTTGGCGTACAAACACTCCAACTCAATGTTAGTTTTAGTGACTTCCGATTGGCGTAAGGGGGCGTCATTGGCCCCTGTGTGTATTACGATGTTAGCGAACTTACGCTTATCCTTAGACAGGAGCTTAAGATAAGACTCAATGTCACCCGCTCTGCTCCCAGGCAAACACTTAACTATGACCGCTGGATTCTCTAACTTCACGTTTCGGACTGTGGAGTCACCAATGATCAGAGTGGGTTTCTCACCGGGTGTGTCGCTGAGTGGAAAAAATCTCTTTGAAACGTGAAGCGGTTGGTGGTGAACCGCGCCTACCTAAAGCTACGTTTTTTATGAGCCGTGACCCAGTCGTTACCCAGCTGCCAGGAGCCGGCCGGGGGACTGGTAGCAGCTAAGCTAGGAGGCTCCGCACAGGCTAAAGGGGCCTGGCTAGCTGGCCTGTTTTCTAAGGTGCGAAGCCCAGACTCTAAGTCTAACAACCTCGCCTCCAACCCTGCAACTATGCATCCATCCATTTTCTAAACCGCTCATTCCCTAATGCAGGGTCACGGGGGTGCTGGAGCCTAACCCAGCTGACTATGGGCGAGAGGCAGGGTACACCCTGGACGGGTCGCCAGTACCCTGCAACTAGCGTACACTTATTTCAGATACCATTACCATCACTAAAGGAGGCAGAGGATAAGCTAAACATAAAACACACCGAGCACCAAACAGAGCGAGAGGGAGAGGAAAAGGGGGAAGCCATAGGAGGAAAGTAAGCTAGGAGCTACGCTAGCATAGAAAACACTTAAATAACAATGAAAATTAGCAGGACGTTTGATGAAAGGAAAGGATGCTTGAGTGTTACAAGGTTGTTTTGCAACTCTTAGCAGTCGCTACCAGATATAAAACGATAATATTTAGAAAAGAGCGGAGAGTAACGCCGTACACATACAGCAGTAGCAAACCTCAGTAACCGTAAGTGAGGCGATACGCTTACCGTCAGTCAGCCAATAGGATCAGATCCAAGGACACCCCACATCGACATCAGCCGACAACACCTGCAACACAGGCAGTGATTGATGACTGAAGCAAAGATAAAACAGATCATCGAACCAATCAGCAAAGCTGCTGATGTGATTGACAGAAAGGTGTCAAAACAGTTTCTGGTGATGTGCAATGAAATCAACATGAAAATGAGAAACAGTGGTGTCGAAATGATCAATATTGTATATCGTACAGACCCCTCTGGCAACGTTTACCACAATGATAAATACAAATTAAATCAAATAGTCTAAAACTCTAGGTATATTAGACAGACAAATTAAACTGGTGTCAGTTTGTAATTTGTATTAAAGTATTCAAGTTCAGTTTTTAAAATGTGTAACATAAACTTCTAATTGTTTAAAACAATTATTTTTTACACACATCACATTTTTATTCTCATACATCGAGACTCTAACTTTCAAATGCACAAATTGTAGGCTTTTGTGTATTTTTCTTTGTGTGGAGGTAATTGCTAATAATCATAATAAACCAGTTGAAAGCAGAAATACTGCTATTTTTAGCTAAGATTTTGGATTGGTGCTTTTATTTTGAAAGAATTTTAAGGAAGCCTTTCCAGGTAATTGCTGAACAGTAAAGTATAATAGAAAGCAGAAACACAGCTATATTTGGCTGAAGATTTAGATTGGTGCTCTTCTTTTGAAAGAATATGGACACAACATGCAGATAATATTACTAAACTATAAAGTAGTCTCATTAAATAGTCATATTTAACCAGTCAAACTTTTATTTTGAAAGTATTTGGAAAATGTCTGTGGACAATTGATAAACTGTAAAATAGTGTTATTAATTAACCTACCAAAATAACCAGTGTTAAAACCCATTCAGAAGCGTAAAAATGACTTCAAAAGCTGATAAATTAAATTGGTGCTTTTATTTTGAAATACGGAAGAAGCATGTGTAAGTTGTTAAATTGTAAAATCGTCTCTAACTACTCATAATAAGCCAGTTAAAGGCAGAAATATTGTATTTTTAGCTGAAGATCTCGATTGGTGTTTTTATTTTAAAATGATATTGATATAGAGGAAGCCTGTGCAGGTAATTGCTGAACAGCAAAATAGTCTCATTAACGATTGGTAATTATTCAGTCAGAACCAAAAAATTAACTTGTGTGGGGGACATAAAGTAAATGTCAATTTGTCTAGTCATAATTAACCATTCAATGGCAAAAACAGTGCAGTTAAAGCTAATAAATTGGTGCTTTTTTTTGGAAGGACGTAGGGGAAGCATGTGTGGGTTGCCAGCTCCCCCACTAATAATAAAGACCGTAGATAACGATAGTGTGAGAGCTGTGGCCAGCTTTCCCACTAATAAAGTAATCTGAAGATTACAATAGTGTGAGAGCTGTTGCCAGCTCTCCCACTAATAATATCTCTGTTCCTACTGTATGTCACTAAGCAACAAAGATGCTGCAGCTGGCAAAGGTGAAGCTAAATCCAACCACTTTATGTATAAACTGTTTAAACCATAATAATACAACATAATTTATTATTGATTATATTTCTTTGTGAATCTACAGAGCTTGTTGTTCTGAAATAAATGCATTACAGTAAAAGTGCAATATTTTGACTTGTACATACACATTGTTTAGTAAAATACTTTCATTAGAGATGAGAATTACAGTACCTGAGTCTTTAATGTATTTATTGTAGATACTTTCTTCATCTAGCATCCTCATCTCTGGCAATCTCAGGTAGCATGTGGGGATCAGCCTTTTTATATTTTTACCAACATCAGTTTTCCAATTAAATGCAACTTTGTGGTTTTGTTTGTGTACTTACAGTGTGCTGTGGGAGCCCATGGGGGATGGCAAGCGTGTGATTTCATTGGCTGATAACCATGCACTACTCTGGGACCTGCAGGAGAGCTCCACACAGGCCACAGTAAGTGACACACAAATGACACATACAAATAAATAACACTGGCACATATCCCACATCACACAATAGCTAAGTCATTATGTGATAACCACCTCTTCATTTTGTTGATATCAGACACACACTGTCAGAGCACTGCAAGGTGATGGACCCAAACGCACACCTCAGAAAAGGCCTGTTGTTTAGGTGATTTAATAAAGATCGTTGTCAGGCAGGCAAAGGTTGGTACACAGCTGGCTCAGGTGAAGGTACAGAGTGGGCTCAGGCAAGAGCATAGTCAGGCTGGCAATGGTCAGCAACAAACGATCCAAGAACACATGCAGAGGCACAGGGACTAGGCAAAACAGGATATCGATGAGAACAAGAGCTGGATCTTACACTGAACTGGGAACCAAGGTGTAGACTGGATAGTGGTGACAACACAACAATCTGGCGAGGCAGCAGGGCATGAAGTGGAAGAGTAAATAACAGAGTTAATTGCTAAGTGAATGCAGCTGGTAAGACATGTTACTGAAACATAAAGCTTGAACGGAGGCAGGAAGTAGAACAAAGTAAAACAGGAAGCTAGACAAAACAACAATCATATTGGAATGTCTGCAGCAACAGCTGTGGCCACTATTCTTTTTATTTCACACTTTTGCACACATACAGAGTTGAAAAGGTTAATTGAGTAACTCATTTAGTTATTAAACTTGAATTAAAATATTTTGCCTTGATGGTTTGGTTAAACTATATATTTATAAATCGTCCACTGCTTCTAATGAATAAAGATTCATAGATTCATATATTACACCACCTGAAAGGAGTGACCAATTATGCTGATAATTTTAAATTCACATATTTGGTTGTTAGTTTGATATTAACAAATATCAGTGGCAATTATCTGTTGGATTATATGAGATGAGATGGTCTATAGTAAAAATGTTTCACTAGAACAATGTTTAGCTGCCATGTCTCAACTTATATACAGTATAGAATATACAGTAGTGACAGCTACTTTGACCATGGAAAGGCGAATGACAGCTAACTCGATCACAGTAACACACTGATGATGACTAGCATTGTCTCGTTTTGATTTATTTGATTTGAACTCAACGCACACAATTTGTGCACAAGATAGGTTAACATGCTCATAAGAAAGTTTCAGTGAATCACCAGCTAACTAAAAATATAAAACAAAACTTTAAAAAGTAAAACTAGTCTCTTGCAGTAGACTCTGCCACCCATGTAACACACTGTCCATTATGTATTGAAGGAGATAATGGTGTGTGTGTGTGTGTGTGTGTGTGTGTGTGTGTGTGTGTGTGTGTGTGTGTGTGTGTGTGTGTGTGTGTGTGTGTGTGTGTGTGTTTGTGTTTGTGTGACCTTGCAGTTACGCTGAAGTGTGGCCTTAGTAACTTAATTATAACTCATTTGTAACCCCAGCACAAAAATACCACCTTGACCCTCAAACAGGCCTTCAAAGTTGTTTGTTTGAGGTCAAGATGGCTGTGTGTGTGTGTGTGTGTGTGTGTGTGTGTGTGTGTGTGTGTGTGTGTGTGTGTGTGTGTGTGTGTGTGTGTGTTGTGGTTGTTGTGGTTGTTTCATGAAAAGTCATGTCCAGTGAATTCAGTTGAAATGTACATAAGTGCCATACTCTGCCCCACCCCATGCTTTGTTATCACTTTAACTAGGAAGATTCATAATTATTATTTTGGCTTGTATTAAGGACTTACATGTAACTAGAAAAAGTAATTTCTCAAGAAATTAAGTGGGAGAGCTGTTCTGTTGCCGAAAAGATGCCAAACGCTGATTAAGCTGCTGACATCAAAAAGTTGACTACATCAAAAAGTTGACGATGGCAAAACAATGAAAACGAGAAAACGTTGACAAAGATTAAAACGATGACAGCGATTAAAAAGATGGCGATTAAAAAGATGACCAAGGTAAAAAGATGACAAGATTAAAAAGATGACAACAATTCAAAAGTTGACCAACGTAAAAAAAATGACAAAGATTAAAAAGTTCACCAATGTATAAAGGTGACGGATTAAATAGGTGACCAAGCTGCATCGTTGATAATCATGAAAAAGCTATTTTAAAAAGGCTAAAGAAAGTATTTGTGGTTCATTGCTTAACTGTTAAAACGTTTAAGAAGTAGTCAAAAATTAACCAGTAATTACCAAAACTCTTGTAATCTAAGATCATGAAATACATTATTGCTTTCATTTAGAAAGGATTTAGAGAGCGTGTGCGTGGATAATTGCTAATTGTCTTGAAATTTTTCATACAAAAGCAAAATTAGTGCTATTGAAGCTTGCTGCTTTAATTTTGAAAAGGATTTAAAGGAAGTGTGTATTTACTAAACTGTCACGTAGTCAAAAATTAACCATTCAAATTCATAAATAATGCGATTAAAGCTAATAAATTGCATTGGTGCTTCTATTTTGAATGATTCTTTTTTCTTTTTTTTTTCTGTCCAGCAGTTTAACAAGCAGCATATATTACGCTGAATGTCATATTGCGATGGACAGCCTTGCTTTAACAAGAGGGATATATATAAAATATGTATACTCTTCTTGATTTATGGTTTATTTAATGGTTTATTTAGCTAATCCCAAATATGTGTGATGTTGCTGTGTTGGTGGACAGGTTAAGTTTCTGCTTTAGGGTGTGTGTGCGGGTGGGGTGGGGGGTTAGGGGTGCAACCAGCTGCTGAAACCAAGCAAACAATAAGTAAACAATTGGTGCAAAAGAAATAAACAGGGATGTACCTTAGGCTAACACATTCATAACTAAACAACTGTTGTACTGTGGTTTACCTTGGAGATTAATACTAATACCAATAATAGTGTTAAGGTATATGCACATACTCATAGAAACATATACATATCATATACATACACATATGCATTGTTATACATTTCCCATACTACTTAATAAAAGTCATAACACCACATATGGAATCAGTAATACTTACAGTTGGGTTTGGAAAACCTGTTTATCAGCTCAGGTGTTGAGTGTCCCACTATAAGGGTAGTAAAGCTGTAGCTTAACATTGTTCACCCAAAGAATGAGGCAGACGTTGGTGCATGAACAAAGCCACTTGTGGAAGCCAGGGTGATGTAAGGAGCTCGGCCACTACGCCCATCCAACAAGCAGAGGAAAGAATCCTAGCAGCCAGGGAGCCCACGCTCCTTCAGTTCCAGGAGGGCAGGTGTTGAGAGCCCCCCAGGCAGAGCTGGAGCAGCCACAGAGACAGCACCGAGGTCAGAGTGCGCCCCATGAGAACCAGAGGCAAACACTCCCCCCGGTGGGAGGGTCGGCCTGAAAGAGTGGAGTCCCGAGGACCTACGGTCCGTATAGAGCCCGCTAGGAGATCCCCCCTCGCCCAGAGTGGGGCCAACCCCCAGTCTACAACCCCTACACGAGCGGAGCGGGGCCTACCCCATCGGCCCGACCTCATCCCCTGGCACTACACCGGGCCTGCAGAACAAGGCCAGCAATTGGTGGGGGTCAGCAGAAAAGAGACCACCCAGGTAGATGATCAACGTGCCCCGGGCGGAAAACCGAACCCCCCACACTCCAACTGCACCACATGCATACAAACTCACACAAACACAGACACATACACCCACCCAGACGTACATCAACACACACACACCATAGACTCTCTCACAACAAACTAGTCAATCATACGTGAACCAATGCGCTCTCAGATACATTCTCGCACCCACACCATTCGCTTGATCACATTCGTGGGGAGGTTAGGTCTCCGAACCTGCCGCCCATGTGACCCCAGGCAGGGACCGCAGCTCCTCCCGAGCCCCGCCCAACTCCCCCAACCTGGGAGAAGCAGAGGGCAGCAGAAAAGGCACCCCAGAACTCTGCAACCCAGCTTGGACGTGAGTGTGTGGAATTAGAGTGCACTGAAGGTGGGTGACACCTCCAGGAACATGACCGCTGGCTGACGGTGTGTCCCCCAGACAGCGCCTCCCCCACTCTAAATGTCTTTTTGCAGTTAAAACTGGGTGGTGATCTCTCCACCAGGGCCAGTGGGACTCAGCCCCAGGCCCCAGTGAAAGAGCCCACCCCAAGCCCTAAATGTATGTGTATCTGGCTAAGTATGAGATCGCCAATTCTCCGAGGGGTCCAACAGACAGAGCCATCAATGTGAAGGCTCCGTCCACTGGCCCCCCGGGAGGGAGCCCCTAGATTCCTGGACGAGTGTGTATGACTAATGCAATTGAAACTGCAGAGCATCCCCCTTGGGAGGGACGGAACCACTTCCCGGTAGCCCCGGTCCCTCCATCAGCAGGACGCCCCAGGACTTAAGTGGATGAATGTGGAGAAATGTAGTTGGGAAGCAAAGCACCAGGGTCCGCAGAGCCAGGTTCCCTACTGGCTCTGCTACCCATCCCACCGCCCCCCACAACCCCCAGCCAGGAAGAGACAACCGAGACCAAGGGACTGCAGTACTACTAAAAATGATTTAAAGGAAGTGTGTGTGAGTAGTTACTTAGCTTAGTTTGGTGATTTTATCTTTGAAAGGATTTAGAGGACGTGTGTGCTTAATTACTACACAATCCAATAGTGTAGTTGACTAATCAGTAATAAGCTTTGAGTTCAAATCAAATAAATCAAAAGCAGTCTGATTTCATAAAAAATGTACAACATTTTGCTTTTTAAATACTCCTTCTAAATTTTGTTAAAAGACTTGTTTTAGTCAGGTTTCAAACAAGGATCTCCTGTACCAGAGTCACATGCTCTTTTGCCACTCAGCCACACTAGCTGCTTAATGCGCTGCTCAGAAGAGCGGTATACATACTATTGGAAAAACTGAAAACTTCAAATTTAAAATACAGCTGATATGGTAATGGTAATACATTAAGCATATAAGTCAATTTATCTAGGAAATACAAATATTTATATTATAATGTGATTGCATAATCATGACTCAGCTACAGGATATAACAAGCAAAAGACAACGTAGCTGAAGAGCTTCCTCCAAATGAAAAGACATTTTAACATGTTTATTTTATTAAATAAAGACTTGAATGTTGCAACAGTCTCAAAGGTGTAAACCTAAGACAAGTGTGAATATTTTAATACAGAACCATGCATCAGTCATTGCAATGGTTACTCCGTCTAATGACAGCTTCTGTTAAAGTGGTTAAAGTTGTTGGGGCTGTGCGAGGGTCGTGGTAGTGCCAAATGAATTAGCAACACCACCTAGTCTCAAAAAGGGACAAGTTTGATTAACCTCACACAGGTTTGCACCAATTATGTTGGGGATGTGCGAGGAGCACAAATTATAATAATATGGATTTATAGCTCCTGAGTGGAGACATCAATTATGTTTATAATTTAGATTCACAAATTTTGGTTATTAGCTTAAATATATATAACTATATATGGGCGGCACAGTGGTGCAGTGGGTAGCACTATCGCCTCAAAGCAAGAAGGTTGTGGATTCCCGGAGGCGGCCCTGTTGCCTTTCTGTGTGGAGTTTGCACGTTCTCCCCGTGTTTGCGTGGGTTCTCTCCGGGTTCTCTGGCTTTCTCTCACAGTCCAAAGACATGCATTAGGTTGATTGGACTCTCTCCATTGCCCGTAGGTGTGAGTGTGTGTGTGTGTGGTTGTATGTCTATGTGTTGCCCTGCGATGGACTGGCGACCCGGGTTATGCTCCAGCACCCCCGTGACCCCGCATTAGGGAATAAGCGGCTTGGAAAATGGATGGATGGATATATAACTATAAGACAAAGGTCTATAGTTAGGTAAGTGGGCTATTATTGATTAATAATTATTAATTAAATTAATAATTAATTAATTTACGGGGCACCAACCTGTTACCAGGGACCAATAACCAATTTGGAATAGCCAATACAGTCTTAATTGTAATTATGTTAGTTGAAAGATGAACTCCGTACCGTAGCTGACTCAATTCACCACTGCTGTAAAACCATATACAAATAATCATAGACAACGACATATTAAATTATGAATGCTTTATTAAACAATTAATATTAACTCCAACTGTCAGCACTATCTTGAATAACTCAGAAAATCACAACTTAATCATATGGTGTGTTCTGTGTTCGTCTGGACGTACTGCATGTCTGTGCGCGTCACCTGTGTGTGAGAGAGAGAGAGAGAGAGAGAGAGAGAGAGAGAGAGAGAGAGAGAGAGAGAGAGAGAGAGAGAGAGAGAGAGAGAGAGAGAGAGAGAGAGAGAGAGAGAGAGAGGAGAGAGAGAGAGAGAGAGAGAGAGAGAGAGAGAGAGAGAGAGAGAGAGGAGTGTGAAGTGGGACTAGCATGAATAAGGCGGTCACACAAATGCGTGGAGCTAGCTTAACATTGTTCACCCAAAGAATGAGGCAGACATTGGTGCATGAACACACACAAACGCGTGGAGCTATATTCGGCGATATAGTCACGTGATCGCGGAAGCGTGCAGTTGAATCATGCGCTTTGCCTGGTCACAGCAGAGACCGCACAGTACCACAATAAAGCAAGCTTAAGATAGCAAAATCACAGATTACAGCACTTCAATGTGGACCCCTTAGATTCACACAGATCTATAACGGCGTTACAGTCACGTGATCGTGGAATTACACAGTGATCAGATCCCATGTTCAGCAACAGGAAAAGGAAACAATATAACAATAAAACAATTACTGATCCCCTAAAAGTTCTACTCTGCTCAGACTTAAAGAATGCCTCTTCCTTACTGCTCAATCCTGGTGCGAAGATCCAGCGTTGCGTGCATGCATGCTTTGTTCTGGTCCGGTCCGGTCCAGGTGTGCATCGCGGTGATCACGTTGTGATCAGCTGCTGGCTGCGGTGGAGGTTCCAGGCGCGCGGGGGCAGAGGGAAGCTCCAGGTGGACGGAGGCAACAGAGAGAGAGAGGAGAGCAAAGGTTGCTCGATCCTGGTGAGGAGGTTCGGCATTTTGTCATAGTAAGAACAAGGGGCGAGTCTTTGGTCACGGCAGCTTTTATAACTGTGTTTTCGGTCATGCCCATCCTATTGTTTGGTCCAATTAGGATGGCTGAAGTCCAAGTTCCTCCTCCGTTTGTCGCTTGTATCAGCGGGGAGTTCGGACATCTCAGGGAGGGAGCCAGGTATGGTTCCCCAGCCTGGCGCCTGGTTTTGGCGCTCAGATTTGAAATCTCTTTGTTCCCACTCACTACTATCAGGATGAAGATGTTACATGCAGGCCGCAGTACGACACTTCAAAGCGACCACCTTTTTTACCGCAGTATGTGCGCGTTGCCAGCGTGCCACGGGTCTGTCCCCAACTAAGGATTTTTAATCCTGCAGCCAGCTGCAAAGAATCAGGGTGCTAGTCTCGTGTTAACCACCAGGTGGCGCAAAGATGTGAGGTCCGACTGTTCATTTCTATCTGTGTCTGCACATTAAGCACAAAAAACGATGTCATGGCATTGTATCATTAAATGTAGAGTAGTTCATTTTTAAATATTATAGATTATTATGCGTCTTTGCTCGCTAGTGTGGGCTAGTGTTTGTTGTCAATTGCCGAAGCTGCTGATGTTTTTACAGTTCCCAGGCCAGCCGAGAGACACAGTCCCTCCTCCAGTCAATCCAATAGAATAATATAAGCATAATAACATAAAATAGGAATCTATATTTATTCATCAATCTGTGTTATAAATGTATTTTATATGTATGTCTGTACTCGTCTTCTGGTTTGTTGATCATGAGGAAAAAATACAAAACAAACTTGGTTTTCGTTTCAGCTCGCAATATTAATTAACGTAATTCAAGTGTGTTTTTTTTTTCGACACAACGCACGGAGTTGGATTTAAAGCTGATTTTTCGTTTTGAGAAAAAAGCAGAGAACAAAAAACTAAGTCGTTGTCTTGTTATAGCAGCTTTTAAGTTCAACCAAACTCTTAAAATTTACTCAGACCGCAATGACCTATAGTTTGCTCTGATTCTGAATGAAACGTAAGAGCCTGAATGACAGATGATGTGTCCAGGTAGAGCTTAACCGGAAATGTATGCTTGTCAAATGCAGGCAACAAGAGAATCGGGGAAGTGGCGTCACCGTCTGAAGCAGACAGTGATGTGACGTTCCAACGATGGTGCTGAGGAGCCGCCTATTCATAGGCAGATGACTTGGATCAAGTTGTCAATAATTCTCGTTTCGGGGAAAAACGAATCGACTGTGGCATTGGAGCATTTTGCCAGAATGAGCTTTGCAAAGAAAGGACACTTGGTTTCCAAACCGCGACCTAAGCATCCCATCAAACTCCACGTTTGGGGAATGTGTTCTAGGTGGGGACCAGGACCGATGATTATTTTCGAGGGGATTATGGATAGACAGTTTTTCGAGGCGTCCATAATCAAACGCACAGTGGGGCCATATATTAGAAAGTATATTGAAATACGGCATTGTTTTTTCCAGGACAATGACCCCAAACATGTCGCTGCAAGAGCCTGTCTGGAGGCAGAATGAATCAGCTGCGTGCGCACACCGACGGAGTCCCCTGATCTGATCTCCTACTACTTAAACAACATGTGGCTTCTAAAACCAATGGTCTTTTTCTCATACTCATAAACGCAGTTCTTATGGACGTTCACATAAAAGTATAGAGGATGTAAGAGGATTTTATTTAATATAAATAAATACATTGTATTAAATCTATCTTTATGGCGCGTCAGAACGTCGGGACTCAGCAAATCAACAACGCATTAATGCAGCAGCTTGTTTGTTTTACATGTGCTTATTATGCACGATAAATGTTAACGTTTTTTACTGAATGAAAACGAAAATAACTCCTGCTCTGCAGCATAAACCACTTTGACCACTTTTAAGTTGGTCAAGTTAAACAGTTAAAACAGTAAGACATAGTCAATATGTCTTTTAAACGGAAGCTGCAGTTCCAAAAGCAAACTTCAAACCCCATCCCCTACTACGTATTGGCACAGGGACATTAACATGTTGTCTCCACTCGGTCAATAGGTGTAAAATACTTTAGCTCCGAGACAAAGAAAAGCTCCATGGGAGATCGGGCAGCGTGATCAGCTGCACCTACGTAGCTGTGGGACGCCAAAACCTTTCACTTGACTTTTTTAAAAGGCTCTTCTTATGGTATTTCACACAGGTCTGGCAGACTACCACTGCTAACTTTTAGAGAATATCATATAATAAAAATAAATAAATTGTAATAAACTCTCTATGGTGTGCCAGAACGCCAAGACTCCGTAGATCTCCGACTCATTAATGCAGCAAGTTGTTTGTTCTGCATATATTGATTCTGTATGAGTAATAACGACTGTTTTACACTTATTTAGCCAAAGACAAAACTCAAAAGAGAGACATCCGTCAAGTTTTAACAAATGTGCAATAAAAAATATAAACAAAAAACGCTTGAAAGCGTTTCCGTTTTATATTCCGTTTATTTCGTTATTACTTTTTTCACCTTTACCACATAAGGACATTGCAGAGCTACAGCCATGTTCCTACAAAGTTAACCAGCTGTTTATTTCATTATTCCCTCTTTCATGTCCGTCTGTTCAATGAAAGTGGGCGAGGCCATCCACGTCCCAGAGCAGGGACACTGGGGGAAGGGGAAACACGCATCAACATGCAGGACAAAGATCTGCATTTCTCTGCCTGCTACAGCCTCGGCTGCGTTGGGTTGTTAGTGTCCCTTTCACCTCTACCATATGAAATGTGTTCCTGCGAAGTCAGAATCAAAACAATCACACAATCACAATCGTTTTTATTCCCCAGGTTTGAAAAGGGCAAAACATTGATTTTATTTACAAAAAATAATAATAATAATAATAAAACGTTCACATGTGATTTGCCCGCTTTGATGTAGACAAAACTCTTCAAAGCGTTTTACATTACATTCCGTTTATTTCGTTATTCCCACTTTCATATCTGTCTGATAAATAAAAGTGGGCGGGGCTATCAGTAAGCGCTGATTGTGGGGCTGGGCGCATCAATATACAGGACAAAGACCTGTGTTCCTCTGCTACAGCCTCCTCTTTCAGCCTGTTGTAATTGCAAATGCTGCACTGAGCTCTCCTCTACTTTGATGAGTTTTGTGTCTACATGAAAGCGGGCAGAACAATGTCCATGCGTGTGTCACCGCTGAAAGCGGCTGGTGAACCTCTTGGGAACATGGCTGTAGCTCTGCAATGACTTTATGTGGTACAGGTGAAAGGGAAAATAACAAAAGAAACGGAATATAAAACGGAAACGCTTTCAAGCGTTTTCTGTTTATATTTTTATTGCACATTTATTAAAACTGTACTGTCGTTTTTTCGTAATTTTTGGTGACGTTACAGTGCAAACCATATGGGATTTTTTTTGTAAATAAAAATAAACCTGGGGAATAAAAACAATTCTGAAAGCAGCTGATCAACTTTGTATGAACACATTTCATATGGTAGAGGTGAAACAACCCAACGCAGCCGAGGCTGTAGCAGGCAGAGAAACGCAGATCTTTGTCCTGCGCGTTGATGCGTGTTTCCCATTCCCCCCAGTGTCCCTGCTCTGGGACGTGGATGGCCCTGCCCACTTTCATTCACCAGACGGAAATGAAAGAGGAAATAATGAAATAAACAGCTGGTTAACTTTGTAGGAACACGGCTGTAGCTCTGCAATGACTTTATGTGGTACAGGTGAAAGGAGTAATAACGAAAGAAACGGAATATAAAACGGAAACGCTTTCAAGCGTTTTCTGTTCACCCAAACTAGATGGGTGTACTGTCATCTTTTCAGTAATTCTTAGCATTTGCATGTTGCTGTATATGAATAACTAAATTAACAAAATCTATGTTTGAAAAAACAGTGAAGAGTTCGTGT
This sequence comes from Betta splendens, assembly GCF_900634795.4. Taxonomy (NCBI): domain Eukaryota; kingdom Metazoa; phylum Chordata; class Actinopteri; order Anabantiformes; family Osphronemidae; genus Betta; species Betta splendens. The sequence goes on along the minus strand of NC_040900.2, from coordinate 16,079,716 downwards.
CTACATGAAAGCGGGCAGAACAACGTCCGTCTATGACTCACTGCCGAAAGCAGCTGGTGAACCTCTTGGGAACATGGCTGTAGCTCTGCTAAATAATACAGACAGCCAGCCCTATTAATCATCTGTTATTTTCTTGTATGCCAAAATATAAAGATGTTCAGTAATTACAACTTCTGCTTCTACCGGGAACCCGGGGTAAAAAATTGACACATCAAGGCTGTTAAACGATAAACAAACCATTACACCACAGAGGCGTTGATTGGTAGCACTAAATGGGCCTATATAACATAAGTATAGGACAGCGTCATAAAGGCCAGTGTGGGGGCTGATCGCCACCTATAGGCCAAATAGACGTAAAACGGCTTCAAAGCGCTAAAAACCCAGTGATACCGCACTAAAAATGCAAACAGATTGCCGTAAAGGCTGACACCTTTAAGTGCTACGACTGTACATTAGTGCTGTCAGTGTGTTTTCCTTCAAACAGGCTTTTAAAATAAGTGCCTTCTCAATGTGAATTCAACAAGACAATGATTCTTTGTTTTTGTAAAGAAGTGCATCCGTAACAAACTGGACAAAATTATTTTTGTTGTTTTTTTTTTAAATGGGTATACCCCGAAGGGTCTTCCAAAAGATGGCATAGCCATGTTAAAGATGGGTAGATTTCTGCAACCATAAGGTCTATTCGAATTCTTTTGGTGTTATAATGTACGGGACACTTCTGAGATGTGACAAGAGGTGTAAAAAATAGTGTAAGTGTTACTCGTGATATTTATGAATAATAAAATAGAAATTCTTGAATAATACTCCCCTTTCAGGATGAATATCTCTGTACGGATCCTCTGTAAACCTCTAACCTTCATATTAGCGTAGCATAATTAATGAACAATTAACTCAGAAAAAAATGGTTTTGATGAAGTGAAGCAGGACATAATTATAACGATTTTAATGCCAGTCAGATAAGGTTCTCAGTCTAATAGGTGCTATAGTCCATTAATCAATGTGGACTATAGCATCTTTTAATAGCAATAAAAGTGATCAATATATCCAAATAACAGTTATTTATACCTATCTGACTAAATATAAACAGTGTCCAGTCATTGTCCACCTTGTCCAAATCTGTCACGTATAGTTTGTCTCTTAAAACTTAACTTATCTAACATATCTGTAGATTCCCTAGGATCATAGCTTTCATTGAACCATAGGGATAGGGTTAGGGGCTATGGTTAGGGCCATTAGGTTTGGATAAAGTATCGTATTAGTAAAGCCACAAATGTGTTGTGGGCCAACATTAGCAGCTAATGCATGGGACGCTGAATGTCATCAGTTATTGACTGTGTTTCATGCACCTAAACGACATTCATAGTGCTGTAGCCCATGTTAATTTAATGTTAGACATGTCTTTACTCAGTCAAACTGACACAGTCTGGACCATTTCTCCAATATATGGGAGAGCTGGGAGGTATAATAATCCGGTTTGCTCTACGCCAATCATGTGTACATATTCTACTTATCAGTTCAGTGACTTTGGGTGTGTGAAGGGCAGTGTGAGGTGGAGGACAGTAGGCCCATGGAGATGTGTGTGGGTTGTCAAGCCTATACTTTGAAATAAATACTGGACAACACAGTTATTAAATTCTGTATATAGGGATCAGAGATGTCATGAAGGGGAACAGAATGAGAAAGAGAGAGTGAACGGAGGATGGAGAGATTGGTAGAGATAAATAGCCCTGCTATCTGTAAAGACTGAGATTAGGAGAGAGAGGAGAGAAAAAAGGAGCGATGTGGATAAAGAAAGAGAGTGGGCTTTATGACGAGAAAAAGCATTAGAAAAAGAGGCGAGAGTGCTTGGCAGTCAAGACAAATGACTCCAGTGCTCACCAGAATGCTAATCATCTTCCCTCCTGTCTCCCTACTGCTTTCATCCTACTCTCTTCTTTCTATTTTCCCTTCATCTGTCGGAGGGTGGTGTGTTCACCTCAAGCCGTTTCCAGCTGCAACGTGAATGTGTGTTTCATTGTCTCAAGGGCCTGCCCTAGATTAGTGTGTGTGGGTGTTTGCATGATTGTGTATGCATGTGAAAGAGAGAGGTGTGTGTGCATGTAAGTAACCACATTTGCATGGCGATTTGTCAGGTAGCTCTGCATTAGAACTGCTTATGACCTAAATGAACGAATTCCCTAGTGCTATGTGTAGCTGGGAACCTGGGAGGCACGAAGCTCAGGCTTTGCTGTTCTACTGCTTTAGGATTCCCAATGATAATGGACTTGACTAAGCCTCTGTTCTATTTATACACAGAAAATTAATTCTCACAGGGACTATCAATTATAGTTAGGAATTGGGATTCTGCTGCACTGCATTTTTGACTGTTTTCAATATCAAAATAGTTTTTTTTAAGATATTAAAATAATCCATCTATCCATCCATTTTCAACCGCTTTATCCGGGTTGTGGGGGCAGCAGTCTAAGCAAAGAACTTTAGACTTTCCTCCCCTCGGACACTTCCTCCAGCTTTTCCGGTGGGACCTGAAGGCGTTCCCAGGCTAGCCGAGAGACATTGTCCCTTCAGCTTGTCCTGGGTCTTCCCCAGGGCCTCCTACCGGAACACCTCCCCAGGGAGGCTTCCAGGAGGCATCCAAACCAGATGCTCGAATCACCTCAGCGGACTCCTCTTGATTGGAGGAGCAGCGAGCTCCTCCCAGGTGCTTCTCACTCTATCTCTAAGGGAGCGCCCAGCCACCCTATGGAGGAAGCTCATTTTGCCCGCTTGTATCCGTGATCTTGTCCTCTCAGGCATGACCCAAAGCTCAAAGACCATAGGTGAGGGTAGGAACATTGATTGACCGGTAAATTTGGACAGGTACACAGACTGCGTTACTGCAGCCGCTGCACCGATCCGTCAATCTCAAGCTCCTTTGTTCCCTCACTCGTGAACAAGATACTTGAACTCCTCCACTTGGGGCAGAAACTCTCCTCCAACCAGGAGAGAGCAAATCACCTTTTTCTGGTTGAGAACCATGGCCTCAGATTTGGAGGAACGGATGCTCATCCTAGCTGCTTTGCACTCAGCTGCAAACCGCCTCAGCACACGCTGGAGGTCCTAGCCCGATGAAGCCAACAGGGCAACTTCACCCAAGAAGTAACATTCCATGTCTCAATAGCCAAATTGGTTGTCCAGAGATTGGGTCGCAAAGACTCCCGCCTTCGACCACTGCCCAATCCACTATGCACCAGTCCCCTACGGATCCTCTTGCTTATGGTGGGTCCACCTAAGGACGGTCCCACGTCGCTCCTTCTCGCTGTGCCCAGCGGGTTCCGTGGGACTAGGACCGGCCACCAGGCACTTGTATGCAAGCCCTAACCCTGGGCCTGGCTCCAGGGTGAGGCCCTGGCTGCGTACCGGGCGGCGTCTTGGTTCTTAATATTTTCTTCATCATAGGGGGATTTGTGAACCGCTCTTTGTCTGGCTTGTCACCCAGGACATCTCGGTCCTTGATATTTTCTTCATCATAGGGGGATTTGTGAACTGTTCTTAGTCTGGACCGTCGCACAGGACCTATTTGCCTTGGGAGACCCTACAAGGGACATTTCGCCCCCGACAACATACAGTAGCTCCCGGGGTCATTTGGGCACACAAACTCCTCCACCACGTCAAGGCGGCGGTTCAAGGATGAGATATAAAAATAATTTTAAAGTTATTTTTAAGAAGTGTAAAGCTGCATTTCATATTCATTGTTTTCCTACACATGCAATACCTTGTTAGAGAGCATGGACTTTCTGGATTGCAATTATTTAGTTGGATTTAAGTTAATACAGACAATATAGTAAATCAAAATGTAACATCTGTATGTAATCTAAACCACAATAGTTGCTCTATTAGTCTGGCTGGATTTTTGGGGCTTGCAAATACATAGAGTTAGCGTTAGCTATGGTTACCTCTAACTTATTCTGTCACATTTACACTCTTCCTCTACCAATTTCTCATTCTCTTCATCGTTTACCCTTTTTTTGCCAGGCTTTTTTCACTTACCACCACAGGCTTACCACTTCCTTCCTCTTGCGCTCTGTTGGCCTCTCTTTCTTTGTCTTGTACTCCATCTATCTTTTCACCCTAACTGTCTCCCCCTGTATAAATATATATATGCAAATATGCCAAAATAATGAAAGTGAATCAGTGAGCTGTGACGATCCATGACCTCTGTTTTGGAAAATCCGCTATATTAATTACAGAGTTGCTTAATCTCAATACAATTGAAGGATTAGAAACCAAAGAATGTGATGAATTGCCTCTGTTTATTTACATGGCGACATGCAGAAGGTCACTTAAACCTCAACAGTCTCCTAAACAGTGTCTACACCTGTATTTATACCCTGTTACAAACGTCCACTGGTCTTTGACATACAAAAATACAGTAAACTCCCTAACGTATTGCCTGATGATGTAACATGGCACATTGTATTTCCCATGTTCTTCCCTATTTGACTTTGTGTGAATAAGGGAAGATTATCTATTTACTGTCACTTTCAGTCCCTGTAAATCGATGTCTTTTATTGGTGTTCCTCCACAATCACATATGGAAACATAAGTTCCCTTACACACTCCTTAGGCCTGCTCTGTTCAAAATGTGCGTAATGTATTTTTATTCAATTTACTTAAATTCAATTTTATTTATATAGAGCCAAATGACAACAAAGTTATCTCCTGCCACTTTACAAGGTAAGGTTTAAGACCTTACAGTAGATAACTGAACCGAACAAATCCTAAATGCAGCAAGCCTTTTATTGTAATTAATTACAGTTTGACAACAGTGGAGAGGAAAAACTCCCTCGTGTCACGGCTCGGTGCGAGTGAACAGAAGTGAAGACCCAAACGCACAGCTCGGGAGACAGGTATTCAGGTAAAACAGGGTTTATTAAGAACAAATCCATAACGGCAGGCAAAAACGTGGGTCAAGCAGGCAATCGTCACAAAACCAGTAATAACAAGGTCCAGCAGAGGTACAGGCAGTGGATCTCACTGGGAGGCTGACAGACCGGGTGCTCAAACAAAAACTATCTGGCAGAGAACAAAGGGATGTGCAGGTGTTTAAATTCAGGGAGGTGATTGATGATGGGACACAGCTGGTGATCAGATAACAGAAAAAACAAGGTAAACTATGCATGACAGGACAGAACCGGAAGTGTACGAATGTAAAACAGGAAGTGTGACACATGACTACGTGAGTGGACAAAACTAAGGCAGACAGGAAAACAAGACAAGAATTACCAAAATAAAACCGAAGACTAAGTTAACACAAGATCAACAGCTGGAACCATGACAGAGCCCCCCGCCAAAGGGTGTATTCCCAGGCGCCCAAAAAAAGAAAACACAGATAACCGAGCAGGGTGGGCAGAGGGAGGACTGGTGCAGACGTGGCAGGAGCCGGGCCAACAGGAACCGCTGCAGATGTGGCCGGAGCCAAACCACCTGGAACCGAGGCAGACGTGGCAGACGGGGGGCCACCAGGAATCGAAGCAGATGTGGTCGGTGCCAGACCACCAGGAACTAGGACCGACGTGGTCGGGACTAGATGACCAGAAACTGCACCTGCACACAGGGAAGCAGAGGACACCGAATCCAAACGTGATGTCGTCACCTCTTGGTCGCCGAAGACTGGCGACCAGAGACGGGGGCAACCGTGCTCACCAGAGCACCACCAAGCACTCTGGGACCGCCCCCTGCACAGAGAAGGACAGAGGACACGGAGCCCCAGAAACCACTGCAGCGGTCCCCTTGTGACTGACAGGTATGGAGGTGATTACGGCCTCATCAGAGTCGGCGGGGACAGAGACGGGAGCGGCCTCTTCAGGGCCGACGAGGAGCAGAATGGCCTCATCTACAGAGGCAACACGAGACAGGCTGGCCGCTACCACGGGGCCTGCAGGGACGGGACTGGCCGCTACCACGGGGCCAGCAGGGACAGGACTGGCCTCCACCGCGGGGCCAGCAGGGACAGGACTGACCTACACCATAGTGACAGGACTGGCCTCCACCGCGGGGCCAACAGGGACAGGAATGGCCGCTTCTTTAGGGCTGACAGCGACAGGAACGGCCGCTTCTCCAGGGCCAACAGGGACAGGAATAGCCACTGCTTCTGGGCCTTCAGGGAGAAGAATTGCCTCCTCTGGGCCAACAGGGACAAGAATGGCCTCCTCTGGGACAGGGACTAGAGTTGAGACCTGGTTCGACTGGGCGGCAGCGGAGCTTGACGGGATAGAAGCCGGGCTTGACTGGGCAGCAACAGAGGTCAGGACGGGCGAGAAACCTGTGGTGCCTGTAGACTGTGGCACAGGCGCTGATGCAGGCTGAAGCACAGGCGCTGATGCAGGCTGAAGCACAGGGGCTGATGGAGACTGGAGCACAGGGGCTGATGCGGAATCCTTTTGTGGCTCCACAGAATTCCAGGCCACATACAGTGGACAATGACAATGTTAACAGTGTTAGAAAAGTTACTTTCAGATTATTAATTGGGAAAATACTGTTGGCATATTCAACAATGTGTAATGTGCAGGCAAATGTGTTCTGCAATCTAATGATGTTGATGCAGGACAGTTAAACATTAAACTGTGACTATGGCATTTGATATTGAGGTGTCTAGAATAAATTCACGGCCTCACTTACATATGCTAATGAGTGTTTTGCTTTAATTTTTAGGTCTCCAACATTGCCTCTCTGGAAGGCAAAGGTCAGCTCAGATTTACTTCAGGCAAATGGAGTCCCCACCACAACTGCAGTCAACTTGCCACAGCAAACGACACAGCCATACGAGGCTGGGATCTTCGAACTATGAGGTAAACTTTCTTTCCGGATGCTAATGGGTTTACTTAATTTATTACATCATTTACAATATACATTTACACGATTGTGTGCATATATACAGTGTTTTTAAAATGCATATTATGTGTTTTATATGGCTATTAAATTATATTAAGTTACATTTGGTGTTTCTGTGCTGTTCAGTTTTACTACTATTCTGAAGAAATTCTCAGTAGTTAATAAGATTGCATCTGCATATTGATCTTGTGGTTGTCATGAGGCAACTGTCAAAATATAAAAGCAGCCCTTTGAAGACTGCAAATTGTACTGACTTTTAAATTTGACAGAACAGACAGATATTAAAGTTACACCGTTTGTTAAACTGTCAAATCTTATGAGTCAACCTATTGAAAGTGTTGAATAAAATTTGGCTTGTCATGCTGAAAAAAAGAAATTCAAGATTCAATGTTTGAAAAATTAAACATTGCACAAATGAAAATTAACCCTTACAGAGGGAGGAGAATTTGTACAGGCTGATGGCCACCGGTAGAAAGGATCTACGGTGGTGTTCTTTGGAGCACCTAATACTGATTGACCTCCCGGCTCAAGGTGCTCTTCTGTCCAGGCAACTTTGTCACAACTTTCTTCGCTCATATGTGTCATAGTGACCTATTTTTTATTTGTTAACTTATATTTATCTCTATGGGTTTAAAACTAAGACAATTGTTTTAGTCAACAATACAGAACTAAATTGCATTTGCAGAACATTTAAGCATTTGACCCAGTTTGACATGGCTTTATCATCTTTATCATGAGGCAGAGAGACCAAATTATTCACTGAAGTCAATGTACATGAAGTACATACAATTTTAAATTAAATCTGGCAAAATATGAGTTTACTATTTATTATTTTTACATCTTAGCTCATCTGAATTCCACAGTCAGAGGTGCCTATGGAATTGCAAGGCAACCAGTAGCAGGTTGATATGACTAATAGAACTTTATTTTCAGACCTGTTCATGAATGTGATGAAGTGTCCTCCACTCCTCCAAGTGGTGGGACAAAATCCACATCTGTGCTATCTCTTCTTTCAGCCCTTGGTACTTCTTGATCTTCTTGTGCTCCTTCTTCCTGATGTTGCTACCACCTGGGATTGCTACATCTAGCACTACAGCCTTGTTCTCTTGTTTGTCCTCCACCACTATGTTGGCTTGGTTCTTGGTTCTTTTTTATTTTTATTTTTAACTCTACGCTGGTCGAGCTGGCTGCTGGTCACAACAGCTCCTGTCCTCTTCCTTCTATTTATTACTTGTTTTTTTTCTAGCTTACCTAAGTTTATCTTTCTCTTGTTGCATTAATTATATCAATGTGCATAACCTGTACACAACTTGTAAATCGTTTTTCTAAGTTTGATGCAGTACAAACGCTGCTAAAAAGCTACGGTGTGCGTCGGGGCCAGAGCGCGCATTGTTTACATGGTGGAGCAGCTGATTGCGCTGCCCGTAGCCGCAGTTCTACTGAGGGATAAACACCATATCCCTGCTGAGCTGCTAGTGAAGACCCGCAGGGACGCCGCACTGGAAAACTACATCGGGAAAGGGAGTGCTTCAGACCAGCTGTCCCCTTCGTCATCATGGGCAACGTGAGATCTCTCCCAAACAAAATGGACGAGCTTGTGGTACTCACAAGGCACCAGCTGGAGTATAAAACAAGCAGCGTCCTGCTGTTGATGGAGACCTGGCTGACTTCACTCATCTCGGACTCGACTGTCACACTGGACAATTTTCACCTGCTGCGAGCGGACAGAACGGAGAACAGCAATAAACGGAAGGTGGGGGCCTGGCTGTGTTTGTGAACAGAGCATGGTGTAAACCAGGACACAGCACCATTAAGGAAAAACTGTGTAACAAAGGCATTGAGCTGCTAGCGGTGGGCATGAGGCCATTCTACCTACCACAGGAGTTCACACGTTATAATAACTGCTGTGTACGTCCCACCCTCCGCTAACGCTGACACAGCTTCTGAGACCCTGCTCTCAGTCACCAGCAGGCTGCAGACACAGCACCCACAGGCCCTCTTCCTGATCTCTGGGGACTTTAACCACTCACCTCCTTCAGCTGCTCTGCCTACATACACTAAATACGTCACCTGCCCCACCAGAGACAATAAAACACTGGACTTAGTCTATGCCAACACCAAAGAGGCCTACAGCGCATCCTCCCTCCCATCCCTGGGCAGAGCTGACCATAACATCCTGCATCTCTTGCCTGTGTATAAATCAGTAGTACACAGGCAGCCGGTGGTGCCCTGTATAGTGAAGAGGTGGACAGCTGAGAGCGAGGGAGCTCTCAGAGACTTTTTTAACACCACTGTGTGGACAGAGCTCTGCGACCCACATGGGGGGGGACATTTACGCAATAGCAGACTGTGTAACGGATTACATCAACTTCTGCTGTGAAAACACCGTTCCCTCCAGGCTGGTACGGTGTTTCACCAACAACAAGCCATGGGTCACCCCTGATATTAAAGCTCTATTAAAGGAGAAGAAGAGTTCGTTTAAATCAGGGGACAGGGAGGAGCTGAGGAGGGTGCAGAAGGAGCTGAGGAGGAAAATCCGTGAGGGGAAGGACAACTACAGGAGGAAGATGGAGGAGCAGCTGCAGCAGAACAACGACATTGAGGTGTGGATGAGCCTGAAAACCATCTCTGGATTCACACCCACAGGCTGAGGGGGACTTGAGCTAAGACACAGGTCCCCCTCAGAGGGGACACTCCTTCAACCCCTGTCCTAAGACACTCCTTCCACCCCTGTCCTTCTCCAGCAACCAGGTGAGAAAAGAGCTCAAGAAGATCAAAGCCAGACAAGCAGCCGGACCACATGGCATCAGCTCCAGACTCCTAAAGTCCTGCACAGGTGAACTGGGTGGAGTTATGGATCGTGTCTTTAATCTGAGCCTCAAGCCACGGCTCTGGAAGACCTCCTGCGTGGTACTAGTTCCTAAGACACCATATGCTAAAGACCTCAGCAGCTTCAGACCAGTGGCCCTGACATCACATCTGATGATAACACTGGAGAGACCGATCCTGGGTCACCTCCACTTGGCAGCCTGCTGTCATCCCACCGATGCACATCCAGGGAATCGAAATTGAGAGAGTGGATTCTTACAAGTACCTGGGTGTGCATCTCAACAATAAACTGGACTGGACTCATAACACGGATGCACTGTACAGGAAGGGTCAGAGCAGACTCTACCTGCTGATGAGGTCGTTTGGAGTGAGGGGGCCACTCCAGAGGAACTTCAATGACTCTGTGGTGGCATCAGCCATCCTGTACGGTGTGGTCTGCTGGAGCAGCAGCATCACAGAGAGGGACAGGAAGAGACTGGACAGGGTCAACAAGAAATCCAGCTCTGTCCTGGGCTGCACTCTGGACACTGTGCAGGAGGTGGGTGAGAAACGGGCCCTGGCTAAACTGATATCCATCCTCACACACTGGAGGACTCACTGTCTGCTCTGGAGAGCAGCTTCAGTAGCAGTCTGATCCACCCTCGCTGTGTGAAGTAGAAATATCGTAGATCCTTCCTACCTGCTGCAATCAGATTATACAATCAACAATGTTAACAATTTTAACCACCTTCCAAACCAAAACTGATAGACCACCCACTGCATCAGTGGTAATACAGACATTCACTCAGTGTAATATTTGTGCAACATTTGTTCAAAATTGTGCAATATGTAGATTATACTTATCACTGCATAATAATTAATAATTTATAATAATTCATACCCACTCTGATCACTGTTTAGTGTTATACTGTGCAAACTCAATCCAGTTTCACTGATCTGTTTCTGTAGTTTTACTTGCTGCTGTATTCGTTTCTTCTTCTGCATCATACCCTGTGCTGTTGTGAGATGAAATTTCCCCATTGTGGGACTATTAAAGTCTAGTATATTTCTTATTATTATTACCAGTTTGTCAGTCTGTATCTGGAAGGATCTTAGCCAGTCATTCTTAACCACCTTTGGAGGTGTGTCCCATTTGGAGTTTGGGACCTCCAGCCTGTACTCAGCACAGATGTGTACACTATGCCGGCCACTTGGTTATGGCGTTTCATGTATGTCCTGCCTTCTAGCATCTTGCATCTCACTGTTATGTGCTGGATTGTTTCAGGGGCATCTTTGTGCCCCTGTGTCTGGTATGGTAGATCCCAGTCTCTATTGATCTTGTAGTCAGAACCTGTTTTTGTCTGGTAGGATTAGTGCTGTCTTTCAGTCCAGTTTTGTCCAGCTACTGGTAGGATTTGTTGATATGTGCCACTTCTTCTATCTGCTGATAGTACATACTGTGCAGGGGGTTGTCCTTCCATAAGGGGTTCCTCCTCTTCCTTTCCCCTTCTCTGATTTCTGCTGCCTGCTGTATTCACAATACACATTGTCTGTTGCGGCCATCTTCCTGATGTGTTCATGGAGCTTAGTTGTTTTATCCTGGATAGTGGCCTTGACACTCACTAATCCTTGGCCGTCTTGATCGCCAGAACTTTGTTCTTCCCAATTAAATGACTTCTCAGGACTTGCCTGTTGATCTTGTCTAGTTCCAAGCATTCCATGATTCATGTGTGACACATGCATGGCAGTGCATAGGTTGCTATGTCTGATCTTACAGTCTCTGGTCACTGCTTTGTCTATCAGTAGTTGGTGTTTTACTCCCCTGATGTTCCTTTCTGGGCACTGCTCATGTATTGATCTATGTGCCTGCTCATATTGGTTGCTATGATGCCTGACAAGAGCTTGCATGTTGTACAGACAGGTTATTGAGCGGAAATTGGATGGACCGCTCCCTTCTGGGGGTCCTTCAGAATCAAGACTGTTCAGCTTTCTGTTAAACATTCAGGGTGAGTTCCATCCACTAGTAGCTTGTTCAGCTTTTTCAACCAGTAGGCATGGATCATTTTAGTTCTTCATACCTGAGACTTTCAGATGGTGCTTCAGTTATTCTTGGTAACCAGCCTCTGGGGTTTCAGGTGTCTATCTTCATTCTTCATTTAGCTGCTCTTGCATTAGGCTCTGTTGTTATTGGGGCTTGGAACTGATTGTGAGGAATCATAATCAATTAGTGGTCTTGTAGATGTGTGGAGTGTCATTGTGTAAATAATGTAAAGTGTGTTTGTAAATCAATACTTTCAAAAATTATATCAACATGCTGATTTGGTGTTATACTCTAAATAATAAAATATAACAATATTAATAACACCAACACCACCCACAACAACAATGATTAGATAAAGCATTTCCATAAGAAAATGCACAGTGAATACTTCCATGCTGGATGTACTTCTGTAGAATTGCTGAATGTAGCTGAAATATTTAAAACATAACTGAAAATAGCTGAAACATGTTAAGCATAGATTGATGTATCTGAAGAGAATTAGTTGTTTAAACAGAGTTGAATTTTTGCAGAAGTTGAAGTAGTTGAATTTCAAATTCAGGAAACTTGAAAAAGATTTGCTGAAATTGAAGAACTGCTGAAAATGAAGGAAGTGTGTAAAGGTTTGCTTAATTTGATGGAATGTAGCTTAATGTATTAAGCAGCTAAATATTATTATAAAAAGTTTTAAAGGTCCCTGCACATGCAAAGTTCACTTTTTGGACATTCTGATACATTTATATGACTCCCTGGTTCATGTTAAGACACTCCTGGTGTGTTAGAGGTACACTCCTTACTTACTTCACATTTTGTGACTTTATCCAATCCAGTCTAATAACGTTCGCCTGCCCAGAAAAACCTGGACATCTGGACACCTGGAAATTTACCTGCAACATTGCATTTCAGTCACTCACTGTGAATGAACTGTGACAGTGACATAGTGCCATTAGGGTTCAGGAAGTGCTCTGTTGTTGGTTGTGCCAACCAGCATCGCAGCCTTTTCATTTTACCAGCGGAGCAAGAAAAGAAAACTTTATGGATTCATTTTATTGTAAATTGACCTGTGCTGGCACCACTGCCTAAATGCTTGTTCGAGTGTGGACATCGTTTCACCTCCAACTGCTTTGAAAACAAGGGTGTTTATTACTGGGCTTGAGGTTGAAGAAGGGCTCTGTTCCTACACGATGTGATCTACCTGCTGCTTTCCCAAATGTAAGTAAATTCTTGATGCATGATTGATACGTATGTACTACAGTAGTTTCTTTGTTTATAATCTAGCTTTCCTCCTGTGTAAGGAAAGCTAATGACTAGAACAGTTGATGCTAACAGCTACAGGGACAGAGAGAGACAGTGTTGCAAGTTGCTATCACACAGTTTGGATGAATCCAAGCCTCTCCAGCGTTTGTCCGGTTTGAATCGTGTGATATATGGCACCGAGGTCATTCACTCAGCTCACATTTTAGCTGCTAGCGCCATGTGCATTGTTAGCGCAGTGTTAGCCACCATTGTTAGCGGCTAGCACTAGTTCTCCACATGACGTACAGTGGCATCCGTTAAAAGTGTCTATCCCCACCGTGCTTTACTCCCAAATGTGCCGCGTCAGCGCCTTGGTTGCAATGCGTGAAAGAGCGTGTTACGTCCTTTTGGCCTGTAGGTGGCGATTGGCTCCCACTTCTGGTCCTAAAACCTCGTAGTTGACTGTGTCATATAGCCTGTTGTAGAACAGACACTTTTCAAGTCTTAGCTGACCTAGTGGTTAAGAAGGGTGTCTGTAAAGCTTTTTACAGCTTTTTGCTGACGCACCCGCTGCACCGTGGCGACGCGATGGTACTGGAGTGAAAACGTTAGTCACTTTGAACCGCTACCACTGTACAGTACAACTTGGGTTTGGCTGCAACGGTAAGTTGTGAGAGTCAGCTGTGTTTCTAATTACTAAAGAGCCTGTCATGTGTATGTCATAGCCAAAGTAGACCTGTGAATTTGGGTTATGGCAAGTTCTATCAAATTTTAACATTCATGATGTTGCTGTCTTCTGGTAAATTTTGCTCTTCTAGTCAGCTAGCTGTAAATGTGACATGGCTTTTTTTTTATACAGGCTGGTGCATCCCAGCTACCGAAACGCAAGGAGATTGCTTTTAAAACTGAGACACCACTGTGGGCAAATGGCTACCTTGTACAACAGTTGTTGCACCTCACCTCAGGAGCAGAGGTATGTACATTTAACTGCAGTATGATAATTTTTTGGCCAATAGAGAGAACAAAGAGTTTTATTTAAGAAGAGACTTTGGATTTTACATTTGAGTAGTTGTAGTTGAAGTATTCATAATCTGATCTATATTATTGTCTATATATTTACTCTGTATGCAGTTGGTCAACTTATTGTGATATTTTAGTCTGTTTATGGGCAATTTGTTATTCTCTTGTTATGTCATGTTAAAGGTAACTTATCCAGCATTATAGTGCTGGTGCATTGGTTAACAATAAAGTTGGCTTTGACTATTGCTGTTTCAGTGAACCCCCTTTTACGAAAAAAGACAAATGTTTCATAATATTAATATATAATATCCAACTCTTTTTCAGGTATTGCAACGAAAACAGTAACAGGTATTTCACAGGTGGTCTAACTCCAACATACAGTTGTAGCATTCAAAGCGACCACCTTTTTCACTGCAGTATGGTTGCATTGCCACTGCGCAACGGGTGCGTCCCCGACTAAGGATTTTTAATCCTGCAGCAAGATGAAAAAAATCAGGGTGCTAGTCTCGTTTTAACCACCAGGTGGCGCAAAGATGTGAGCTCCGAAGTTCGCTTCATTTCTATCTGTACAGATTAATATCCGTTGTGTGGTGATTATTATCCACAAAACACAATCTCATGTTTATTGTATTATTAAATGTAGAGTAGTTCATTTTTAAATATTATAGATTATTATGCGTCTTTCGCGCGCTAGTGTTTGTTGTCAATTGCCAAAGTTGCTGATGTCTTTACACAGTTCCCAGGCCATCCAAGAGACATAGTCCCACCTCCAGCTAATCCAATACAATAATATAAGTATAATAACATAAAATAGGAATATATATTTATTCGATCTGTTATAAATATTTTATATGTATCTCTGTACTTGTCTTCTGGTTTGTTGGTCATGAAGAAAAAATACAAAACAAACTGGTTTTTCGTTTCTCCTGATATGAGAGACAAACAAATGTGTTTTTTTTAGACACAAGACATGGAGTTGGATTTAAAGCTATTTTTTCATTTTAAGAAAAAAGCAGAGAACGAAAAAATAAGTCGCTCTCTCGTTATAGCAGCTTTTAAGTTGGTGGAGAAACCAAACTCGTTAAATTTACACAGACCGCAATGACCTATAGTTTGCTCTGACTCTGAATGAAACGTAAGAGCCCGAATGACCAATGATGTATCCAGACAGGGCATGACCAGAAATGTATGCATGTGCAAATGCAGGCAAGAGTAATTAAATCAAGAACTTCATCAGTGAAATTTAATTTACATTTTTTTAACAATTTTTGTTTTGCAATTGTAAACTACAGTCAAACTAAACAGTACTGCTGCATGTCTAAAAGCAGCCCCCAGTACTCCTGGGATTCGATTCCGCGGGTTCCACAGTCTTTCGTGTATGCGAACTCTTATGTCTTTCCAATCATTCTGCGTAATTGAGGAGTACTGGTACATAACGTGCTCTTTGACCTTCCGCAGAATGTTATTTGGGACTCCTTGCTTTCCATCTGAGCCTTTGCAGTTCACCTTGTGAACCCAGGAAAAGTACGTGGTGAAGTCCACAAGATGCATAAACATTCTGGCCGCATAGTCGTCCGAACGTGGATGGCCGTCTTTGTGTTTAGCCTCATTAAAAATCTTTACTTCTACATCCAGTTCCACTGTTTGCAAGACTATGTCAGAGAGAATTGTTGGGCTGGCAGTGTCCGCTTGTGCTGGCGTGCAAGAACGAATTATTTGGGATGGGGTATTGATGGGCAGATGCGAACCAGATGCCATGGGTGACAATGACAGCTGAAGGGCAGAAAAGTCATCCTGAGAATGGTTGTCACTCCAAAGTTGCCTCCTTCTTTGGCGATGGTCACAGGTGCACTTGGTGGAAGATACAACCTATTCCTCTCTCAATCTTGAAAATTGCTCCTGTATAATCTCTGTATAGTCGCTCTGCCTCAAGCTTTGCCTCAGCAGCCCGTTCATCATCTGCTTAATAGCTTGTCGCTCTGCTTCCAAGGTCTGCCCTTCCACTGTCTGCATCGCGGTCCGTCGCTGTGCTTCCGAAGTCTGCTTCACCAGCCCTTCCACAGCATCCATCACTGTGGAGGGCGCAGGGATCTCTTCGTCACATATGGCGTCCTATCGATTAGAAGAGAACATATTAGCACATAATTGTAGAACGTCAGGCTAGATTAATATCTTAAGTGAAACAAGTGAAACGGAAATAATGTATCAAACTTACCAATTTTTTTTTTCACAAGCCGGACTTTTGAGACGACTTTTGCTGCTGATACAGCCCACTGAGAATGCAGAAGGACAAGATATTATTAAATTACGGAATAAAAACGAAAATTAAATTTCATTGCACTCACTCAATAAGTAAGTTTGGCTGAAATGTACCTTTCTTTTTAGTCCGGTGGTTTTCCCATAGAAGGGTTGTAAGTCCTTCTGTCTAGGCATTTTTTAAGGATCTGTAGACGCGTCGAGGTCCAAGACTGCTTTCATTGACATGCGTGCTCTTTGTCTTTCTAGCCATGTTAAGGCTGTCAAAGATGACCTCACTAAGAAGTTAGTGGCCAGAGATTTGCAAAAGATCCTGCTATCAGATTATGAAGCGAACATCAGCCAGACCTCCATACGCTACGCCCGCAGAAGGTTGGGATGGAAGTTCACCAAAACAGAGTTTTGTCCGATGATACGCAAACACCACAAAGAAGTGTGACTGAGACAGGCTCAGCAGTGGATAGAGGTTGATTTCCAAACTGCGACCTAAACATCCCCTCAAACTCCATGTTTGGGAAATGATTTCTGGGGACCAGGACCCATGATTATTTTCGAGGAGTCCATAATCAAACGCATAGTGGGGCCATACATAAGAAAGTGTTTTGGAACGCGACATCATTTTTTCCAGGACAACGAACCCAAACATGTCCCTGCAAGAGCCTGTCTGGAGGCGGAAGGAATCAACTGGGTGCGCACACCGGCGGAATCCCTTGATCTGAGCCCCATAGAGCTAGTATGGCATCTGCTGAAAGACTTTATTAGCAGAGAAGCCAAGCCCAGCACCAACTTATATAACTTATATCAGCAGTGAGGTTTTTAACCAACAGTTAAACCAGTAAGATATAGCCAATGTCCTTTAAACGGAAGCTCCAACATTTTACTTTACTGGAATGACATTATTCACAATATCTGCAGGAAAACAAACTTTTATTACACAGGCAACACGGTGGATTTGGAACTCGCTCTGCGCCGGCATCTGATGTTGGTTCACAGTCGCTAAAGCAAACTTCACATTCCTTTCCCCTACTCCATATTGGCACAGAGAATTGTTAACATCTTGTCACTACTCGGTCAGCAGGTAAATTTAAATAAAAATTGTAAATTGTATTAAACTCTCTATGGTATGCCAGAACACCAGGAGTCAGCAGATCTCCGACTCATTAATGCAGCAAGTTGTTTGTTCTGCATATATTGATTCTGCATGATTAATAAGGACTGCTTTACACTTATATAGCTGAAGACAAAACTCAAGAAGAGATCGGACAATTTGCTCAGCTGCAACAAGTCTGTGGAACGCTCTCCCAGAGCACATGAGAACGCCACAGACTGCGGACGCTTCGTAAAACTTATTTATTTACCAGAGCTTTCAAAGTCGGCAAAATTTCGGAGTCGCTCAGATTTATTTGTGACATCTGATTCTCCCGCATGAATAATATAATAAAATCAAACGCTGTCTGTGGGAACGCGCACTCGGTCTGTCTAAGCATTCAGCTGCTTATTTCGGTTTTGAACTGCTATAATTTGGAAATACTACTATACTAAATATTATAATCGCCTGCTAAATAATACAGGCAGCCGGCCCTATTAGTCATTTTTTACTATCTTGTAGGCCAAAATATAAAAACGAGATAACAACGCTGATTGTTCAGTAATTACAACTACTGCTCCCACCGAGATTCTAACCCGAGACGAAAAACTGACAGGTCAAGACTGTTAACCAATACACTAACCACTACACCACCAAGACATTGTCAGGTAACTCTACACGGGCCCATATAACATAGTACAATTCACCACCTACAGGCCAAAAAAGATGTAACACACGCTCCAACGCATTAAAAACAAGGTGAGTTTGAAAACGGATTACCTTTGACACTTTTAAGTGCTACGACTGTAGGTGCCTTGTCCCTCAGGAAACACTGCCCTGAGCCACAAGACTAAGTTATAATCCTGTTATGAATAGTCTATTTCAGTCTATTTATTTTATTTTAGTCTATAGTAAATTCTATTAATTCAGGCTGCATATGCTATTGACAACCGTCACTATTACCGTCAGCAGACGCTAATCAAGATGCATATTATATAAATCAATAAATTAAACGAAATGAGAAATTGCCATTGAGACATACCTTGTGCCAGTTGAAGTGTAACCACTTGAAGTGTAACCACTTCAACTGGTCACGGCTATGCGTTTCCTAGATGTGGCGAACAACTTGGCTTGCGACACACCCCTAAAACAGAGCGCTGTGGACGAGAGCTTTAACAGACGTTTTCAGACGGGCTGTGTGGGTTTTTGGCATAAAAAGTTACAGACACCTTATTGAAACATCAAGGTATAATTCTTTAGCATTATTTAGCGTGGAAAATAATGTGTGTGAGTGATTACTAAACTATAAAATAGTCGTTAAATAGTCATAATTTATCATTCAAAAGCAAAAATAGTGCTATTAAAGCAAAAGATTTAGATTAACACTAGAACTACTGGGTTTTCTAAATATACCCATTCCCACTAGAAGGTGGTCAAATGATCTGCTCGGCTAGCTGAGACCCTGAATCATCTGTTAACAGCTGCCTTTGTTAGGTAAAGAGGGCCATCACTGACGCACTCTAGGTGGTGGGTTGCGTGGGCTTGCTGACCCTGCTCCTGTCTGCAAGGCTGCACAGTTCCTATGAGTCTATGAGTGACATCCACTGTTACAATGTTCAACCGCTGTGTTTGGATTTACAACGTGAAAGGACGAGTGTCACTGTTACGGTCTCACCGAAGGAAGCAATAAGATATCATCATCAATAATACAATAAGACAGTTTTAGATCCTTCTCAAATGTGGCGAAGCTTTATTTATTTACAAAAAAAACTAGTTCAAATATTGTTTGCACTGTAACGTCATCAAAAATTACAGAAAAGATGACAGTACACTCATCAAGTTTTAACAAATGTGCAATAAAAAATATAAACAGAAAACGCTTGAAAACGTTTTTTATATTCCGTTTATTAAGTTATTACTGCTTTCACCTGTAACACATAAAGTCATTGTAGAGCTACAACCATGTTCCTACGAAGTTAACCAGATGTTTATTTCGTTATTCCCTCTTTCATGTCCGTCTGTTGAATGAAAGTGGGCGTGGCCATCCACGTAACAGAGCGGTGACACTGGGGAAGGGGAAACGCTCATCAACACGCGGGACAAAGATCTGCGTTTCTCTGCTGCTACAGCCTCGGCTGCGTTGGGTTGTTAGTGTCCCTTTCACCTCTACCACATGAAATGTGTTCCTGCTAAGTTGATCTTAAGCTGCTATCAGAATCGTTTTTATTCCCCAGGTTTGAACTGGGCAAACATTATTTTTATTTACAAAAAAATTAAAACGTTCACATGTGATTTGCCCGCTTTGATGTAGACAAAATTCTTGAAAGCGTTTTACATTACATCCCGTTTATTTCGTTATCCCCACTTTCATATCTGTCTGATAAATAAAAGTGGGCGGGGCTATCAGTCCCGTAGCAAAGGTAAGCGCTGACTGTGGGGGCTGGGCGCATCAACATACAGGACAAAGACCTGTGTTCCTCTTTCAGCCTGTTGCTTTGGGCCGTTATTCCCCCACTTACTGGAGCCACATGTTGACAAAGTTGACCAGCCGCTTTTATGTAGACACCAAACTCTATAAAGCATTTTACTTTACATTCCGTTCATTTCGTTATTAATATACATGTAATTGCAAATGCTGCTCTGAGCTCTTTTACTTTGATGAGTTTTGTGTCTACATGAAAGCGGGCAGAACAACGTCCATGCGTGTGTCACGCTGAAAGCGAAACCTCTTGGGAACATGGCTGTAGCTCTGCAATGACTTTATGTGGTACAGGTGAAAGGGAAAATAACGAAATAAACGGAAATATAAAACTGAAACGCTTTCAAGCGTTTTCTGTTTAAATTTTTTATTGCACATTTGTTAAAACTAGATGGGTGTACTGTCTTTTTCCTAATTCTTAGTGACGTTACAGTGCAAAGCGTTTGGGATTTTTTGTAAATAAAAATAATGAAGTAAACGGAATATAAAACGGAAACGTTTCAAGCGTTTTCTGTTTATATTTTGTAAATAAAAATAAACCCGGTGAATAAAAACGATTCTGAAAGCAGCTGATCAACTTCGTAGGAACACATTTCATATGGTACAGGTGAAAGGGACACTAACAACCCAACGCAGCCGAGGCTGCAGCAGCAGAGAAACGCAGATCTTTGTCCTGCGTGTTGATGCGTGTTTCCCATCCCCCAGTGTCACCGCTCTGGGACGTGGATGGCCACGCCCACTTTCATTCAACAGACGGACATGAAAGAGGGAATAACGAAATAAACAGCTGGTTAAATTTGTAGGAACATGGCTGTAGCTCTGCAATGACTTTATGTGTTACAGGTGAAAGGGGAAATAACGAAATAAACGGAATATAAAACGGAAACGCTTTCAAGCGTTTTCTGTTCACCCAAACTAGATGGGTGTACTGTCATCTTTTCAGTAATTTTTAGCATTTGCATGTTGTTGTAAATGAATAACGAAATTAACAAAATCTACGTTTAAAAAAACTGTGAAGAGTTCCGTGTCTACATGAAAGCGGGCAGAACAACGTCCGTCTATGACTCACTGCCGAAAGCGGCTGGTGAAACATGGCTGTAGGTCTGTGATGACTTATTATGTGGTACTGGTGAAAGGGGAAATAACGAAATAAATGGAATATAAAACCGAAACGCTTTCAAGCGTTTTTTGGTTTATATTATATTTTTAATTGCACATTTGTTAAAACTAGACGGGTGAGCGGTGTACTGTCGTCTTTTCTGCAATTTTTAGTAACGTTACAGTGAAATAATGTGTGAACTTTATTTAGTTTTTTGTAAATAAGCAAAGAAGCAAAACTGTCTTATTGTATTGTTGATGTTTTTCATTGCTTCCTTCGTTGAGACCGCAACAATGACACTCGTCCTTTCACGTTGTAAATCCAAGCACATAGCGGTTGAACATTGTAGCAGTGGATGTCACTCATAGACTCATAGGAACCTGAGTAGGAACCCTGCTCTGCCTTGCAGGCAGCAGCAGGGTCAGCGAGCCCATGCGTCCCACCCCGCACAGTGCGTCGGTGATGGCCCTCTTTACGTAACAAAAGCGGCTCTTGGCAGGGTGCCAGGTGGAGCGTGGCGGACAAGTGATCACCCAGCCGTAGTTAGGGGTATATGTAAAGGTGTACGTCCCTTAGTAGTTCTAGTGTTAAGTTCTTTCAAAATAAAAGGCACAGTTGAATGCTTCCATGCTCAATGCATTGCTGAAGAATGCAATGAAGGTGGCATAGCCCCCATGAGCCCTAAGGCCCCTTGTGGACCACCAAGACGACGAACGGGAACCAGCGGCGTCCTCCTTGGACCACCGCGACGACGAACAGGAACCAGCGGCATCCTCCTTGGACCACCGCGACGACGAACGGGAACCAACGGCATCCTCCTTGGACCACCGCAACGACGAACGGGAACCAGCGGCGTCTTCCATGGACCACCGCGACGACAAACGGGAACCAACGGCGTCCTCTTTGGACCACCGCGACGAACAGGAACCAACGGCGTCCTCTTTGGACCACCGCGACGAACAGGAACCAACGGCATCCTCTTTGGACCACCGCGACGAACAGGAACCAACGGTGTCCTCTTTGGACCACCGCGACGAAACGTGGCCTCCACTGGACCACCAGGAACCTCAAGGGTCAAACGTGGCTTGGCGACAGGAACCTCACGCCGTGCTGCCATCGGGGAAACAAGAAGCAGCCCCACCCTCAGAGAAGCGCCCTTCTTGGAGGGCAGACGTGGAGCCGGAACCGGAGCCAGAGACGAAACCAGACGTGGAGCCGGAACCGGAGCCAGAGACGAAGCCAGACGTGGAGCCGGAACCGGAGACGAAACCAGACGTGGAGCCGGAACCGGAGCCAGAGACGAAACCAGACGTGGAGTCGGAACCGGGGCCTAACACGACGAGGTGAAGGCAACAGCTGATGTGCTGTCGCGCTGAATCGCACTGAACGGCGCCACCACCTTATGGCACCGTGGTGCAGGTACTGGGAGGTTCGGCTGCGGCGTTGACGTTCCACGCCGAGGGGCCGAAACCAGAACCAGATGTTGTGCAACGGGACTGCCCCGCTGTATTTCCACGCCCTGCGTCTCCTCCAAACGCTGGGACCGTGGAGTTGGCACAGCAGTAGTGAACTGCCGATCTGCACCCGTCGACGCTTCCTCATGGAAGTGCCTTGGTGCAGGTGTAGGAGTCTGAACAGCGGCATCCTCACGCTGTGACTCCCCATCCAGTGCTCCCTCCCAAGAGCGCTGGGTAAGAGGGTCTCCCGCTAACACGGTTGCCGGCCGACGGCCAGCGGGCTCCAACACTTGGTCCTCCAAGTGCCGGTCTGGAGGAGCGAGAACAGCAGCCCTCCATTGCTGTCTCGTCGAGCGCAGCGTCCTCCGCCTTGAACGCTGACGTCTCGGGGGCTGTGCAACAGACGCAGTGAAGTTCGTTGTGCAAGCCGAATCAGGGACGCCCATCTTTGCGCCAACCCACGAGCTGGAGATGAGCGACTGTCCATGGAAGTCTGGGGGCCCGGTACAAAAACGAAACCCCGAGTCTGGAAGAGGGGGGCAAAATAGTGCGCGTTGTAGCTCATCGCGCATCGCACCCACCTCAACCCACAGCTTTGCCACACCCGGGAACTCAAACAACCAGGGTTCCTCCCACAAAATGTCATCCAGCAGCTCGACTGCTCCTGACCTGGCCTCCGGCCTAGGAGCTTCAGTGCCTGCTTTCAATATGACCCCGTAGCGCATCAAAAAGTGTGGGGACAGATCTGGTCTTGCTGGATCCATGGCACTGAACTCGAACTGGTTACACACACACAGACAAACTAAACAAGTCGTACAAGCACGAAAACAAGACAAGCACCCAGTGAACACAAACACACAGCCTCACAAACAAGACAAGCTATAGTGCTAACACAGACTACCCCTACAGTAGCGCTCCACTACACTAACCGGGGAAAAACAAAAAGAAAAGGGTCGGCTGGGTCCAAATGGTTGGTGCATTCTGTTACGGACAAGGGTCAAACTGGACTGAACTGTATTTAGAAAAACACTCACTATGAGTGGGGAACAGGCTACAAAGGCCTTCAAACTAAACTGGAGGGAGGACCCAAATGCACAACCCACAGACAGGACTGACAATAAGTGATTTAATAAATAAATAGAACATACAGACTGAGAACAATACAAACTAAGGACGCTGCGACTGCAGGATAAGCCAGAAACAAAAAATGCAAACTAACACATATAACTCACAGGTAAGACAAAAGATCACTGCAGAGCAGGAAACTAAGTAGCCATACTAAACACAAAACATGCAAACAACAGTATCCAACACAAACAGTGAACAAACACACAAACCTGGACAGAGCACAAGAGCACGACGACACTGCAACACGTAACAAGTAGTACGTAACGAGTAATGCACCAACAAAGACTGTACCCAAACCAGAAACTTAAATACTTACTAAAACAGGTGATTCTAATTAACCTAATAACAGGACATGACATGACAGGAAATGAAAAAACAAAGAACCAACCAAGAGGGCCTTAATGCCACGTGAGCCAGAGTGCCCTCTGGCTGTCTGGAAGCTGACTCACAACAGAAGCTCAGTGTTTTAAAATGGCTAAATAGTCCAACACTGGAAAGAATAGCTGAAAGTTGGAAAACAGTTGTGGAAACATTTAAAACAGCTGAGTAGCTGCAAAGGAAGTAGTTGAATTTTAAATTTAGGAAAGTTGGAGCATTGGAGGAAGCATGCGCAAGTCTTCGCTAAACAGTAAAATAGTCATATTAAATAGTCATAATAAACTAGTTGAAATCAGAAATATTGCTGTTTTTAGCTAGAAATCTGGATTAGTGCTTTTATTTTGAAAGGATATGGAGGAAGCATGT
This sequence comes from Betta splendens, assembly GCF_900634795.4. Classification (NCBI taxonomy): domain Eukaryota; kingdom Metazoa; phylum Chordata; class Actinopteri; order Anabantiformes; family Osphronemidae; genus Betta; species Betta splendens. The sequence continues at coordinate 16,055,494 of NC_040900.2, read as the reverse complement.
GAAGGTAATTGCTAAGAAGTAAAGTAGTCTCATATACTAGTCAGATTTACGTATTCAAAAGCAAAAATAGCGCTATTAAAGCTGAAGAAGAAAATTGGTGCTTTTATTGTTTTAAGAATTTGGAGAAGTTGTGTGTGCCTAATTGCTAAACTATGAAATAGTGTTATTGCCTAGTCTTAGTTAACCTTTCAAAGGCAGAAATGGTGCTATAAAAGCCAAAGATTTGTACTGGTGCTTTTATTTTGAAAGAATTTCAAGGAGGTGTGTGTATGTTTAAGACCTAAACTTTAAAATAGTCTTATTAAATAAACATAATTGAACTATGAAACAACAGCAAATATAGTGCTATTAAGGCTAAATATATAGATTGGTGCATTTATTTAGAAATGACTTGGACAACATCTATATGCTTAAGAAACAGAAAGCTAAAAGTTGCAATAGTTTAAAAGTAGACCTGATGCAAAGCTGAATATGCTAATGGAAATCCATCAATCATAGGTTAATAAAAAGGCTCATTACGTAATCATAATTAACCATCAAAGATAGAAAAATGCAAAAAATATTGTAAATATAACCACACACTGCTTCATCCCTCTTCTTCGTTTGTGTCCTCCTCATGTTTTTTTTTCTTTTTGCTGGCCCGAGTTGCTGAGTCACATGAGATCTCAAAGCAAGAAGGAGGGAGGTAGGGTGTTGCTGTGTGTCGGCTTCGCTCTGGCATACGGTGCACAGGCATGCCACTTGCACAAACTTAGAGATGCAGAAAGACAAGATATTTAGGTTGCATCTTTGAAAAAAATTACAGCAGTGCGGAGGAGTAAGAATTCAACCAAAGTATATTTTTGTCGGGGTATTATTTAATATCAATACTAGTGTTGGTATCAATATTATCGATATTAGGATCAATCCGCCAACCCTAGCATGTGGTAAGGTTCATAGCTGGTGAGGCACAAAGTCCTCTGGAGTCAGATTTTGCAATCATAATACCTTAAAAGTGTGTATTTTTCAGTATTTAATTTTCAGAATGCAAATTAATACTGGCCACATTTCACATTTTATCATCATTCCTATTTTACTTAAAGGAACATATTCGGTTTTGAAGGTAAGAGACCTGACCTGTAAAATGTACACTATTTTTCACAATTCATACTCATTCTAAAGTATAAAGATCAGATGTATCAGGCCATTTACTGACAGTTTCAGCATCAGGTCTGAGGCTCCTCTCGCTGAAGCCTCACTTCCGGTTTCTTGCCATATTAGATCAGGAAATGTGCAGATTTAAGGATTTTTTCTCAGAAAATGTTAAGATAATTGAAATTGTCAGGTGAGGTGTGGCCCAGGCTGACCCCCTGCCTACCCTGACCGCACGTCACTGGTCGCTTTGAAGTAAATGCGACATTACCATTGAGACACATCTTGCACCAGTCAAAGTGTAATGACTTTAGCAACTTCCTTCAGGGTCAGAATCTGGATCAAAAATGTGCTTGGACTCCACTACCGAAAGAACTGAAGCTATTACTGCTCTCTTGCGCTCTGTGTTATGTTGTCATCTTCTTCTGTGAAGAATTAAGGTGGCTTACATGCCTAATGTTGCACCTATGGTCTCCTAACCCCGTGACGGGTCGCAGCCATGACCAAAGCTGGTCCTTAATCTTTAGGTTCATAGATGTCTACCGGGATGGAAGGACAGTCAGATGATTTACCATAATGTCTTAATCAACCATCACCACCACCACCACCACCACCACCAATAAAAGAAGCTGAATAAATGCAAATCATAATTTATTTGGTTTTCTTCATTTCCTACAAAGGCAATTGTTAGATTTTATGATTCTTCCAATAATTCATACAGTTCACCTGTAACTATACACCCACCTCCAGCTTTTGTTTGAGAATTTCAATTTCTAGATCTGTCTTTTCAATCTGGCGGTCCAAGTATAACTATATAATTAAGATGAAGTTTTTTTAGCCATTTTTAGCCCCAAAGACACAATTCCAGGGTAAAACCTAAAGGTGCAGTTTTAGTGTCTGACCTGTATAGTTAGTGTCAAAAACCAAGTATAGGCACAGTTCTGAGATACAATGTCTGGTTGGTTCGCCATTACCATTCTGTCTGTCTAGATCTGGAAGTCCCACAGGATCTTGGCTCGCTCATTCTCTACCACCTTGGGAGGTGTTTCCCACTTTGACCTTGGGGTTTCCAGTCCATACTCTGCGCAGATGTTCCTGTATACTATGCCAGTCACTTGGTTCTGGTGTTCCATGTATGCTTTCCCTGCCAGCATCTTACACCCTGCAGTTATGTGCTGGACCATCTCTGTGGCCTCTTTGCACAGTCTACACCTTGGGTCTTGTCTGGTGTGGTAGATCTGGGCCTCTATGGCTCTGGTGCTCAGGGCCTGCTCCAGTGCAGCCAGGATGAGTGCCTCTGTGCTGTCTTTCAGCCCGGCCCTTTCAAGCAATGGTAGGATTTGTTGAGATCAGCTACTTCAGTTATGTTCCGGTGGTACATCCCATGTAAGGACTTGTCCTTCCATGATGGTCCCTCTTCCAGCATCTGCCTGAGACATTCACTCATCACGTCATCTGTTGGGGCCTTATCCTTGATGTACTTATGGATCTTGGATGTTTATCCCGGATAGTGGTTTTCACACTCACTAATCCTCGGCCTCCTTCTTTGCGGCAAGCGTATAGGCTCAGGGTGCTGGATTTGGGGTGGAACCCTCCATGCATGGTGAGGAGCTTTCGTGTCTTAACATCTGTGGTCTGTATCTCTTCCTTTGGCCACCTTATTATTTCCGCAGGGTATCCGATCACTGGCAGGGCGTAACTGTTTATTGCCCGGGATTTGTTTTTGCCATTGAGCTGGCTTTTTAGGACATGCCTTACTCGTTGGAGGTATTTGGCTGTTGCAGCATTACTTGTTGCCAGTTCAAGGTTGCCGTTCGCCTGTGGTATTCCAAGGTACTTGTAATTGTCCTCAATGTCTGCTATTGTTCCTTCTGGGTGTGAGACCTGTGTGGATTACCTTGCCTCTCTTTGTCACCATCCTCCCACATTTCTCGAGTCCGAATGACATCCAAATGTCCAAGCTGTAGATCCTGGTGGTGTGGATCAGCGAGTCGATGTCTCGCTCGCTCTTGGCATACAGCTTGATGTCATCCATGTAAAGGAGGTGACTTATGGTCGCCCCGTTTCGGAGTCGGTATCCATAGCCAGTCTTGTTTATTATTTGGCTAAGAGGGTTCAGACCTATGCAGAACAGCAGTGGGGATAGTGCATCTCCTTGGTATATGCCGCATTTGATGGATACTTGGGCAAGTGGCTTCCCGTTGGCTTCAAGGGTGGTTCTCTACAACCTCATCGAGTTTGCAATGAAGGCCCTTAGAGTTCTATTGATGTTGTACAGCTGTTGTGGAGAGGCAGGTTAGTGGCCGGTAGTTGGATGGGACTGTGCCCTTTGAGGGATCCTTCATTATCAGGATCGTTCCCCCTTCGGTTAGCCATTCAGGGTGGGTCCCATCCCTTAGCAGCTGGTTCATTTGTGCTGCCAGGCGCTCATGGATTGCAGTGAGCTTCTTTAGCCAGTAGGCGTGGATCATGTCAGGGCCGGGTGCTGTCCAGTTTTTCATACCTGAGACTCTCTGTTGGATGTCGGCCACTGCGATAGTCACTGGATTCTGAGGTTGCTGTGGTCTTCCCTCAGATCCACCAGCCACTGTGCATTACTGTTGTGTGACGCCTTCCTTTCCCATATACCTTTCCAGCCTTGGTGGGTCTGCTCTGCTGTTATTACCCTCCATTGAGAGACCTTGTTAGACCGGGCGAGGCGACGTCTGAGCCGGTATCTCATGTGGCTCATTGTCTCTCATCATTATGAGGTAGGCGGTAGCTTGAAGGGTCTTGCCCAAGGACCCACACTTGATGCTTCTTCGCTCTAATGGGGATTCGAACCGGGAACCACATACAAGTCCAGCGACTTTATCGATTGAGCTATCCAGTGAACTTATATGTGTGTGTGTGTGTGTGTGTGTGTGTGTGTGTGTGTGTGTGTGTGTGTGTGTGTGTGTGTGTGTGTGTGTGTGTGAGAGAAAAGGAAGTAAAGAGGAGGAGGGAGAGCGCACCCCTCCTTTAGGGGCGTGGTGGGATGGCACAGCTGCATGGAAGCTGCGTGTGCCAGTGACCCCTTTGAATGGAGCGCGTGTCTGGCGCTCACAGGAAAAGAAGCGTGTAAAGGAGTGTGAAGTGGGACTAGCGCGAACAAGGCTTGCAGTCTCACAAACACGTGTGGCTATATTCCGCTCCAGGCGTGCCAGGGCAGAGGGAAGCTCCAGATGGACAGAGGCGACGGAGAGAAAGGGGAGAGCAAAGGTTGCTTGTTCCTGGTGAGAAGGTCTGGCGTTTCGTCGTGGAGAGAACAAGGGACTTTGGTCATGGCAGCTTTTATAACCGTGTTTTCGGTCACGCTGGTCCTACTGTTTGGTCCAATCAGGATGGCTGACGTCCAAGTTCGTCCGCCGTTTGTCGCTTGTATCAACGGGGAGTTCGGACGTCTCAGCGGGGGAGCCATGTATGGTTCCCCTGCCTTGCGCCTGGCTTTAGCGCTCAAAATTTGAAATCTCTTTGTTTCCACTCACTACTATCAGGATGAAGACATTACATGCAGGCCGCAGTATCTCCTTTGTTTGAGCATGTGGGACTTTAATAATAATTCTGTTAATAACAGATTATACAGATAAGGTCCCCCAACAGCAGCGTCTACAGCTGCATAGCCGGCAGAAACAAAGTTGTCAATGACGGTGTTAATTGGACATTTACAAACAGCAATAGCTGAGGGCAGCAGAACAACAATGTCCAGCAAAGCAGCAACCTTATTATGATAGATAGGTTCGCAATCAAACTTACACAGAGCACCACCAGCACCAGACACCAAGAGCATCTCTGGAGTTTGTGTAGATGGTAACCGACTTTCCTTCTGCTAGTTTACTGGCAGTCAACTCTTCAGCCTGAGCAGAGTTGTGGCCTGGCAAAGCCTCAGACTTCCAGACGGCAGGCGGCATGAGAAGTGTAGACTGCATACCCAACCTGACATTTGCCTGAAGCAGGGTCTCTGGAGGTGAAGCCACCAACACAGTTGTGAGGCTCGCCGTCGTCAGGGGTATGTCACATGATGCCAGCACGGCTTTCTCTGCCACAGCCACTGCTCGTAGACACCGTGGAATTTCGTCAGCGAGAAGAAGTGGACGATGAAGATGCCTTCTTCAGAGCTCTGAATGTGGCCTCAAAGACAGTAAAGTTAGGAATGAAGTTCCTACAATAAGAACAAAGGCCCAGAAAAGTGTCCAGTTTAGGCAGGTTTTGAATTGCTTCAACTCTTTTGGGTGAGATGGATTGCCATCAGCTGTAATTGCAATGACCCAGAAAAATAACTTGTGTCTATACAAACATACAAACTGTAATTTAGACAAGCTCGCTTTGTGGCCTGTAGCATCCAATGTTTCAGTAGCTTAGTGGTGTCTACAGTAATGCCATCTATGGCTTCCTTTCAGAGGGTATTGTTGTTTACATGTTCTGTGGTAAGATGTAGGTGTGATGACCACTGGTTCACATCCTCTGATCAAACTACAGCATATCTGTGTGCAGCCCACAGGGAAACCACTGTAAAATAAACATCAAAAATCTTTTTGTCCGTTAGTAAAAGAAATCGCAAGCACACAGGTGTTCATCCCAAAACAGGAAAGTTGAGGTCAGTTTGTCAGTGTCTATGTAATCATCAAACTCAACTCAAACTCTGGACCAGAAAACACGTGTCGTACAAGACAGATCAGAAGCATCTCTGGAGGTCGTATCACATGGGGAAATGAGCTGTCATGCAGCCTGCATGAGGGCCACAGTTACAGCCCGCACTCAGCCACAGCATTCTCAAAATCACTTTGTGGAATGTTTTGAGCAAAAGCGAGTCTTCATTGCATGTAGATAACCATGAATTTGGATAAATTGAGCAAAGATTTGGATCAATTGAGCGTGCATCACCTGTAAGCATGTTCCTTCATTGTGTGCGTGGAAATGTGCGTGTGTGTGATTGTGGTAGCGTCTTCTACGTCACATAAAAAGGAACCATCACCTTCCTCCTTCCCTAACCATCAGTTTGACGTGAACGCCCCATCGGGTGGAGCCTGACATAGCAAGGCATAGTTCTTCTTCCAATGCCCCTCCTGACCACACTGATGACCAACATTTCCTGAATCCTCGGATGCAGCTCTATTGGGCCAATCATGTCTAAAGCCTCTCCTGTTGTTGTTGTTGTTTCAACCAGTGTCTACAAGGACGGCAGATGTAGCTCACTCTGCTGTTTTTCTTTTCCTTATTTTCCTTTGCTGAAGATTGTCATAAGCAGGTGTCTGTGTCAGACACACACGCTTCCCTTTTCCATCCAATGTATCATAGTTTCACAGCGCAGAACTGGTAGTAGCTGGTGAGTCTGCCCAGAATGTGATGGCTGCAGATGTTGTGGCAGTCAGGGAGGCATCCATCCTGTGGTCAGCTGCTGTGGTATCAGAACTACCACCCCAGCTTCCGTTTGTTGGTCAGGAGCTTCTTCTCCTTCGGTTCTTCTGCTGACGGTGGGAAAAGAGTCCAGATCTAGATTTGCGATCAGTTCTGCAGAATAGAGAGAGCAGAGAGCAGAAACAATGGAAATAGAATTAATTTGTTCACGACTCACTCAACTGAGCGTCCTTCCTCGGGGATTCGTTCTTTTTTCATGTGACAACTAGGCCGCGCCGGCTTTGTGCGGGCAGCAAGCTCTCCAGTTTGCTCCTGGTTTGTTTGTATGGATCCTTATGGATCTTTTGTCACGTGACAGCTGTAGATCAGCTACGGCGCTGTGTGGACTGATAAACAAGGAAATGATTTAGATCTGATATTTGACTTTCATATTTGACACCCAGTATACATGGAATCATCATCATCTCGTTGTTCACAGCTCAGGCTCTGTGGCAAGCAGCAAGTACTACAGTTCTTTTAGGATTCATTCATACGGATTGTTTGTTTGTTCATTTTTCACATGACGGCCAGGCTGCACAGGCTCTGTAGCGAGCAGCAAGCGCTCCAGTTCGTTCCTGATTTGTTCCTACTGATCCTTACGAATCGTTTGTTGGTTCGTTCATTTGACATGTGACCGCTACCAAGCGACTGTCACGCTGTTAAACAACAATGGCAGGGAAGATGCAGGACATAAGCCACGTTAATGTGGTGCGTATTTGCTAGGTTTTCACATGATTTAAATTGTTTGTGGCATTTTGTGATTATAATTTGTCTACTGAAACAAATCATGTTGTTTTCAGAATATAGTGTTTGAGAACCACAGCCATTTTTACAACGCCCACAGCTCTGCCTGCTGTAAATAAACAAAATTAACGAATGACTTGAAATGATTCATTCACTTTACTGTTTGAGAGTTAAAGATCCAAGTCAGTTAAAAGAATCGAACTTCCCATCTCTAGTGTGTGCATGGTGGCAGCATGCAGACACATTCTTCCACAGACATGTTATCTACTTTTTCCCGTTACTCTCATCCCTCATCATCTTTTTTTTTTTTTACTTTTATAGGTTTTGTTTCGATAGTTTGCTTTTTCAAATCTCTTGTTCTTTTGTGTCTGATTTTTCTTTTAAGGTGCGTATGTCCTTTACACTAAACGATTCTCCTTTTGAAACCAATAACCTGGAACCAACCAGATCTGGCGACAGGGTCTACCCTGAAGTATTTTCTCAACGCCCCCCTACGACCCGTGTCCCTCATATCTTGAAAAAACTTCACTCTGCGAACGTAGGTCTGTCTTACTTATTTCCCCACTCGCAGTTTGGACTGCGCTCAGATCTGTATCCTTGTCTGTACTCCCGAAACTCCCTTAGCAACCGTCGTCTCATCACCACCGTTTGTTTTCCCAACTAGTTGAAATGTTTCAGCCATATTAAAAATAAAAAGTTTCAATCTCTTTTTTTTCCCCAAATGAAATCAATCACCACAGAAAGAAATCTCTCTCACCGGGCCAGGCCAAGTTTCAGTTTGAATTTGAGTTTGTTGGATCTCGTCAGAGGCAATTCAGATGATCCAGATCCAGATGGGTGAGCAGTCCTCCCATCTCTGAATGTCTGTAGAGGTTTGGAGGCTGAGCGACCAGGGAGTATCGTCCCTGGTCACACCGCCAGACGACCTGCAGCAGATCCTGTTCTTGGCGCAAAAAAATGTGGTGGAAATTTTCCATAAAGAGGCAGATCAGAGAGTTGTCCTTTTGTATGATTTATTTTAAAAATAAAGGAAAATTAAAATAATGGGGAAAGCATATCAAAAACATGGATGTTGATTGGGCACATCAACAAACCAAAAACCAGCCGGGGAGTCGTGAGTTAACCCCTTTCCTGGCCCTGGTGAAATATCTCTCTGAACCAATCAAATTGTTCGTGCCACCTTATGTGAGAATGTTTACATGCATCATCAGGGTCTTGTTATCAGAAAGGAAGGAACACCAAGCTTCAAAGATGAGATGCACTCAGGTTTTATGGCCTTGGGCCTGGTGGGAAGTCAGAGACGGGGGTGCAAAAGACAAGCACAGACCATAAACTATTAGTCAATCAAACAGAACATCGGATGTATAAACTTGATGTGCGACAGGACACAAGAGATAAGTTGTTTGTGAAAGAATGTTCAGTGTTGAACCTAACCAGTCACAAAGCACATAATGACTGTGTTGGATAAGAAAAGCACAAAGGCACAATTTTTCCCTTAACAGCACGATTTTTTTAAGAATCTTACAAATAAAGGGTGAATTTGAAATGGGCTTATAGTTGGCTAGTTCTCCAGGGTTCAGAGTAGGTTTTATCAAAGGTCTTCATCAAAGGTTTGACCACAGCCTGTACAGGTACAGGCCTATATGGAAAGATTGGTTGATTTGATTTAATATGGACAAACTGATCAAAGGTACAACTTCTATTAGTAATCTGGTTGGGATTGGGTCTAAAAAAAGTTGTTGGATCTAGACAGTGATTTCTGTTATTTAGAGGAAGTCGCTGATGAAGGTCTTCTCTTATAGGGATAATTTTATTAGTAAAGTGGTTCATGAGATTTAAGGGAATAGTAGGCTAAACACAGCTATGACTCTTAGTCAGCCTGGCTACAGTGCTAAAAAGCTGTTTTTGTTTTCCTCAATTAAAGAGGAATTATATGTTTTCCTAGCAGCACAAAGTTTTTTTTTTTAATATTATTAGACTGTCCTTCCATGCTTCCCTTCTAGTTGTCGAGTTCTGTGCTTTAGGCTGCAGATCTCTGAGTTCCTCTCTGTGTAGCTACAAGACAATGAGGCAAAAGATGATGGAATTATCTGCTTTAATCTGGCAACAGCATTGTTACATAAACATCTGCTATAGTAAGATTCCTTTCCAGCTGCTGCAAGGTTAATTCTGGTAAATTCAAAAGTTAATAAGAAATGGTCAGAGGGTTTTGGGAAGAACTATTAATTTATTTGTTTCAACCCCATTTGTCAGGACAAGATCCAGGGTATGGTTAAAATGATGAGTGGGTTAATTTACATGTTGAGTAAAACCAATAGTGTCTATTAATGAGTTAAAAGCAGTGCTGAGAGAGTTACTGTAAACATCTACTTGAATGTTAAAGTCGCCCACTACAATGACTTTATCTGTGCTAAGAACTAATTCAGATAATAATTCAGTTAAGAACTCTGAATATGGAGCAGGAGGACGATAAACAATACAAAACACAACTGACTTCTGACTTTTAGAGTCTGGGTGATAAAGGCTCAGAGTGAGACTCTCAAATGAATTATAACTATGTTTGAGTTTAGGAGTAATTAATAAATCTGAGTTTATAGAATAAATCAATTGCTGCTGCTCTTCCACCTCGACCTTTACTTCTAGGAACATGATAGTTGATGTGACTCACTGGAGTTGACTCATTTAAACTGACATAATCATCTGGCTGCAGCCAGGTTTCAGTGAGACAGAACAGATCTAATGTATGGGATGGCCACTTATCAAGTCATTTAATAACAAGGATTTAGATGAGAGAGATATGATATTTAATAAAGCACACTTAATAACTTACTGTTACTTTGTTCTGTAAGAGAAACTGTTTTGATGTTTATTAAATTTTGGTAAGTCACTCCTCTTTGATTTGTTTGTGACTTGTATAGTTTAGGTGGTCAGGGAGCAGACACAGTCTCTATGTGATAACTAAGACTAAGAGGGGTGGCGGCTGTAGAGAACATGCCAGGCATGTAAAACTCCGACTCTGTGTCCTGGGCATCACTCTAAGTTGTCACGGAGTAGGGAGGCTAAGCAACATGGCCATATTACTAGAGAGCTGTGTGGCAGCTCATTCAGCCATCACACCGTCCTTCCCTCCCACAGTTGTCATAGAAACAGTGATTTGTGTGTGTGCGTATGTCTGCCCACTCAAGCAAGCAGGAAAAAGAGGGAGAGTCTGTGTGTGCCTGTGAGCTTGTGTGTTTGAGTCAGTCCCCTCATCAGAAAGATTTATCACCGTCAGGTGAAGCCAGGGTGTGTGTGTTGTATGTGTGTATGTTGTCTGTATGCCTTAGTATGCCTTCCTTCTTAACCCCCTACTGTATATATTCTTCTGTATATACACATAAACAGCTTTAAGAATAAGAATATTTGTTTTCCCGGTTTTATGTTTTAATCTGTTTACACCTAACTGTGTGTGTAATAGAGTAGGTCCCCTGTCCCCTCATCAGCTTTCCATCCCACACACCTGCATTAACAACCTAGTAAGGTTGAATGATTTTTGATTATTGAATGGTTTAGTCCTACACACATACAAGCACAAATGCACTCAAATACATGCTAATGGTCTGTGTAGGTCAGTGTGTATGTATGTTTGTATGTGTACAGGGGTGATTATCAGAGACACCAAAAAGGGAAAGAGTGAAACCAACCCAATTTACTGCTCCATTTCTGCTCCATTTCTTTTTCATGTGGCCAGTGTGCCCCATTTCATGGCGGGCTGGGTTGAACAGCAGTCACCCTAGTGCCCAGGGTCTTGCCTTCTACCTCAGAGTCACTCTGAAGGAAGGGAGGGAGCACTGTAAATAAATAATGTACCCTGCTCAGAATTACTTATTATATTGCTATTTTAAACTCAGGTTTACCAAGAGTCACAAGACAACTCAGACTGTGCTCTTTTCAAATATTAACATACACAGAACATTATTTATTTATTATTATCACCTTCCGTGATTACCTGCAACCCAATCATGCACTGCAGTTATTCCAATAAACCACAAGAGGAAAATTGATCACAAATTAAAAAGACGGATAATACTTACCACAGAGCTCAGGACAACCAAATAATTTAAAGGTGACCGCTTATACTTATTTACATGCTAGGAATATTACTTTGAGGTTTCAATAAGGTGTCTGTAAGTTTTGATTCCAAAGAACCCTGTAGATCGTCCACACTGCCACTGTCAATGTGTGGTGTTCAGTCCCCCTCAAAGAATGACCTGTTTTAGGGGCGTGTCGCAAGCAAAGTTGCTCGCCACACCTCCATGGCAAAGCAAATACTTTTTTTATTTTTTTGACTTATCACCAGGTTAGCATACAATGGGTGGCACAAAATAAACTATATATTGTGCCATCTATTGTTGTTTAAGTGGCCTTCATGGGACACGACCAAGGAAGACACAAAAAAAAAAGCGAGACTGGAATTTGCTACAGTGCATGTTGACAAACCACAAAGCTTCTGGGAGAATGTCCTTCGGACAAATTAGTCTAGGCTTAAGCCTTTGGCGAGGTACATAAGTTCTACAGACTACTATATGTTCACAGACACAAAAATTAAGCATTCCAAGTCCGCTTTCCTCTGCTTATCCAGATGGGCATCACAGGCAGCACACAGAAGCCAACCTCCCTCCTGTGTTGCACATAATGATCCTGTCCCACACACATGCTTATGCTCACCCTTGTACACATACACATACAGTGTATCTGTGCAGGGCAGTTTGAACCTAGTCTAGGGCCCGAGGAAAACTTCAACCCGGACACTCCCTACCATCAACCCCACCATGCTGCTGTCATTGCCCCCGCAGTATCTAGAGGAAGCTTGACTGCTAGGACAGGCAGCGCCCCAACTGAGCAAGGGCACTGCCTCTGAGTACAGACAGACACCCCTCGAAAGAAGCCACAGTACCAGGGAACCAAGGCCCATGCCCCCAAGTCTGTCTTCACAGTAACACCACTTCCTACTTAGAGCCAATCATTCGCCACCCCCCAAAGGCTTCTCCCTTGCACTTATGCGCCAATCCCTGCAGTCGCAACCATATTTTTTAATAATTCTTTTCTTAAGGCCCACAAATTCAAATTTCCTCATCTGAATAAATCCATTGACTTTTTCAAACAGTTTTTACAACACCAAACATTTGATCCAACACAGACAACGTCACATTTATGATAGAACAAAACAATCTTGCTCTGTGAAACTCTGTGAAATCTATTTTCTAGTGGAAGGTTCAGCAGCAGTAATGCTATAAATGATCAAACATCTACACACTTAAGAGGCACACAGTCCCTGAGTTGTTTTGACCTAATTGAAGCCCAGTGGTCTCCCCCAGGTCAGTTTTTTATATCACCCTCATTTTAATGAGATTTTTAATTGGCATGGTAATTGCCTAACATGATCAGCAGGGTGACTAGCTTGCTGGCAAACCGCTTTTGGCATCAAGCTGGGCCAAAACACTAAGGCTTTCCACTTTGCTGAACAAAATTGAGCCAAACTAAGCCTTGTTAGGCAAGCCCAGAGAGGACATGGTGTTGAAGAAAACAAGCAGTGAGTTTCAACAGTTTCATGTAGCATTTATAGTGGAGCCACATCTCTATATCTAATTAATTACCACATTATTTTTTGTTTTGTATTTTTTTGTTTTTATTTGTTTTAGTTTAGTTTTTTCACAAATTCTAAGTTATTTTTGTAATATTGAAAGGACTCCAGTTTCAAAGGAGTAAACAAGCTTCATTTGCTGTTGTGGGATCAAGCTGCAAAACGTGCAATAAATTAGTGTAGTTTGTACAACCCCAATTTCATGAAAATGGGACCACATGGAATACCTGTAAATATTGATAATAATTATCTTATCAGTCTATATGTTATTTAGTTTCAGATGTTGAAACATCAAAAATAGTCCAAGGTAGAGGGCAAATGTAACATTTTGGCTAACACCCGGATGCTGTTTGCTGCTTTTGGACTGTTAGCTGATAACAAAATGAATGCCCCTTTTTCTCTGTATTTTGTAATGGTTGCCACGGTCAACCTCTGTCCATCTTTACATTGGGGACATTCAAACACCTACTGTAAGTCATCAAATGCTTTTCTGTTTGTTTGTTTATTCATTAGTTGTAATTACTTAATTTGTTTCCTTTGTTACAATTTTTATTTAAATTTGCTGCTACCATGAAATTAAATGTGAGCTGCAAATTCGAAATGTATAGGTATAAATAATGTCTTGATGCAGAAAATTTAATGTTTATATATTATATTTAATAGGTAGATATAATTTTTTTAATTATATTGTCTGTAACTTTGTGTCGTGTGTTGTACTGTTAGTGTAATGCATGTGATACATTCTTTATTGTTTTCAGAATGAGAAGAGTTGTACATACTGTACATTTAACTAAATTTTGGGTTGGAGTACTTACTGTAGCTCATTAATTGTGGCATACATGGTAAACAAGGAAGGGACATAAACAAATAGTTTTTCTTAATGAGGTTGTTGGAGTATTGATTACAAACAGCCAAAATAATTTTTTAGGCAGCTCAGAGATGCCTGAAAATTCTAGATGGGTTGATCGGTATTACAGTATTACTGTATGCTACATACAGTTGTTCTACTGTCTGAAAAGTAGTTAAAGATAATTTGCACTTAACTTTTAACTTTTATTATAACTGAGATGGCCATGGACTGCTGCCTCTGTGTTTTGATATGCTTTACTTTGTTTTGTTTTATGTTTTAATTCAGTCTCATGCCATAGTTCTGGAAGCTCTTTCTCCAGAGATAAGCTCATGGACATGAGAGCTACAACCCCCGTGGACTTATTCCCAACATTTCTTGCTTGTGCTACCCGTGATATTCCTCTCCAACGTGCGCTCACTCTGCAATAAAACGGACGAACTGACCGTGCTGCTTGACAGAAACAGAGACTTTTCTTCATCCCGTGTTTTGTGTTTTACGGAAAAGTGTCTGTGCGACCTCATACCGGACGCTGCGCTACAGCTGTGGAGATTTCAATTGCACTAAGCAGACAGACGTGCGGAGCCTTCCGGGAAAGCGAAAGGGGGTGAAATATGTTTCTACATGAACAACAGCTTTGTTACCCGGACCTCGAGACCTTCACCATTAACTGCCAGCCCTTTTACCTCCCACCCCCCCATGAGTTCTCCTCATTCCTTTACATCCCACCACAGGGCAACATGCACGCTGCCCAGCGAGCACTGGTTGATGAGATTCTGAGGATAGAACAAACAAATCCAGATGCCTTGGTCATCATCCTGGGAGACTTTAATAAAGCCAACCTCTCATCTGAACTCAACGATACTTATTGTGCCGTCCCCTGTGCTGCACTGGGCCTGTCTGACCACATCATGGTGCATCTGATTCTAGCCTAAAGGCAGAAATGAAAACTCTGCAAGCCGGTTGTCAAGACCTGGAAGAAGTGGACCAGTGAAGTTGTGGGGAAACTTCAGTAGTGTCTGGACTGCACAAACTGGGACGTTTTCAGGTCTGCCACCCAAAGCTTAGACGGGTACACAGGCACTGTGACGTCCTACATCAACTTCTGCTAGGACAGCGTCATTCCAACATGCACCAGGGTGAGCTACAACAATAATAAACCCTGGTTCACAGCTAAGCTCAGACAGCTGAGGTAAGAGAAATAAGCTGCGTTCAGGAGTGGGGACAGAGACAAGTACAAAGAGGCCAAGCACGAATTTAGCAAGGAGGTAAGAAAAGCTAAATCAGCCCGTGGTAAGAGAATGGAACAGCAATTCTTAGTTGATTCTGCCTCTGTCTGGAAGGGGCTCAAGACCATCAAAAACTACAGGCCAGGGCCCCCCCACTGTCTGAATGATTTGCGTCTGGCCAACAACCTCAATACATTCTACTGCCGAAGGGGCCAGTACAGGCCCATGTGGGGCCCAACACTGCAGGTTAGAGTGTCAGACACACAGTCCTTGGCTCTCACAAACTGTGGCTGTGTGTGGCTTCTCAAGGTGAGAAAAAGTTTGATGTAGATGTAGAAGATGATGGCGTCCTCTGCCGTGTCGGTAAGCGAACTGCAGCGGGTTCAGGTAGGTTCTCACCACAGATCTGAGGTGACCCAGGACCCAGTCTCTCCAGTGTCGTCATCAGATAAGATGTGAGAGCCACTGGTCTGAAGCTGCAAAAGTCTTTGGCATACAGTGTCTTATGCACTGGTACGACACAGGAGGTTTTCTAAAGCCATGCGACAATCCTCAGCTTGGGGCTTAGGTTAAAGACATGCTCCATAACTCCACACAGTTCATCTGAGTCTGGAGCTAATGCCATCTGGTCCGGCTGCTTTCCTTTTTTGTGATTCATTCATACGGATCCTTATGGCACAAACAGAAATCATCACTGGCGTGATCACAGACAAAAAAAATGCAATTCACTGGTTGCTTAGGATGCAGAAAGCAGTCAAACAGCCCTGTTGCTTACTAGAAAACTACATCTCACTGCTACCTCGACCAAAATTGGACAAAATATATAACTTTTGTTCAAAACTAATTTTTCCAAATGTTACATTTGGAAAAGTTAATGTTACAATTAAACCAATTTTATCTAAATTGATGAGTTTTAAACTGTAAATAACAAGAAATTTAAAAATGTGGTTTTAATGGAAGTCAATTGGCCAAAAATGGCCACAGTAGAAACAAGAGGTAGTTTGGGAGTTGTTGTTGATGTTTAATATTGATATTTTTAAAAACCTGAAGCCACAAAATTAAACATTTAATTAAATCCCATTTAGAATACACAGAGAAAATGTTCAAAAAAGAAAAAGTGAAATTGCACACTGTAGAAACCAGAGCGTTAACTCAAGACTGTGTGCTTATGAAGTTTGCCTCTATAATTTTGCCAGTGTTTGCTGCTTTATTGAGCCTGGTCTTCACTGACAACACAGAAAAGGCTTTTAGTCCAAGGTAGAGGGCAAAGGTAACATTTTGGCTGACACCCGTATGCTGTTTGCTGCTTTTGGACTGTTAGCTGATAACACTGGACTTTTGGGCTTTTAGCCTAGAAATACTTTTGCTTGTCTCAACCCTGTGAATTATCCTCTCTCATGCTTCCTCTTTCTCTGTCTCCTCTTCAGTCAGATCTACTGTATAGAGAATGCCCATGGCCTGCTAGTTCGTGAACTGGACTTTAACCCCAACCGTCAGTACTATCTAGCCAGCTGTGGAGATGACTGCAAGGTGAAGTTCTGGGATATCCGCAATGTCCAGGAACCTGTCAAAACCCTGGAAGAGCACTCACACTGGTGAGTGAATTGGTCAAGGGGGTTTCAGTAAGGGTCTTATAAGATGTGGCTTGTGGAAATAGGCACTGTACTCTCTGTGAATCAGAGGTCCTGAGTTCAAGTATTTGTCATGACAAAGCATCTCTGTATCCCACTAAATGAGAATATGTACTTATTGAAGCACTTATGCTTTAGTCATTATAGTTTTTGTACACAGGAACACACTGGAACATAGTTCCATACAGTAGCTGAATTCATTTTGTTTTGTTTTTCATGTTAAGGCAAGGCATCCATTAGTTACAGTAACAGTATTTATTCCAGTTTTGACCTTTTACTACTTCCCTCCAAAATATGATTTGTAATATTGTGGCAACTGAAATTGCAGTACTACCAGCTGCTCAAATGGTACTGTATAGTATGTCCACTTTAAACCTTCGCAGGTGGCCTGCATATTTATACGCCCTGACCCCCCCTCCCCTTAGATTTAATACTATATTCATATATTGTAATACATCTTTTCACACGCTCGCCTCTACATTTGGGGTTAGGGTTAAGTTATGATAACTTACTAATTATGTACTTCTAAGCTACTAACTGTACTGAACAACTAAACTATTAGTGTAATTCATACAGGCTATTAATGTACCTGTAATTTATTGTTGATAACTTCTGTCAACTTATATGTATTATTAGTACACTTTACATATGCGTGCACATACCTATTATGTACTTCTAGGCAACTACTGAACTAATACTGAATAACTAAAGAATCTGTGTACTACATGTACATACTATTAGTACAACTGTAGTTTATTGTAGTGTGCTTTTAATAACTCATCAAACTGTAATATGTATTATTATTACACTTTAAGTGAATGTTTATTGAAGTACATTTTTTACGTTATTCTCTGAACTAAAAGTTTTTCTACACATACATCGTATGAACAAAGTATATCCCTACACCAATTGCCAGAAAATCCCAAGAGCACTAAGTTATTTATGTAGTATTTATTACTAGTTATTTATGGAAGAATTTCATTTTAACAAGCAAAATACAGACCAATGTGATAAGTAAATGAAAGCAAGGTTTTTGGGCATTGTCCAATGTAAGAAAGTGTCAAAAGTTTCTATAGGTCTACCATACCTGCGTGGTGCATCTTTTCTTTAGTCCTTTTATCACTTTATCACTGTGATAGTTTTTTTTTTCTTTTAACCGGCGTTTTTTACTGGCTGCTGGTCACAACAGCTCCTGTCCTCTTCCTTCTATTTATTACTGTCCTAGCTTACCTAAGTTTATCTTTCTCTTGTTTTGTTAATTATACCAGTGTGCATAACCTGTACACAACTTGTATATCATTCTGAGTTGAGCGCAGTACAAACGCTGCTAAAAAGCCACGATGTGCATTGGGGTCAGAGTGCACATTGTTTACAGAGCAGAGCAGTTGATTGCACTGTGCGGAACCGCAGTTCTGCAGAGGGGCAAACACCATATCCCCGCTGAACTGCTAGTGAAGACCTGCTGTGGATGCCGCGCTGGAAAACTACATTGGGAAAGTAAGAAGCGGTTCAGACCCGCTGTCCCCTCTGTCATGATGGGGAACGTGAGATCTCTCCCCAACAAGATGGACGAGCTTGCGACTGTCACACTGCACAATTTTCATCTACTGCGAGCGGACAGAACGGAGAACAGCGTTAAGAAGTAGGGAGGGGGTCTGGCTGTGTTTGTGAACAAAAGATGGTGTATGTCAGGACACAGCACCATTAAGGAAAAACTGTTAGAGACATTGAGCTGCTAGCGGTGGGCATGAGGCCATTCTATCTGCCACGGGAGTTCACACATGTTATAATAATTGCTGTGTACGTCCCACCCTCCGCTAACGCTGACACAGCTTCTGAGACCCTGCTCTCAGTTTCCAGCAGGCTGCAGACACAGCACCCACAGGCCCTCTTCTGGGGACTTTAACCACTCACCTCCCTCAGCTGCTCTGCCCACATACACCCAGTATGTGACCTGCCCCACCAGAGACAATTAAACACTGGCCCTATTCTATGCCAACACCAAAGAGGCCTACAGTGCATCCTCCCTCCCATCCCTGGGCAGAGCTGACCATAACATCCAGCATCCCCTGCCTGTGTAAAAACCTGTAGTACACAGGCAGCCAGTGGTGCCCTGTACAGTGAAGAGGTGGACAGCTGTGAGCGAGGAGGATCTCAGGGACTGTTTTAACACCATTTTGTGGACGGAGCTCTGCGGAGCAAGTTGAATCACAATTTGATTCACTTGACTGACTGGGGGCTCTTTGTGAACCTCATGGGGAGGACATTGATAGACTCAGAGACTGCATTACAGATTATATATAAATATATATAAATTTCTGCCTACATTTCAGACTTCAGAACAACAAAACCAGGGAAGTGTGGAGGGGCATGAGGACCATCACTGGCTACAAGTCCAGCAGGTCTCTGGACAGGGCCAACAAACTTAATAACTTCTTTAACAGATTGCAGGTTGGGCCTCTAACCCCCCCCCCCCCCCCCCCCCCCCCCCCCCCCCCCACTGCTCACGTTAGGCCCCTCTTCAGGGCACCCCAACTCACACAAAATCACAGCAGATCAGGTGAGAATGGAGCTGAACAAGTTTCATCCAACAAAGGCTGCAGGACCTGATGGAATCAGCCCAAGGGGCCTGAAAGTCTATGATCCCCAGCTGTGTGGTGTCCTCCAACACATCTTAAACCTGAGCCTACAGCTGGTGAGAATTCCTCTTGGGTGGAAAAGTCATGCATTGTGCCAGTGAATAAGACACCCCGTCCCAGAGTCTTCAGTGACTACAGACCCGTGACTCTCACCTCTCACATCATTAAGGTTTTTGAGAGGCTGTTCCTGGACTCATTGCGTTCTGTGGTCAAACCCTCAGTCAACCCCCTCCAGTTTGCATATCAACCACAACTAGTGGTTATTTCTGTGCATTCAGTGCATTTAACACCATTCAGGCTGTGCTGCTGGGAGAGAAACTGAATGTCATGCAGGTGGATTCAATATAATTCAATTCAACTTTATTTATATAGCGCCAAATCACAACAAAGTTATCTCAAGGCACTTTACAAAGTAAGGTTTAAGACCTTGCACAACTAAACCCATAAACTTCCACATACAGCAAGCCTTTAATTTGACAACAACCGTGGAGAGTAAAAACTCCCTCTATAACGAGGAAGAAACCTCCAGCAGAACAAGGCTGGATGTGGGCGGCCATCTGCCTCGACCGGTAGGGGTGAGGGGAGAGAGAGAGAGAAAAGCACAGCAACAACAACAGAGCACAGACAGGATGGTTGGATCAGAGACTGGACACAGGCAGGATGATCCGCAGCTGCCTATCACAGACATAAAGCACCAATAGTACCTGTAGGGGAGGACAAATTACTATTAAAGAGAACGAGAGAAGGTAAGTTGAACATAGAACAATGATGGGAGGTTATTGGACAGAAGAGGTGGAAGGAAACAGAGGAGCTCAGTGTATAAATGAAGGCCCCCAGCAGCTTAACTAAGAGATGGTTCCTGTGACTAACAATCATTGCCAGTGACCTGAACCGTCTCCCTACCTTCTCGTGTGTACATCCAACTGTGACAGCGATCAATGTTTAAAATAAATTCCCTCTGGGATTAATAAAGTCTTTTAATTCTTGAATCTTCATCCCAGGGTGTGGAGTGTCCGATACAACCACAGCCATGACCAGCTAGTGTTGACAGCCAGCAGTGACAGTCGCCTCATCCTTTCCAATATGGTGTCCATATCCTCTGAGCCATTTGGACACTTGGTGGATGACGAGGAGCTAAGCGAGGGAGAAGACATCCACAAAGATGAGAAGTAAAATTTTATTTTATTTTAGTTTCTGAAATAATAATAAAGAATTATGTACAGAGGCAGCCGGTAAAAGTGTCTACCCCCACCGTGTTTGGGATTCAAATCTGCCGCGTCAGTGCCCGGTTTGCACTGCGGGAAGAGTGTGTTACGTCCGTTTGGCCTATAGGTGGCGATTGATTCCCACTTTTGGTCCTAACACATCGTAGTTGCTTACGTCATATAGCCTCTTGTAGAACACTCAATGATCAGGTCATTGGTGGCCAAGTGGTTAACATGCAGGTTACAAAACTTTTTGTCTGGGGTTCGAGTCTAAGTGGAAGCAGTTTTTTAATTTTAATTATTGGAAAAACAGCGTCTCATCATCATCATGTGATCACGAGATGACAACGTTGTATTACTTAGTGCATGGATCACCAAGACCATGAACCGCTGGTCGCGTTATAGTATGAAGTTATGAACGTAAGTAAATTATGGCAAATTATGGCAGTTTGAAACCAAAAATAAGAAGCTGAACAGTGCGCCCTCCGACGTGCAGCGTTCGATTTGTGGCAGACAACCCTGATTTCTCGCTGTTGGTACAGGCATTTTTCTTTACGTGGTATGCTTCTTTAATGCACCACATGGCAAGACAGTACGGCACATGTACACTTTTTTCTTTACGCCGCTCTTACCGCTCTTATAAAAAGTGAATAAGGATGATCTAGACCAGGGGTCGGCCACAGGTAACAGCCACGTTTCAATGAAAAAAAACAAACACTGGGAGCCGCGGAGGGCAGCAATATTATATTATTTGAGAACATTCAACATTTGTTTTTTAATCCAAAGAAGACATAAAAGTCGGGGCTCAGAGATCTAACATTTTTTATTTTACTGACGGAAGATCGTAGCAATTAACAGCATACCTATTCAGTCCTCGTTCTCTTTTATATGGAATACGAGCAACGATCAAACGTAAGCATCATATTACGCCTTGTAAAACCATAAAGACTGTTCAGATCATTAACAGATGATAAAACATTGTCAAGGCATCGACAAGGACAGCTAATTCGCTTTTCCCTGCTTCAAACAGCTGCTGTAACTGAGAGCAACCCGTGCGGCATCACTGGTCAATCTGGAAACGTATTCATTGGTTCGGACGTTGTTCTGCCCGCTTTCATGTAGACACAAAACTCGTCAAAGCAAAAGAGCTCAGTGCAGCATTTACTAATCACATGTGAACGTTTTAATTTTTTTTTGTAAATAAAAATAATGTTTGCCCTGTTCAAACCTGGGGAATAAAAACGATTCTGATTCTGAAAGCAGCTGATCAGCTTTGTAGGAACACATTTCATATGGTACAGGTGAAAGGGAGACTAACAACCCAACGCAGCCGAGGCTGTAGCAGCAGAGAAACGCAGATCTTTGTCCTGCATGTTGATGCGCATTTCCCCTTCCCCCAGTGTCCCCGCTCTGGGACGTGGTTGGCCCCGCCCACTTTCATTCATCAGACAGACATGAAAGAGGGAATAACGAAATAAACAGCTGATTAACTTTGTAGGAACAAGGCTGTAGCTCTGCAATGACTTTATGTGGTACAGGTGAAAGGAGTAATAACGAAATAAAAAGCTGGTTAACTTCGTAGGACCTTGTAGTAGGAACTGGTATATTTAGAAAACCCAGTAGTCCTAGTGTTAAGGTGTGTGAACTGGGGAGGAGACGACAGCAGCAACTGAAGAGCGACTGAATAGAGTTGATGTCTACCTATTCAGTCCTCGTTTTCTTTTATATGGAATACGAGCAACGATCAAACGTAAGCGTCATATTACGCCTTGTAAAACTATAAAAACTGTTCAGATCATTTACAGACGATAAAACATTGTCAAGGCATCGACAAGGACAGCTAACTCGCTAACTGCTGTAACTGAGAGCAACTCGTGCAGCATCACCGGTCAATCTGGAAACGCATTCATTGGTTCGGACGCTTTAAGGTGTGTGAGCTAGGGATGAGACATCAGCAGCAACTGAAGAGCGACTGAATAGAGTTGATGTTTTCCCCGCTGACAGGCGCATTCATTTGATAATGCACGACCTTGGCTGACAGTTCAGTTGAAAAACACACTGAATCTTTATTAAACGTCCCTGAATAACATCTATGAACTGCAGTTTCTTCCTTGATTATCCATGATTATTATGGAAGAAGTGCAAATCATCGCCAGTCCAAATTGTGCAATTAATACTGTGTTTACAATAAAGGTAATAAATAATAATAATAGTATTTTCATTTCAAAATGCACTGCATATTTTAAACGAATGTCGAAGTGCTACAAATACGACGATAAATACATACATTTACCCTTGCAGTGTAATCATGTAGAACAAACTACTTGCTGCATTACTGAGTCTTAGACCTGCAGCTGATCACGCCGCCCGATGCTGCCTAGTCTCCCACGGAGCTTTATCTCGGACCTGAAGTATTTCTCACCTGCTGATCGAGTGGTACCAACACATTAGCATGACTATGCGCCTGGACGGGGGAGGGGGAAGGATGTGAAGTTTGCCTTTGCGACTGTGAGCAAACATGAGACAAACAAAAGCTTGGTCGAACTCAGATCCAAGTCATCTGAGTATGAAACACATCAAAAATCATTCAATCAATTCAATCGTGTTTCATTCGAGCGGCAGTCTGGAGCTCTCTCTCTCTCGACTGCACGGATGAGCTTCGATTAAAAATTAAAAGCAGAGGTTTTTTGTTTTTCGTTTTTCTCTAAACAAAAAAAAACAGCTTTAAATCCAATTCCGTGTGTTTTTGTTAAAAATATTTTTGTTCGGTTTATTGGTTTGTAAGGCGGTGCTTTTATTCAAATCTGTTTGCCGCCCATAGCAAGAGAAACGAAAACACCGGTGAAAGTGGCTGGATGGAAAATGAAAATGGTGAAACGTACATGGGCCGAATAAGTCAGATCAGCCACTCATTCAGTTACAATGACACGCATAGTCAAAACAAATTCTCGCTAATCTAGTGCGCCACTCCCCCGTTTCTCTCGTAGCATGCATCTGCACATCCATACATTTGTGTATTGATCACTGTCTGGACACATGACTCCAAAACACGTCACGTGTTTATGTAAGAGTTTGATGTCTCCACCAAATTATAAGCAAAGGTAACGGGAGAAGGACTTTTTGTGTTTTTTGTTTGTCTCTAAACAATAAAAACATTAACTCCAATTCCGTGTCTTTTTGTAAAAAACTAATATTTTTGCCTGTTTTATTGGTTTGTAAGGCGGTGCTTTGATTAAAATCCGTTTGCCGCTCATCGCAAGAGAAACGAAAACGCCGGTGAAAGTGGCTGGATGGACGGATGGGAAATGAAAATGTTGAAACGTACACGGGCGGAATAAGTGCTCTCAGCCACTCAGTTACAATGACACGCACAGTCAAAACAAGTCAAACTGCAGTTCTGCAGACACAAAGTAAACGCGTAGGAACAAACATGTTGCTGTAATGCGTCGCTGTAGATCTGCTGATTCCTGGCGTCCTGTCAAAATTACAATCGGCAACTGCTGTAAAACAAAGTCCTATGATTATTACGGTTATTTACGTAAAATCTACGACTATTGGAAAACATTCATTAACAAGTTGTGGAAGTTTAAAACCTAAATAAGCGGCTGTAGTCGTAGATGGACTGTGCTCTACGTCTTTACTTGGCCATGCGCGTTCAAATTATATTAATTAAACTGCGACCCATAATCACGGAATTATGTGAAGCCAATATGTTGTATCAGATGTTAGAGCGGTGGGTGTGTACATATTTTTAAGAGACGCCTTCTATTTAAAGACACGAAAAAGCTGAGGAGAATGAAAACAAGAACGTGTTGCTGCTGTGGCGCTGCCTGTTTTAAACCACACAGAACAATTATAACTTTGCAGTGAACAGAAAATAACTAAGCCATCAACAAGTTGTTGCCCTTCACACTCCCCACGTTTGAACACACAACAGATACTTAATAGTAAAAACCTAATAGTAAAATAGGTCTGGTGTAATATATGTGTGTTACAGGTAGAAATGAACAGTCGGACCTCAGTTACGCTGTAGTGCTTTGGAGGCTTCTAATCAACGCTGCGCCACCTGGTGGTTAAAACGAGACTAGCGTCCGGCCTTTTTTCAGCCGGCTGCAGGATTAAAAATCTTTAGTCAGCGACGCACTCGCTGCGCCGTGGCGACGCGTCAGTACTGCAGTAAAAACCCTAGTCACTTTGAACCGCTACCACTGTATTGAAATTTTGAACTTTTAACCTCAAACAAATATTTAAACATTCCAATATTTAACATAAATATCAAAATATTCAGGCTTGGTGACATTTCTTAGGTAAGTAAATGCAAATGTTTAATGTTTTTGCATGTCATTTGCTGAACTGCTGATTGAGGGTGTGTAATTTGTAAATGTACAGTACAGTAATCTTTTGCCAGATTTAGACAACACCATCAAAATAGAAAAATGTGTCCAATTTAGAAGCTTAAATACACTGTCAATAGTTTCAATAGTGATTTTTTTTAGTAACTGCAACAGTGTTAGCAAATTATTGTGTCAATTTTGTTTGTTGATGAGGCTGAAAAAATCAATAAATAAAGAAATGACAGGATTGTAGCAGGTCAGTAATAGCAGGGAAGTAAATGGGAAATTAGTGCTGCCAGGAGACTAATAGGAGATACACTAGGGTGACTTAGTAATGTATTTACAAACCTCATATTTAACGTTAGTTGGTCTAAGATTAAAGTTCCTTCCTATTCACATGCTGTTCATTTGCACTCGGTATAAGATGAAAGTGGAACATTTCGCTGGAGCATTGTACATTGATTTGAAAAATCGTAGTGGTATCAACTATAATGCTTACCATTTAGTGCTTAGTGCTTTCCAAACATGCCACTCTCCTCCATCTATTATGGTCCCATTCTCACTCTCATCCATAATGACCAGCTCTTACTCTTGACTGATGACTGACTCTTATCCACAGTTATAAACTCTTCTTCCTAATCACCAGCACCAGCTTCAGTTTTAACCCTTCCACTGTAGTTATTGACTACTCTTGGATGTACAGTAGTGGTTCAATATCCAGTACTTGGAAACCACACACTGTTTGTGCTACATTTTAGATTCATATGGTTGCATTGACCAGTTCTATCAAATCTGACTATAATTTGTTTTAAACAGCTTGAGCAAATTCATTAGGAATTTAGTTTTTCTTAAAATGTGTTAAAAAATTAATACAGAAAATTATTTTACTCAAGGTTCAAGCCAATGCAAGTATACAGTACATAACAGTTTGAGTGTTAGTATAGATTCTAAATTGTATGTGGTATTGTATTAGGGCAATAACAACGATATCTAAATAGCTAGGAAAGACATTAGCCACAGAATAACTATGTAGTGTCCATTTCTTCTGATCTCTCTACAAGTGTACTGAAATAATGTATGATTATGGGAGAGAAAGATGGTAGGAGTCTTATGAAAATATGTAAATATGTACATGCATACTGTGTCACATAGTCCAATACACACTCTATTCTCACCCTCCGCGGGTGGTCTCATCCACTTTCCAAGCTCGGGTCCTCTACCAGAGGCCAGGGAGCCTGCACAGTATCCTTGCTGTTCGTAGGACTAGGATTTTTCTAGTTTCTCATGTTCATTTTTCCTGATGTTGCCATCGCTTGGTATTGCCACATCCACCACTACGGCTTTCCTCTGCTCTTTGGCCTGCTCCTGTGTGGCCAAGATGAGTGCCTCTGTGCTGTCCTTCAGCCCAGCCCTTTCAAGCCATTGGTAGGATTTGTTGAGATCAGCCACTTCAGTTATGTTCCGGTGGTACATCCCATGTAAGGGCTTGTCCTCCCATGATGGTCCCTCTTCCAGCATCTCATCCTCTGTTCTCCACTGCCTGAGACATTCACTCAGCACGTCATCTGTCGGGGCCTTATCCTTGATGTAATCTTGGATGTTTCATCCCGGATAGTGGTTTTCACACTCACTAGTCCTCGGCCTCCTTTCTTGCGGCTAGCGTATAGTCTCAGGGTGCTGAATTTGGGGTGGAACCCTCCATGCATGGTGAGGAGCTTTCGTGTCTTAACATCTGTGGTCTGTATCTCTTCCTTTGGCCACCTTATTATTCCTGCAGGGTATCTGATCACTGGCAGGGCGTAGCTGTTTATTGCCCAGGATTTGTTCTTGCCATTGAGCTGGCTTCTTAGGACTTGCCTTACTCGTTGGAGGTATTTGGCTGTTGCCGCATTCTTTGTTGCCTGTTCAAGGTTGCCGTTCGCCTGTGGTATTCCGAGGCACTTGTAACTGTCCTCAATGTCTGCTAGTGTTCGTTCTGGGAGTGAGACCCCTTCTGTGTGGATTACCTTGCCTCTCTTTGTCACCATCTTCCCACATTTCTCGAGTCCGAATGACATCCCACTGTCCGAGCTGTAGATCCTGGTGGTGTGGATCAGTGAGTCGATGTCTCGCTCATTCTTGGCATACAGCTTGATGTCATCCATGTAGAGGAGGTTAATTATGGTGGTCCCGTTCAGGAGTCGGTATCCATAGCCAGTTTTGTTTATTATTTGGCTGAGGGGGTTCAGACCTATGCAGAACAGCAGTGGGTCTCCATCTCCTTGGTATATACCACATTTGATGGATACTTGGGCGAGTGGCTTCCCATTGGCTTCAAGGGTGGTTCTCCACAACCTCATCGAGTTTGCAATGAAGGCCCTTAGAGTTCTGTTGATGTTGTACAGCTCCAAGCATTCGGTGATCCATGTGTGTGGCATTGAGTCATAGGCTTTCTTGTAGTTGATCCAGGCTGTGCACAGGTTGGTGTGTTGCATTCTGCAGTCTCGGGCGACTGTTCTGTCAACCAGGAGTTGGTGTTTGACTCCTCTGGTATCCTTACCATTGCCCTTCTGTGCTTTGCTCATGTATTGACCCATGTGCCCACTTATCTTAGCTGCGATGATGCCTGACATGAGCTTCCATGTTGTGGAGAGACAGGTTATTGGCCGGTAGTTGAATGGGACTGTACCCTTTGAGGAATCCTTCATTATCAGGATCGTTCGCCCTTCGGTCCCTTAGCAGCTGGTTCATTTGTGCTGCCAGGCACTCATGGATTGCAATGAGCTTCTTTAGCCAGTAGGCATGGATCATGTCAGGGCCGGGTGCTGTCCAGCTTTTCACGCGTGAGACTCTTTGTTGGATGTCTGCCACTGTGATAGTCCCTGGATTCTGTTCAGGGAGGTTGCTGTGGTCTTCCCTCAGAGCCAGCCACTGTTGTCTCTGGTGTATCTCTTTAGGCGGCTGGCCAAGGCTTGTAGCCTTTGCTTGGCAGTTTCGAGTGCTTCAGGTATGGGCATCTGGCTGTACCTATTGGGCATCGGTCTTTTCATTGCACCTCTCTGCGCCTCTCTCATTTGGCTCACTTCCCTCCGAGCTGTCTTGATTTTTGCCTCCAACCTTCGTTTCCATGGTGGGTATTGTTTCTAATGGTTGCTCTTATAGCCAAGCACCTCTAGGATCACTGATGCTGAAGCGTATATCAGCTCATTGGTTTCTGTGATTGTTGTGGTAGGGATCGCTCTCCTTGTAGTTGTCTTCAGGGTTGCCTGTTCAATCTCGCCATGATCTTATCTTTCAGGTCCGTCGCTGTATCTCTCAGCGTGTCTGTGCTCATTGGGGCTTCGTACCCAATTTCCGGTTGGGGAGATGGTGAAACCTCCCTTCTGACCTGGCTTGCTGGCTCCCCCTTGCCGTAGCATTTGTGTTGTATCTCGTCAATCTCAAGTTGTGATAGCAGTTGCCGTTTGTGGATGTTGGAACACTAAGCTACTAGTTGCTTCGCCATCAGTTTCTTCGTTCCCATTCCCCGCACCTTCTCCCCTCTGTGGGCAGTGGGCAGCCACAGTGCTCTGGACTTGAACCTGGGAAGTTGACGCTCTACCTACTGAGCCACCAAGTCACTATTTGCTGCATTTGACTCATCCCCTGGGGGAGCAGTGGGCTGCCATGCAGAATGCCACCTGGGAAGCTAGTTCAATCCCTGCAAAGGCAGATCAAACTGCGGACCTTTGCCTTCCGTTGCCGACACTCTACCAACTGAGCTACCAGGCCACAATAATGTGCAGACCTGATTGTGGATTGTGTTGGAAGGGATCAGTGAAATTATGTAGATTTCTACAGTGGCAACAGTGAAAACACCGTGGTTTCCTTTCGTGTCTGACGTGTCAGCGCCTTGTCAGCACTGCATGAGACAGTGTGTTACGTCCTTTTGGCCTGTAGATGGCGATTGACTCCCACAACGTAAATGAATGTGTCATATAGCCTCTTGTGGAACAGTCACTCATCAAGTCTTACGTGGCCTAGTGGTTAAGATGCATGACTGCAAAGCTTTTTGTCTGGGGTTCAAGTCTGAGTGGGAGCAGTCTTTCAATTTTAATTATTGGAAAAACAGCGTCTCATCATTATCATTTGACCCATGAGATAATATTGTCATATTATTTAGTGCATGGATCGTCAAGACTATGAACCGCTGGTTGCCTGTGGCGGACCATTATAGTATTTAGTATAGTTATCTACGTAAGTAAGTTATGGCAAATTATGGCAGTTTAAAGCTGAAAAAAGGAAGCTGAACGATGCGCCCTCCTGTGTGCAGCGTTGATTTGTGGACAAGCTGCTACATTTTAAAAAAGTGATTAAGAATGATCTAGACCAGGGATTGGCCACCCGTAAATCACACGTTTTCCATGGAAAGCCAACACTAGGAGCCGCGCAATATTATATATATATAGAGAGAGAACATTCATTTTCCAGTGCCTTCAGTGCCTCTGCTGTGTTCTGCAGAAGTTCTCCGATTACTCTGCTATTCTCTGACTTATCACTTATGATGACGATGCGTTGATGCGATGAGTACAGAGGACTCACTCAGAACTTTGTGGACTAGTGCCAGCAGAACCACCTCCTGATCAATGCAGAGAAAACGAAGGAGATGGTGGTGGATTTCCGCAGACGGCAGCCTGCTGTCATCTCACCGATGCACATCCAGGGGATAGATATTGAGAAAGTGGACTCTTACAAGTACCAGTAAGTGCATCTGAACAATAAACTGGACTGGAATCATAACAGGATGCACTGTACAGGAAGGGTCAGAACAGACTCCACCTGCTGAGGAGACTGCGGTCTTTTGGAGTGAGGGGGCCACTCCTGAAGACCTTCTCTTACTCCGTGGTGGCATCAGGACTTTTTCAACTGAACTGTCAGCCAATGTAAGTGCATTATCAAATGAATGCGTCTGTCAGCCAGGAAGACATCGACTCTATTCAGTCACTCTTGGGTCGCTGCTGCAGTCTCATCTCCAGTTTACACACGTAAAGTGTCCTAACCGCTGCCGATCAATGCATTCCCAGATTGACTGGTGATCCCGCACTGGTTGTTCCTAGTTACAGCAGCTCTTTGAAGCAGGGAAAAGCGAGTTAGCTGTCGATGCCTTGACAATGTTTTGTCGTCTGTACATAATTTACAGTCTTTAAACTGTAAACAGTCTTTACAGTTTTACACGGTGTAATATGACGCTCACGTTTAATTGTTGCTCGTACTCCATTTACAGCAGTAGCTAAAAGAGGACAAGGACTGAATAGGTATGCTGTTAATTGCTACAATCTTCTGTCAATAAAGTATAAAATGTTAAACCTCTGAGCCCTGTCGTTTATGTCTTCTTTAGATTAAAAACCAAATGTTGAATGTTCTCAAATAATATAATATTGCCGCCCCGCGGCTTCCAGTGTTTTTTTTATTCCATGGAAAACGTGGGTGTTACGAGTGGGCGACCCCTGGTCTAGATCGTTATTTACTTTTTAAAAATTGTAGCGGCTTGTGTACCACAAATCGAACGCTGCATGCGGGAAATGATAATGATGAGATGCTGTTTTTCCAATAATTAAAATTAAAAGACTGCTCCCACTAAGACTCTGATGCGGCGGACTCGAAAGTAAACCACGGTCAACGCCGACACTTTTAACTGCTGCCACTGTATGTATAATAATTTACGCTTGCTTTGAGCTGGGATTCATACTGTCGTAACACTTCAAAGCGACCACCTTTTTTTTCTGCAGTACGTGCACGTCGCCAGCGTGCAACGGGTGCGTCCCCGACTAAGGATTTTTAATCCTGCAGCAAGCACAAAAAAATCAAGGTGCTAGTTTTGTTTTAACCACCAGGTGGCGCAAAGATCTTCTACTTCCGCCTCTCGAGGAGTGCAGACGTGTTTTCTCTCTGCTCCCACTCTGCATTTGCTTGCAGTGTCCTTGTCTTGTCTTTTTCTGAGCACCCTGATCTGCTATTCTGGAATAACATTTTTGAACATGGAGCTAATCAACTGGTCACTCAGCACATTGGACAAAATGTTTTCACAAAGGAAAGAATCTCCGGGAGAACCACTCTGCCCCTTGGGGACTTTTGCCTCCGGCTACATGCGGGACGCGTGGGATTCCTGGTGCCCCGTGTGTCTGGAGCCTCTGTCCATCGAGGATGCAGAGGATCTATTCATATTTTGGACTTGGAGAACAGGGCTACTAATGATTGACTTTGGTGGTGCCCTGCTTTATCGGAAGATTGGAAAGATTGGAAAATCTGCGGCCGGCTCATTGGCGTGTCCACCGGCCGTGGAGCTACAAACGCCGATGGGGGCCATGGTTACTCGGCTGATGGAATTACACCAGAGGATGGCCCGGATTGAAGGACTGATAATTAACATCTCAGCTCGTTCGGACGATTTGCATCAGAGGATGACCCGGATGGAGGGACTGATTGGTAACATCTCAGCCCGTTCGGATGCCAGAATTGCAGGACTGACTAATAAGATCTCAGCCCGTTCGGAGAAAGACAAGGGACTGAGGGATAACATCTGCAGACAGACTGAACACTTGGTTACTATGGTGACAGCCTTGTCTGACAGGCTTGAGGAGATGTCACGCGTGACCCATGGTCCCACAAGAGGCAATGAAGCCCTGAGTTCTGACCGATTGGAGTATTGATCTAGACAAATTTGTCATGGATTGTTAAATGTAATAGAATTGGCTGTGTATTACTCTGTCCCTTCTCCCTCACCCCTCCAATCTAGCTCACCAGCTGTCCTTCTATCTATCCTCTTCCCCTGTTGTGACTCCCTTCAAGGACAACTGTTGGACTGACATGTAAACATCTTGGTCGGCCTCGGTCATACTTCTATAAACAACACTTCAATACACTGATGCAGATACACCCCCTCCCACCCCACCTTACAGTCTCACTGTCTGCTCTCTGACCTTATCTATCTGTCCTGATGAACCCAAGAAAAAATTCCAGCAAGGTTTACACTTGTACTGTGTGCCACTGTATGTGCGTGTGTTTTATTGTTTGTACTGCAATTGCTTCCACTGTCGGACTAGCGCCGGTAAAGCTGGCTGCTGATGGGAATTTCCCCGCTGTGGGACTAATAAAGGCATACTATTCTATTCTATTCTATTCTATTCTATTCTATTCTATTCTATTCTATTCTATTCTAAAGATGTGAGGTCCGTTTTCATTTCTATATGTGTCTGCACATTAAGCACAAAAAAAGATGTCATGGTATTGTATCATTAAATTAAAATAGAGTAGTTCATTTTTAAATATTATAGATTATTATGCCTCTTTGCTCACTAGTGCGCGCTAGTGTTTGTTGTCAATTGCCGAAGCTGCTGATGTTTTTACATAGTTTCCAGGCCAGCCGAGAGACACAGTCCCTCCTCCAGCCAATCCAGTAGAATAATATAAGTATAATAACATAAAATAGGAACCTATATTTATTCATCAATCTGTGTTATAAATGTATTTTATGTGTATTTCGGTACTCGTCTTGTGGTTTGTTGATCATGAGGAAAAAATACTAAACAAACTGGATCTTCGTTTCAATTCGTCCTCTTTTAATATGAGCGACAAACGGAATTCAAGTTTTGTTGTTTTTTCGACACAAGGCACGGAGTTGGATTTGAAGCAGATCTTTCGTTTTGAGAAAAAAGCAGAGAACGAACGATGGTGCTGAGGAGCCACTTATTCATAGGCAGATTACTTGGATCAAGTTGTCAAGACGCACTAGTGTTTGTTGTCAATTGCTGATGTCGCTGCTGTCTTTATACAGTATGTCCTCGTGTTTAAGTGTTGGGTCCGTGTACGTTTTAACGGTTTGATTTCCCCCTCCAGAATAAAAGCTGGGAAGACCCTCCCAGTAAGTCCAGTAACTTCGTATTGTAACGAGAAACCCCCACCATCACGTTTAAAAAAGGACAAACGGCATTTATTCAAAGCAGCGTGTTAAAAACAAATAAACAAGCTGAAAACAGTGTTTTCAAAACCAGACAAATAAATGGATTTAAAGCCGTCTCCCATTTTCTCGTTTTGTGGAAAAAGGAGTCGACTGTGACATTGGAGCATTTTGCCAGAATGAGCTTTGCAAAGAAAGGACACTAACCATCCCCTCAAACTCCACGTTTTGGGGAATGATTTCTAGGTGGGAACCAGGACCGATGATTATTTTTTAAATGCGCAATAAAAAATATAAACAGAAAACACTTGAAAGTGTTTCCGCTTTATATTCTGTTTATTTCGTTATTACTCCTTTCACCTGTACCTCATAAAGTCATTGCAGAGCTACAGCCTTGTTCCTACAAAGTTAACCAGCTGTTTATTTCGTTATTCCCTCTTTCATGTCTGTCTGATGAATGAAAGTGGGCGGGGCCATCCACGTCCCAGAGCGGGGACACTGGGGGAAGGGGAAACGCGCATCAACATGCAGGACAAAGATCTGCGTTTCTCTGCCTGCTACAGCCTTGGCTGCGTTGGGTTGTTAGTCTCCCTTTCACCTGTACCATATGAAATGTGTTCCTACAAAGTTGATCAGCTGCTTTCAGAATCAGAATCGTTTTTGTTCCCCAGGTTTGAACAGGGCGACAACCCAACGATGCTACAACCCAAGGCAACTTGCACACAGCTGCAATCTCGTTGCGCTACTAAAATCACTCGGTTTAAACCCTTAAACCTGAACGTTTCCCTGGCTGCATCCACAGCCCAGGTCACAGGGAATATGGAGGAGAAAGAACCCAATTACATGACCAAAGAAATGAAATCATAACAACTAATTTATTAAATGCACAAACATATAATCACACCACTTGCTTGATTAACAATAATACAGACAGGTATGAACTAAACACAAACTAAACAAAAAGCAAGGTAGGACTGAAGTTCCAAACATAAAATGTAAGAACTAAGAATCACGGCTATGCAGGCACAATTAAATACTGTACTCTAAACTAATACTACGTCAAACTCCAAACATGTGAAATATACACTAGAACTAACTAAACCAGCACTGTATCCTACAGGCTAACATAAACATACTTCGTTCAGCAAAGACAAACAGACCTAAACATGGATTGACAAAGGACATGGTACAAACTTCAAGGGACACCTGACAGGACATCAAAAGAAACAAAACTCTCCATCATCAAAACTCTGCAAGTGGTAATTGATGTCTCTGGGGATACCACCCTAAACACATTTTGATTTATCTAGACTACACTTTGTATGCACGATTTTTTTTAAAAGCTTGTCTTAAGAATGAGTCCTTTTAGTATCACTGGGTGTTCCACACTGTTGCTCACAAAGAAACCTGCATAGTTTGCAGTATAATTTGGAAAACATCAATATTAATCTTCCTAATGTGATGTGTTCCTATTCCCTGTCCCACAGCTTACCTCTTTGTGTTTTATTATGTGATGCAGGACTAAGGAACCACTGAAGGATAGCATAGTGTCCACCTATGAGGAACATGAAGACAGTGTGTATGCAGCTGAGTGGTCATCAGCTGACCCCTGGCTTTTTGCTTCACTCAGCTATGATGGACGCTTAGTCATCAACAGGGTCCCCCGCACTCTCAAATACCACATTCTGCTTTGAGAAGGAGATTGTTTTTTGTGTGTACAAAGAAGATGGGATATTGTGCATGAATGTGATGTAAGTACACTTGTAGTGATGTAGTGCATATTCATTGATAACAGATGAATGTTCCTATTAAAGTTGAAAGATAATCCTAAAGTGTTGTATGCTTTCTAAATCTTAAGAACATGAACTACAATAATTAAAAATTAAATGTAAATTTACCAGACATTCTGAAGAAACTACATCTCTTTTAATCCATTTATACAGTTTTAGATTATGTAATTTGTGAATAGATTCTACGCTCACAAAAGAATGTCATAGTCCTGTGTCCTATGTCATTGCTGACATAGGCCTTTGCTGCAGTGACACAGTACACCAGTGTGTGAGTGGGTAGTCTGTGTCTGGACGAAATGGTTTTTATTTGTTTAAATTCACAGTGTCTCCAGGATTGCTCATTGTGCCCTAATAAAAAACAACTTCATAATTGTCAGTGTATACATACAGTACTTAAATTTACAGAAACTATATTTTTATGTTTCTTTTGCTAAGGATTTTGTTTTCATTTATACTCTAGATTTCTAAAACGGTTATGTACAATCAGTCATACGATATAAAATGTATATTAAAATATTGGTTTACTGTACTGAGGACATGATGGAACATAGAATACTTGATGTTCATCCTGATCATTTTGTGGTTTTAAATAAACGTGCGGCACAGATGTCTTGCTTTTGCTTGTCTTTGCAGCTGCATGCGATCCCTCATTTTTGGAAAGACTCAATACAGGAAACTCAAGAAATTACGTGGGAGAGCTGATCTGCTGCCACAACAATGCTAAACGCCGATTAGATAAAAGCTGCTGACGTCAAAAACTTGACTACGGCAAAACAATGAAAATGCTGAAAATAAGAAAACGTTGACAAAGATTAAAACGATGACAAAAGATGGCGATTAAAAAAATTCAAAAGTTGACCAAGGTGAAAAGATGTTGAAGATTAAAAAGTTGACCAAGGTGCATTGTTGACAATCATAAATAAGCTGAATAGCTTTTTGATTTGAAGAAAGTATTTGTAATTAATTCCTTAACTGTGTAATAGTTTATTAACAAATCAAAATTCACCAATCAGAAACAAAAATCTCGCCATTTAAGGCAATAAATTACATTGGTGCTTTTATTTTGAAAGAATTGAGGTTGTGTGTGAGTGATTACTAAACTATAACATAGTGGTTAAATAGTTATAATTTATCTTTCAAAAGCAAAAATAGCCCTATTAAAGCAAAAAGATTTAGATTAAGCCCTTTCAGAATAAAAAGCACCACGAGTGTCAGTGGTTCTGTACTGAACTATAGTCTCATTATTTATTGGTAATTTTTCAAAACCAGAAATTTAATCTGGCCATTAAAGGTAATAAATTGCATTGGTGCTTTTATTTTGAAAGGATTTAGAGGAAATGTGTGGGGGTAATAACGTTACCGTCAATTAGTCTTTAAATAGTCATAATTAACCATTCAAAGGCAAAAAAGTGCAGTTAAAGCTAATAAATTGCATTGGTGCTTTTTTTAAAGGACGTAGGGGTGTTGTGACTCGGCTTCCACGCCACCAGGGGCAGCCTGGTTTCACCCTTTTGGTTTTGTGTTCTTGTTTCCTGTCTTGTGTTTCCTGTATTAGTTTGATTGGGTTCACCTGTCTTGTCTGGTATTTAAGGTCTCAGTTTGTGCACAGTCTTTGTTGGTGCATTACTCGTTACTCATACTTGTTATTTGTTACTTGTGACTCGTCACTTGTTACCGTGCCATCGTGTTCTGTCCAGGTTTGTGTCTTTGTTCGCTGATTACGTTTGATACTGTTGTTTGCATGTTTTGTGTTTAGGATAGTTATTTAGTTTCCTGCTCTGCAGCGATTTTGAGTTTACCTGTGAGTTTTAGGTGTTAGTTTGCATGTTCTGTTTTCTGGTTCATCCTGCAGTCGCAGCGTCCTTAGTTTGTATTGTCCTTTCTGTATGTGTTATTATTAAACCATTTTCTCGTCAGTCCTGTCTCGGGGTCGTTGCGTTTGGGTCCTCCCTCCAGTCCAGTTTGTAGATTATTGTAGTTTGTCTCCACGCTCAAGGAGCGTGTTTTAGAATCTTGTTCGGTCCAGTTTGATCCTCGTCAGTAACAGAATGCACCAACCATTTGGACCCAGCCGACCCTTTTCTTTTTGTTTTACCCCGGTTAGTGTAGTGGAGCGCTACTGTAGGGGTAGTCTGTGTTAGCACTATAGCTTGTCTTGTTTGTGAGGCTGTGTGTTTGTGTTCACTGGGTGCTTGTCTTGTTTTCGTGCTTGTACTACTTGTTTAGTTTGTTTGTGTGTGTGTGTGTGTGATAAGTTCAAGTTCAGTGCCATGGATCCAGCAAGACCAGATCTGTCCCCACACTTTTTGATGCGCTACGGGGTCATTTTGAAAGCAGCCACTGAAGCTCCTAGGCCGGAGGCCAGGTTAGTAGCAGTCGAGCTGCTGGATGACATTTTGTGGGAGGAACCCTGGTTGTTTGAGTTCCCGGGTGTGGCAAAGCTGTGGGTTGAGGTGGGTGCGATGCGCGATGAGCTACAACGCGCACTATTTCGCCCCCCTCTTCCAGACTCGGGGTTTCGTTTTTGTACCGGGCCCCCAGACTTCCATGGACAGTCGCTCATCTCCAGCTCGTGGGTTGGCACGAAGATGGGCGTCACTGATTCGGCTCGCACAACGAACTTCACTGCGTCTGTTGCACAGCCCTCGAGACGTCAGCGTTCAAGGCGGAGGACGCTGCGCTCGACGAGACAGCAATGGAGGGCTGCTGTTCTCGCTCCTCCAGACCGGCACTTGGAGGACCAAGTGTCGGAGCCCGCTGGCCGTCGGCCGGCAACCGTGTCAGCGGGAGACCCTCTTACCCAGCGCTCTTGGGAGGGAGCACTGGATGGGGAGTCACAGCGTGAGGATGCCGCTGTTCAGACTCCTACACCTGCACCAAGGCACTTCAATGAGGAAGCGTCGACGTGTGCAGATCGGCAGTTCACTACTGCTGTGCCAACTCCACGGCCCTAGCGTTTGGAGGAGACGCAGGGCGTGGAAATACAGCGGGGCAGTCCTGTTGCACAACATCTGGTTCTGGTTTCGGCCCCTCGGCGTGGAACGTCAACGCCGCAGCCGAACTTCCCAGTACCTGCACCACGGTGCCATAAGGTGGCGGCGCCGTTCAGTGCGATTCAGCGCGACAGCACATCAGCTGTTGCCTTCACCTCTTCATGTTTGGCTCCGGTTCCGGCTCCACGTCTAGTTTCGTCTCTGGCTCCGGCTCTGGCTCCACGTCTGGTTTCGTCCCCGGTTCCGGCTCCACGTCCACGTCTGGTTTCGTCTCCGGTTCCGGCTCCACGTCCACGTCTGGCTTCGTCTCCGGTTCCGGCTCCACGTCTGGCTTCGTCTCCGGTTCCGGCTCCACGTCCACGTCTGGTTTCGTCTCCGGTTCCGGCTCCACGTCTGGTTTCGTCTCCGGTTCCGGCTCCACGTCTGGCTTTGTCTCCGGTTCCGGCTCCACGTCTGGTTTCGTCTCCGGTTCCGGCTCCACGTCTGCCCTCCAAGAAGGGCGCATCTCTGAGGGGGGGGCTGCTTCTTGTTTCCCCGAGGGCAGCACCACGTAAGGTTCCTGTCGCCAAGCCACGTTTGACCCTTGAGGTTCCTGGTGGTCCAGTGGAGGCCACGTTTCGTCGCGGTGGTCCAAAGAGGACGCCGTTGGTTCCTGTTCGTCGCGGTGGTCCAAAGAGGACGCCGTTGGTTCCTGTTCGTCGCGAAGGTCCAAAGAGGACGCCGTTGGTTCCTGTTCGTCGCGAAGGTCCAAAGAGGACGCCGTTGGTTCCTGTTCGTCGCGGTGGTCCAAGGAGGACGCCGCTGGTTCCCGTTTGTCGTTGCGGTGGTCCAAGGAGGACGCCGCTGGTTCCCGTTCGCCGTCGCGGTGGTCCAAGGAGGACGCCGCTGGTTCCCGTTCGCCGTCGCGGTGGTCCAAGGAGGACGCCGCTGGTTCCCGTTTGTCGTTGCGGTGGTCCAAGGAGGACGCCGCTGGTTCCCGTTCGCCGTCGCGGTGGTCCAAGGAGGACGCCGCTGGTTCCCGTTCGCCGTCGCGGTGGTCCAAGGAGGACGCCGCTGGTTCCCGTTCGCCGTCGCGGTGGTCCAAGGAGGACGCCGCTGGTTCCCGTTCGTCGTCGCGGTGGTCCACGAGTGGCCTTGGGCCTCATGGGGGCTAGGCCACCAGACTGGTCGCCTTGCCACCATAACCTCCCGCTGCTATGCTGGCCCTGCCTCTACCGTCGGCGCCCTCCCAGAGAGCTGGGCTCATGTTTGGAGGCACCAGGAGTGCCAGTGGACTTCCAGCGGCTGCTGAGTCGGACCCTGCCTTGTTGGCACCCACCATGAAACTGGGAAGGACCTATTATTCATGGACAACCTTAATTGGTTTTGGACCTGATCAAAACTTATGTTTGATCATCATCAGGACCGTACAAGTGTTTGTGATGTTATGGGTTATTTTTGTTTGGAGTGTTTATTGTCTGGTTGTCATGTTGGGTTCTCGTTTCTGTCTGTGTTTTTGTCTTTTCGTTTGGCCCTCCGCCTTGCCTCCCTCCGCCCGCCCGGCTCGTCTAGTTCGTGCACGTTCGCCGTCTGGGAGCCGGCTTTGAGGGGGGGGCTCTGTTGTGACTCGGCTTCCACGCCACCAGGGGCAGCCTGGTTTCACCCTTTTGGTTTTGTGTTCTTGTTTCCTGTCTTGTGTTTCCTGTATTAGTTTGATTGGGTTCACCTGTCTTGTCTGGTATTTAAGGTCTCAGTTTGTGCACAGTCTTTGTTGGTGCATTACTCGTTACTCATACTTGTTATTTGTTACTTGTGACTCGTCACTTGTTACCGTGCCATCGTGTTCTGTCCAGGTTTGTGTCTTTGTTCGCTGATTACGTTTGATACTGTTGTTTGCATGTTTTGTGTTTAGGATAGTTATTTAGTTTCCTGCTCTGCAGCGATTTTGAGTTTACCTGTGAGTTTTAGGTGTTAGTTTGCATGTTCTGTTTTCTGGTTCATCCTGCAGTCGCAGCGTCCTTAGTTTGTATTGTCCTTTCTGTATGTGTTATTATTAAACCATTTTCTCGTCAGTCCTGTCTCGGGGTCGTTGCGTTTGGGTCCTCCCTCCAGTCCAGTTTGTAGATTATTGTAGTTTGTCTCCACGCTCAAGGAGCGTGTTTTAGAATCTTGTTCGGTCCAGTTTGATCCTCGTCAGTAACAAGGGGAAGCATGTGTGGGTAATTACTAAACTGTTAATCTATCTTTAATTGATAATCCTTGATAAATAGGCTGATTCCAGCAAAATCATAGTAGTTATTACTAAAATATTTTCATTTTATGAATCCCAAGGCTTTCCTGAACAACTGGAGTTAATTTTATGTTTGAGGACGAAAGCTTGTGGCCACAGTCGCAATTTTAAAATATGTCTCCTGTTTTTTCCCCAGGCGTCTGCCAAAAATTATTATTAGAGTCTATAGGAGAATTTCAGGATCTCTCTGCGCTTTGAGGTCGATAGCGACTAAAGTATAGGTCTGAGAAGAAGAGGACACGTATGACTACAGTTTAGTGAAAAAATTATGTTGATAGAGTAAAAATTGTGGCTGTAGTGATGAGTTAAAGACAGAAGTTCTGACTTTAAAAAAACTTGCCCTCGCACTCTAGCTGTGACATCATGCACTCTAGCTCACGAAATACACAAAAATGGCTGTTCCAGCTCTCCCACTAATAATAAGAAAGAAATCTGAAGATAACAATAGTGTGAAAGCTGTTCCAGCTCTCCCACTAATAATCAAAGTGAATGATTCCAGCTTAGTTGTTGTAATCTTTATTATTATCACAAAGCATTCACTGTATTGTTTTTCTAATCTTTACTTCATTTTACTTTATTACTTTATTCACACTAATAATAAAGATTAGAAACTATTGTTATCTTCGGTCTTTATTATTCAGTTTCTTCTTCTTCTTATTCCGCCCTTTTTTCGATCGCTATCTGCTTTTTACTTACTTACTTTCAACTTTATCAGTGTCAATCACCGTCCTCGTATCTTCTATACTTTTCAACTTGTCAGCGTTTAAATATCATGTGTTTTTTGTTACATTTTCAGCTTTTCCATTAGTTGTATTGCGTGAGCAATACAACTAATGCTATAGAGTCTAATGCATTCGTCTGTGAGACTTTTTAGGAGAAACGTAGAAGTCCTACATTTTGAAATCGTGACTGTGGCCACAATGTTTAGTCTTCAAGCATAAAACTGATACCAGTTGCTCCTTAAAGCCTTGGCATTCATAAACTAAAGTAAATTTTTGATACCTATTATGGTTTTGCTGTAACAAGCCTGTTTAGCAGAGGTGCAACTCTGCTTTCACAGAGTAGAGAGAATGGAGCTGATCTTCCTGCCTTTCGTCTCTATAACAACGGCGCAGCTGCAGCTTTGACTGACAGGTCATCTCCTGATGCCCACTGTAGCAGCTCTATGCATATTACTAATTAGTTCATTACACTGTTTGATTGTTTAGTAATTATTCAGACATTTCCTCTGAATCTTTCAAAATAAAAGCACTAATCCAACTTTTAGCTTTAATAGGACTATTTATTCCTTCGAATAGTAATTGTGACTAGTTAATGAGAGTATTTTAAAGTTTAGCTATTACGCACACATAGCTCCTCCCCATCCTTTCAAATTAAAAGCCCCAATCCTGATCTTTAGCTAAAGATAGCAATATTTCTGGTTTCAGGTTTAATATGACTAGTTAAATAGACTAATACACTGTTTTTCAAATACCTGGACAGGCCTTTTCCATATCCTTTCAAAATAAAAGCACCAATCCGATTTTTTTATCTTCAATAGCATTATGTCTGTTTTTGACAAGTTATTTTTTATGACTAGTTAATGAGACTACTTTACAGTTTAATAATAAACCACAGACACTTTCTCCAAATCTTTTTAAGATAAAAGTACTAATCCAAATATTCAGTTTGTATACCAGTGTTTCTCCCTTAATTACAGACAGTGGACTGTTTTTATTATGACTATCCATCCATCCATCCATTTTCATCCGCTTATCCGGGGCCGGGTCGCGGGGGCAGCAGTCTAAGCAGAGAGTTCTAGACTTCCCTCCCCCGGACACCTCCTCCAGCTCTTCCAGTGGGACCCCAAGACGTTCCCAGGCCAGCCGAGAGACGTAGTCTCTCCAGCGAGTCCTGGGTCTTCCTCGGGGCCTCCTACCGGTGGGACATGCCCGGAACACCTCCCCAGGGAGGCGTCTAGGAGGCATCCGAACCAGATGCCCGAGCCACCTCAACTGGCTCCTCCCGATGTGGAGGAGCAGCGACTCTACTCCGAGCTCCTCCCGGGTGACAGAGCTCCTCACCTTATCTCTAAGGGAGCGCCCAGCCACCCTGCGGAGGAAGC
Source organism: Betta splendens (assembly GCF_900634795.4). Taxonomy (NCBI): domain Eukaryota; kingdom Metazoa; phylum Chordata; class Actinopteri; order Anabantiformes; family Osphronemidae; genus Betta; species Betta splendens. The sequence goes on along the minus strand of NC_040900.2, from coordinate 16,013,625 downwards.
TCATTTCAGCCGCTTGTATCCGTGACCTTGCCCTTTCGGTCATGACCCAAAGCTCATGACCATAGGTGAGGGTAGGAACATAGATTGACCGGTAAATTGAGAGCTTTGCCTTTCGGCTCAGCTCCCTCTTCACCACGACGGACCGATACACCGACCGCATTACTGCAGCCACCGCACCGATCCGTCTGTCAAACTCACGCTCCTTCCTTCCCTCACTTGTGAACAAGACCCCAAGATACTTAAACTCCTCCACTTGAGGCAGGAACTCTCCTCCAACTTGGAGAGAGCAAACCACCTTTTTCCGGTCGAGAACCATGGCCTCAGATTTGGAGGAACTGATTCTCATCCCAGCCGCTTCACACTCAGCTGCAAACCGCCCAAGCGCACGCCGGAGGTCCTGGCCTGATGAAGCCAACAGGACAACATCATCTGCAAAAAGCAGAGATGCTATCCTGTGGTCCCCAAACCAGACCCCCTCCGGCCCCTGGCTGCGCCTAGAAATTCTGTCCATAAAAATAATGAACAGAACCGGTGACAAAGGGCAGCCCTGCCGAAGTCCAACATGCACCGGGAACAGGTCTGACTTATTGCTGGCAATGCGAACCAAGCTCCTGCTCCGGTTGTACAGAGACCGAACAGCCCTTAGCAAAGGGCCCTGGACTCCATACTCCCGGAGCACCCCCCACAGGATGTCACGAGGGACGCGGTCGAATGCCTTCTCCAGATCCACAAAGCACATGTAGACTGGTTGGGCAAACTCCCACAAACCCTCAAGCACCCTGCTGAGGGTATAAAGCTGGTCCAGCGTTCCACGACCAAGCCAAAAACCACGTTGTTCCTCCTGTATCCGAGGTTAGACTATCGGCCGAATTCTCCTCTCCAGTAATACATAGACTTTCCCAGGGAGGCTGAGAAGTGTGATCCCCCTATAGTTGGAACTCACTCTCCCGTACCCCTTTTTGTGAAGAGGGACAACCACCCCGGTTGTCCAGTCCAGAGGAACTGTCCCACTCGTCCACGCGATGTTGCAGAGGCGTGTCACCCAAGACAGCCCTACAACATCCAGAGACTTGAGGTACTCAGGACAGATCTCATCCACCCCCGCTACTTTGCCACCGAGGAGCTTATTAACTACCTCAGTGACCTCAGCCTGGGTGATGGGCGAGTCCGCCTCTAAGTCCCCTGCCCCTGCTTCCTCAGCAGAAGGCATGTCGGAGGGGTTGAGGAGATCCTTAAAGTACTCCTTCCACCGTCCAATAACATCCCCAGTTGAGGTCAACAGCTCCCCACCTCCACTAAAAACAGAGTTGGTAAAGAACTGCTTCCCCCTCCTGAAGCGCCGAACAGTTTGCCAGAATCTCTTTGAGGCCGAGCGATAGTCCTCCTGCATGGCCTCCCCGAACTCCTCCCAAGCCCGAGTTTTTGCCTCCGCAACGGCACGGGCTGCAGCACGCTTGGCCTGCCAGTACCCATCAGCTGCCTCAGGAGTCCTACAGGTCAACCATACCTGGTAGGACTCCTTCTTCAGCTTGATGGCGTCCCTTACCTCCGGCGTCCACCACCGGGTTCGGGGATTACCACCACGACAGGCACCGGAGACCCTGCGTCCACAGCTACGAACGGCCGCGTTGACGATGGAGACGGAGAACATGGTCCACTCGGACTCTATGTCTCCCACCTCCCTCGGAATCTGGTCGAAGCTCTCCCGGAGGTGTGAGTTAAAGGTCCGTCTGACAGAGGGTTCAGCCAGGCGTTCCCAACAGACCCTCACAATACGTTTGGGCCTGCCAAGTCGTTCCAGCCTCCTTCTCTGCCAGCGGATCCTACTCACCACCAGGTGGTGATCAGTTGACAGCTCAGCCCCTCTCTTCACCCGAGTGTCCAAAACATATGGCCGAAGGTCAGGTGAAACGACTACAAAGTCTATCATCGACCTCCGGCCTAGGGTGTCCTGGTGCCATGTGCACCGATTGACACCCTTATGTTCGAACATGGTGTTTGTTATGGCCAAACTGTGCCTAGCACAGAAGTCCAATAACATAACACCATTCGGGTTCAGATCAGGGAGGCCGTTCCTCCCAATCACGCCTCTCTAGGTATCACTGTCGTTACCTACGTGGGCATTGAAATTTCCCAGAAGAACGATAGGGTCCCCAGTTGGAGCGCTTTCCAACACTTCCTCCAGGGACCCCAAGAAGGCTGGGTACTGCACACTGCCATTTGGCCCGTAAGCACAAATGACGGTGAGTGACTTTTCCCCCACCCGAAGGCGCAGGGAAGCGACTCTCTCGTCCACCGGGGAAAACTCCAACACATGGCCACTAAGCTAGGGAGCTATGAGCAAGCCCACACCAGCCCGCCGCCTCTCACCGCAGGCAACTCCAGAGTAGAAGAGGGTCCAGCCCCTCTCAAGGAGTTGGGTTCCAGAGCCCAGGCTGTGTGTGGAGGTGTAGCAATCCACGTCTGGACTGAGGTAACCTGACCTTCATGTGAACTTAACTCCCTCCTTTGAAGAGCCCCTACGCCCCTTTCAGTCCCCAGAGATAAGGGACCCTGAATCTTTCTCCACAACAGGAGACTGGCTTCTATCACCACAGGCACCAATTGACGCCAACATCTCAAATGTCCATATCAAAGAATCATGAGTCCACTTTGTTGATCTACCTGTAAATCTCTCAGGATTCCACCTCTGCTTATCATGCCAAAAGGACAGGCTGTCATTTATCACCAAGAAGCTGTCTCTCCCAGAACTGGGACCACCAGCCATAAAATGTGGAATGTGCTCATCAAAGAGAACGAGAGACTTCATTTGGACACAAGTTCTGGTTCAGACGCACCAGAGCTTTCAACCTCCATGAAACAGATGTCATTGTATTATGTGGACAAAATGTTTTCATTTGGTATTAGATTGGTTTCTGTGTGATGTTCAATGCCTGATCTACAGATTTGCCAGGAAATTCCTAAAGTTACAAAGGGACTTCAACTCATCACCATGCTTTCCTTTGTGTGTAGACACAAAGTTGAAATAGAGAGACTCACCTTCTTTACTTCTTTTAATCTGTGCAACAGACACATGGACTATTCCACCAGCTACAATTCGGTATCCTCATTATTGTATCACATTTTTAAGTGTTACAATTGTTTAATTAGTAACGTCCAGATTAGGTCATTTAATTTGATTTTGCTTGCATTTATTATTTGTGTATGTTTTAGTGTTTACTGGGTGTTGCATAAGACAAGACCAGTCATCATGAATAACAATTAATTTGTTACAGCGTTGTAAGGGACCACATATAAGACCTTAAGATTCTATGCATTTAATGTTACTGGTTAACCATTCTGACTTCTCTGCTCATTTGAGTGTCAAAGTGATCATTACATGTTTATTGTGTTATGGTGTGATGAAACTTTGAGCTTGATGAAAAGAGGAAAGCTTAGTTATCCCAGATTTAGGAGCGATCCAAATCAAATAGTTTGATTCCTGATCTGAAGTGTTGGAACTCTTCACCACTGGTTGAAGTCATTTCTCCGCCCTGCAGTGACCACTGCCCCAGGGGTATTTAAACCAGGGACACCCTAGTGGAAACGGACTTCCCTCTATCTTCAAACTTCTTTCACTTTTTCTTTTATGCGTCGCATTACTTTTCTTCAATTTTCATTTGTTCTTAAATTTTGTAAACCTAAGTTAAACTTAGAAACACGAACAAACGACGATTTTTGTAACGTTAGAAAGTCATCAAGAAGCTCCGCGAAACTGAAACTATCACAACCAGTCCTTAATTGACTCCAAATTGCATCCAAATTGCGTGGCAGCACCTTGCAACACTGTCTCTCTCTGTAGCTGTTAGCATTAACTGTTCTAGCCATTAGCATTACTTACACAGGAGCAAAGCTAGATTATAAACAAAGAAACTTCTGGAGTACATACATCAAATAAATGCCTGTACTTACGTTTGGGGTAGCAGGATCACGTCTTGTAGGAACAGAGCCCTTCCTCAACCTCAAGCCCAGTAATAAATATACTGTCATGGTTCTCGCATAGTTCACCTTGGTTTTTCTGTCATGTGATCACCAGCTGTGTCCCATTATCAGTCACCTCGCTGCATTTAAGCACCTGCACATCCCTTTGTTCTCTGCCAGATAGTTTTTGTCAAGCACCCGGTTTGTCAGCCTCCCAGAAATTTCTAAGTAAGTCTATGGTTTTTGACTCGTGCCTGTTTCTGACTGTGTTTTGCCTTGTCTCTGCCTGCACCTCTGCTGGATCTTGGGATTACTGGTTTGACGATTGCCTGCTTGACTGACGTTTTTGCCTGCCATTTTGGTTTATGTCAAATAAACCTGTTTCATTCTAAGTCCTGTCCCCTGAGCTGTGCGATTGGGTTCCTTACTCCTGTTCGCTCACATTGAGCCCTGACATATACTCTTGTTTTCAAAGCAGATGGAGGTGAAATGGTGTCTACACACAAAGTAGCATTTAGGCAGCGGTGCCGGCACCAGTCCATTTACAATAAGATTAATGGCTCCGCTGGTAAAATGAAAAGGCTGCGATGCTGGTTGGAACAACCAACAATGGAGCGCTTTCTGAACCCTAATGGCCCCATGTCAGTTCGTGTCAGTAAGTGACATCTTCTTTTTTTGTCTTTTAAATGACAGGTGGCAACAACTGAAAGGTGCATTACTGCCACCTACTATACTAGAGTGCACAGTAAGTGACTGAAACGCCTTGGGCAGGGCCAAGGCTGGTTCTGTGAGTGGTTAATAAAATACAGACCTACGCAGTTCGCCAAATTTGGCAACCGGATTGGATAAACTCGCAAAATGTGAAATAAATAGGGAGTGTACTTCTAACACACCAGGAGTGTCTTACCATGAACCAGGGAGTCATATAAATGTACCAGAACTTTAAACTGTCTGTCCTGCTGACAAAACATACCATGGCCATTTTTATCTTGCAATGACAACTGTAAAGTTTTAGCAAGGTTTCACTAACTTAAGGCTTTTCAGTGAACTATTTCCAATTGTATATTAGCAACAATCAATAAGTAAAACTTATTATGCCCATTTATCCATTTTCTACCACTTATTCCCATGCGGGAACGCGGGTGGTGCTGGAGCCTATCCCAGCTGTGAGAGAGAAGGTTACACCCTGTCCATCGCACACACTCACACTTATGGGCCATCCAGAGTGACCCATCAACCTAATGCATATTTTTGGACCTTTGCACCCGGTCCAAAAGCCCCCCCGCGACCCACACTGGATTTGGCGGCAGAAAATAGGTGGATGGATGGGTTTCTCTTTTTTTATGTTTTAGACGTTTTGGGCAGTGCATTTACCAGGGTGGGTCTAGGGTTGGTAAATGCAGCTTTAGTGTACAATGTGTACATCAATGTGCCCACCTACTAAGACTTAACATACAAAATATGCCTAACTAATCTAACACCTTCTTTCTAATACCTACCAGCTGACAATATGGATGAATATCCATATTCATCTCACCCCTTTGGTTTCGTCAGAAATAGAAGATTCCAAAAATAGCTTTCCTTTTATCTGTAAATCTGTGATGATCATATTGTAATTGTAAATTGTGAAACATCTAGAAAAGTATGCCAAAAATAATGAATATTAGTTTGTTATGGTTTTATTTTAAAATTGTTTATTTTATTTTTATGTGTCACACATTTTGGCCAGTGCATTTGCACTGGCATGTATGTAGTGGTTGGTAAATTCACCTTAAAGGGCCCTGCACATGCAAAATCCACTTGGACATTTGACAAATTTATCTTACTCACTGGTTCATGTTAATACACTTCTGGAGTGTTAAAAGTACATTCCCTACTTATTTCACATTTTGCTACTTTTTCCAATTCGGCCTAAGAACAATCAGTTTCAAATTTACCTAATAGTCTACGTTTACAGTTTTAGACCACTCACAGAACCAGTTCCGGCACCGCCCAAACAAACCTGGACACTGAAATTTACTTGTAACGTTGCGTTTCAGTCACTCACTGTTAAACAAACTGAAGTGGCACCATTAGAATTCAGAAAGTTGGTCGTTCGTTGTTGGTTGTTTCAACCAGCATCGGCACCACTGCCTAAATGCTTGTTCCTGTGTGGACCTCCAACTGCTACAAAAGTGAGGGTATATTTGATGCTGCATTTGAGGTTAAAGAAGGGCTCTGTTCCTACTATATGTGATCCACCTGCTGCTTCCCCAACCGTAAGTACATGCTTGATACTTATTTGATGTATGTACTCCAGATGTTTCCTTGTTTCTTATCTAGCGCCCCTCCTGTGTAAGCAATGCTAATGGCTAGAACAGTTGATGCTAACAGCTACAGTGACAGAGAGAGCCAGTGCTGCAAGGTGCTGCTGTGCAATTTGGATGTATCCAAGCCTCTCCAGCATCTGCACTGCTTCCAATTAAATTGTTTTCCAAAAGTGGTGAGCACAACAAAGATCCTTACATCTCCCCAGTCAACTGCCCATGACTGTACCTGTTCCGCTCCAGAAAATATGCCTTTAACATAACTATAATTCTATATAATAATAGTAAAGTGTTCTACAATTATCCATGAAATTCTGAGATACTGATTTATTCCATGCGTAATTGTCCATAATTTGTCTGATATACTGTATATTAAATGGGTTCTGTAATGAATACACATTTAAACATACTGGCTCCAGTCCTGGATCCTCAGCCATACATCACAGTAGGTTTGGCAACTGGTTCAGGTGTCTTGTGGTAAGGTTCATCTAAATTTTAATATAAAATACAATGCCATTTTAATTAATTAAACACATACAAAACACGGGCACCTAATTACAGACAAATACGACAAAATATTAGCTGCAGCTGAAGATCCCATTATGGAGAAATCATTTTGTCACAGCAGCAACAAGTAAGAGAAACAACATGTAAAAATTTGATTGTAATAGTTTATCAAGCTACGCTCCCAAACAAGCCATAGTTGTATTATAAATATTCTGTCGTATTAATTCAGGCTGCATAGGCTATTGGCAAACATTACTATTAGCGTTAGCAGGCGCTAATCAAGTTTCATGTTAAATAAATCAATAAATTGAATGACATGTGAAATTGCCATTGAGACATACTTTACGGCAGTCGAAGTGTAACTACTTCAACAGCCTGCCATTCGACTTCAAAGTCAGATTCTGGATCAAACATATGGTTGACCTCCACTACTGGACACGCTTGAAACACACGTTTTCAGACCGGCCGTGTGGGAGTGAGTTACAGTACAGTACTTTTAGGCAAAAGTTACAGACACCTTATTGAGACATCAAGGTCCATTTCTTTAGGATTATTTAGCATGGAAAAAAGCATGTGCATGGACCTTTAAGCTGCAATAGACAGACTGCTGGGGGACTTAATTTATACACTAATCTGTTTCCTACAATCTCTTCTTCCAATAACCTCCCACCATTGTTTCATGTTTTATTAACCATGTATCTTTCTCTCCAGTAGTTGTGCTTTTCCCCCACTCTCTCTCTCTCCCCCCACTCTGTCCTCACCTACAGGTATCATCGGACTCAACGCTGTGCCTGTGATAGGCAGCTGCGGATCCAACCATCCTGCCTGTGCTCTGTTGTTGCTTATTGTTGCTGTGCTTTTCTCTCTCTCTCTATCCCCCCTCAGGAAGATGGATGCCACATCCAGCCTGGTTGTGCTGGAGGTTTCTTCCTCGTTAGAGGGAGTTTTTTCTCTCCACCGTTGTCAAATTAAAGGCTTGCTGTATGTGGGATCTGTTGTTTAGTTGTGTAAGGTCTTAAACCTTACTTAGTAAAGTGCCATGAGATAACTTTTAACTGATTTGGTGCTATATAAATTGAATTGAATTGAATTGAATTGAATTGAATTGAATTGAATTGAATTGAATTGAATTGAATTGAAAGAATATCAGCTGGCATAACTCTGATAACACATTTTTTCAGATGTCAATTTATTACTGGATATGATAGATGATGATGTTGATTTCCTGCTGTACAACCAGGCCCAGTGTCTGTCCATTCTTGAGGCACTGATGCGCTTTGCCTTGTCTTATTCTTCTCGCCTTGTCAACAGAAAATGGGGTGCGCAGAGCTCTGTATTTTGTGTCACTTGAATTTGTGTGGTAAGCAAAAGACACCAGAGGCAAGTTTACACCAGGAGTCTCTAACTGGGAGCTTCTGTGCCTTAACCACTAGGCTGTTGGTCCTTTGAGGGTGACCTACTGTATGGTGTTGTGGAAATCTTCTCATAACAAAATCACCCGGAGATCATCAGTGTGATAAACCATCTCAAAGTTTACTCTCATCTCGACACAGAGTGGATCACAATCACAATACCTCTAAGACGTAAGGCACATCTTACTACAGCATGTACAAAGTATCCACTGAAGGACTGAGGACACAAGACCTGTATTTATACCCTGTTACAAACCCCCACATTAGCTGTTGACTGGTCTTTGATATACACGAGTGCAGTAAACCCCCCTTTACTTCCTTTAATAATGTTCCCATGGTCACTACAGTGAAACCCCCACCATTTGATAACCAAATGCTTGATAACCCCCCAGGAACAACCCTCAGCCAGAGGCACAGCATCTCATGACAAACACAAAATTTCCCACATTGCTCCCTTTTTGACACTAAGTGTCAAACATACAAACAAGGAAAATTATTGTCAAACATTTGAAGTTATTGTCCATTTACTGTCTGTCTCCCTTTTAAGTCCTTGATATTCTGTTGGTACTCATCCACATTCATAGAAGGAAACATGGTTTCCCTACTCACAGAAGATTCCTTAAACCTGTTCTGTTTAAAGAGTTTCCGATGTTGCTCTTCTGTTGATTCCGTCTCTGTTGTCTTTCGTTTTTTTTTTTCTTTTTCCTAATGTTGATTTGTTTCGCAATCTGAAGACATTTAAGCAGTTAAAGTTGATGTTCCACTGAATCTTCCACAGTCAGCAATTCCACCCTAGCAGAAGCATCGTTGATGACGCTTTCATCAACTTTCTAGTCATCGGTGGTCCAAACAAACAGGTGAGGTCAGCTCCTGCTTTGAGGGAAGAATCGTCAAGGGAAGCTTAAAAGTATAAAACTGTAACAGGAAACCTAAGAGCAGGTACACCCTGTACATAAATGACATCATCAATGACACAAAGCAGTAGCAGCTAATGCTGATAAAAGTTAGTTAGATGTTAGTGTTAGTGTTAGTAAGTGTTAGTATTACAAAAATAGAAATAGAAGAATGGTTTCTTACAGTGTGAAAACAGGAAACATTTCATAAAATTGAAAACATGTTCAAAGTAAAAGCAAAAACTGTTTGTAAAGCTATTGTGGAGTAGTCTCAGTAACCATGTTGTTACTGTAGTCAAACATTATAAAAATGTGAAGCAGAAAGTATCATAGGCTTCACTGTTGTCAGGGAACGCTCGGATGAGGACCCAAATGCACAGCAGAACACAGGTTGACGGTGATCAAAGGGTGGTTTATTCCGGTAGGCAGAGACAGCGTCAGGGACAGGCAAGGTTCGTACACGAAAGCCAGAAATAACAGTACCGAGTCGTCAGGCGGAGAAGCGTGGTCAGGCAGGCAAACAAGGTCGATCATCAACACCAGGATACATGAAACACGGCCGGACAGGAACAATGAACTGGGGGAACAACGATGACACACGAAACAACGATCTGGCAAGGGACTATCAGAACAGGTGGTGGCTAAATACAAAATGACTTGATTACTGATAACGTGCAGGTGTGGATAATGACCAGGACAGCTGTGACAAGACGTAAACCGGGAGTGAAGCTAAAACAGGAACAGAAACCAGGAGACTACCAAAATAAAACAGGAAACAACTAGACACAAAACCCAGATCGTGACAACTGTGAGGTCTTACTATGGCTCCTATGACAATTATATCAGACAGAGTCATTTTAGATGTTTGTTTGTGAAAATAATAAAACAGTAGCTGATGCATTTTTAAGGAATTTGAATAAAATGAACATCAATAAACAATAGACTCCTGTTTAGTTCAAAACCAATCATTTTGAAGGATCTAATCATTCACCTTTTCAAACCTTAGCTTTGGAGGTTACAGCTGTTAAATAGTTCCTGGTAAATAGTATAGACTTTAATAGACTTTTATGTATTTTTATTTTATGTTTTTACTGATTGATAATTTGGCTTCTTATACTTGCATTTGTGTCATTGGTCACAAATTTTAAGATTTAATTTAATTTGAATGTATTTTTAATCCAGTTTTCATCTAGAAACCAACGCTATCTTTCTCAGAAGAAATTGTCTAGGTTAACATTAATGATATTCAGACTCTTTCAACTCTTAATATTGGATGAGAAATCAGAACCAATTTTAAAACACAAAAAATGTAAAAATCACAAACAAATATTTAGACCTCCTCCCTTTTGATACATGGATTTAACCTATGAGTCAATTGTGCTAAAAAGAAAAGAGATGTTAGCATGTGTACCTGGATTAATCCAGGTTCACCCTTCATCAAACCCTGATTTCACAAAGATGATATGGATTGAAAATGATAAGAACAGAAATTATTGTATACTGTGCTCCTTCAGACATCTGTATAAAGCATCTCATTAGAATAACTCATTTCAGATAATCTAAGGTTAAAACAAACAAAAGCATATAAAACAATCAAAAAATCCCCAAACAAGCAAAAGCAAAACTATATACTGTATGTACACTGAATTCAGTAGCACCTTCTATAACTCTTAGGAAGAAACATCTATTTGTTAAATGAGACTTCCACAGAGCATGATTAGGTTAAATAAATGAAACAAAATAAAAATCAAGTATGTGTTGCAGTCAGAAGTCTAAGTCAAAAAGTCATGTATAGTCACAAAAATAATCCCATGTAAATTGTTATATGGGAGAGATCTCTTTAAAATCTCAAATCCATGGACACTAATACACTTCTAAAAACTTCAATTAAGATATCGCTTAGTGATTCTATTGAATGTTTTGTTTGTAAATTTAGCATGTCCAATAATCCAATATTTCTAGGAAAAAATAATGGAATAGAATCAATCTTTTTGTAAACCGCCAGGACTGTCTGGGTGACAACAGCTCCATGTGGTTCTAATGTTAATTAACCCTTTGGTGTGAGGACAGACAAGGTGGTGTTGAGGTGTCAAACAGTGGCATCTTGGCTCAGAGACTCAAGTAAAATCTATTCAGATGTTATCTGTTTCAGTAAACATCCACATCAACCAGTATCTGGTCATAATTACTATCCCGTTTTATCATTATCATTATTACATTATCATCACCCAAGGATGAAGATGCACTATAGAAAAACTTGGTTATTCATCTATTTTTTTATCAATCTGACATGTATGCTCTCCCTATAAAATCTTTTAAAAATTCAATTCAATCCTACTGATTTCTTTTCAAAAACTTGTGAAGTATAAATTAATAGTCTGGATATAAAAACTACTCATTCTAAATTTACTGTTGAAATTTAGTATTGATTTGAGAAACATCCTAATAATTTATTTCTTTTCTATATGTTTCTATGTTCATTGCTGTGTCTTCTCTATGCTCTGACCTGTTGTCCTCTGCTGTCTATGTGGTTTAGCTGATTTTGATGAAATCTTTTGCTCTGGATCTTACTAGATCTTGTTCTTCTTGATTAGAACAGTCATTATGATTCTGATCGCTCTGTCAGCGCTGTTGTCTTCTCCTTCATTCTTTTTCATGGACTTTTCTCACACCGGCTGGTGTAAACTTCCATCACCTTCAGTCCTTTGAAGAGTCAGCAGCTGTTCTTCGTCTCCCAGTCACCAACACCTTCCCGTCTTCACTCTTGAGCATTTGTTGCATCTTCTCTTTTGTTCTGATTCTGGTGCCTGTAATCAACAAACATCTACTGGAAGAAAATAATTTGCTAAAGGAGCAGTTAGTGAGAGTCTTGGTCTGTGTCCTGAACAGAGGTCAGAGAGAGGTCAGAGAGTGTCCTTTCTCCCCCACTGTGGGTCTTCTGCTGTTGGTCAACTGCCAGCTTTTGTTGGTCCCAGATTCTTGTAGAGATGACGTCTCCTTGATGGATCAAAGCTCCTCACACAGAGACAGCAGGGTACAGATCCCTGATTCCTCCCCTACTTGCTAATTTCTCCCCATTGTTCACTTTCACAAGACTTTCTTTCTCAAAACAAATCTTACAGACTTCCATATGTTCTTAACTTCCCCTACCTTCTTCTTCCTACTTGCCAACTTCCTCTTCTCCGGCTTAAACCTTTTGCTAAATAAGTGACACGGACTACATAATAAAATGTTATTTGTTTCTATAGTTTACCTGGTGCCAAAGTTGAACATCCTCACCCAGTTTTCCATTGTTTGCAGCCTATTAATCAGAGCCTGTAAGAATTAAATAGTCATTTCTTTGGTTTTGTTCCTAGACTCACTTGGGCAGATGCTTAAACTTTAACTGGATTTTTTCAAACACACAAGTGTCCACTCATTCTGATCTTCCCATACTACAGCATGGTAAACATTAGCATTCACACAATTACCTTATGATGACTCTGTTTCAGCCAGGTAGTTTGTACGACACATTCGTTCAGAGCAACGTACCCTGTGGTGTGTTTATCATGCTGCACACAGACACTGAAGGAGTCATCACAAGCTTATAGCATTATATATATTATTAGATCAATCATATGACCCTTTTACTCCAGTGGGACATCCATAGATCTACTATCTCTATAATTAAGTATTTAATTATTGGTTATCTTATATAAAAGTTATAATTAATCTAGACTTAAAAACCAACAATAACAAAAAACAAACAAGATACATCTGACACAAAGTGACACATAACACACAAGCTGAGCTTAAAGTGGTTCACAATCTTGCTTAATTTTTACTCGTACAGTGGTTTCCCTTATAAGCCCTCATGGCTTCACAAATTCTTCGTAATCCTACCAGTGATCAATCAGTTACCTTTCCCTGTTTGTTTGTATGTTTTTTTTTTGCTTCACACTGGCGTCTGCTACGTGACTTAACTAATACCAAGCGCTACAACACCCAAAGTGTTTCCGTAAACAGAGATGATTCATAACACTGTACTCACAAACGGAATGGAGCGTCCGTTGTCCGCCACCCTGACCCAGCATCAGGCGGGACTCCAGCCCTCCATTTGTTGGAGCGGAATTTTCCCTGAATCTCCTATGAGATTCCCACCGGTGGTTTACCTTCAGTCTGGGCCAGGCGTCGATTAACGGAACATCCATCCCACTCCTGACACCCAAATGTTGTGGAAATCTTCATATAAAGAAATCATCAGTGTGATAAACCATCTCAAAGTTTACTCTCATGTCGACACGGAGTGGATCACAATTACATCTAAGATGTATTGCACATCTCACTATGGACAAAGTATCCACTGAAGGACTGAGGACACAAGACCTGTATTTATACCCTGTTACAAACCCCCACATTAGCTGTTGACTGGTCTTTGATATACATGAGTGCAGTAAACCCCCCTTTACTTCTTTTAACAATGTTCCCGTGGTCACTACAGTGAAACCCCCACCATTTGATAACCAAATGCTTGATGACCCCCCAGGAACAACCCCTCAGCCAGCGGCACAGCATCTCATGACCAACACAAAATTTCCCACAATGGACAGACACGAAATTTCTTCATACAGCATAATGTCAACAAAGCCTTGATTTGAGCAGAACCTTTACATGGGCATATCATGCAAAATCCACTTTTTAGACTCTGTGGGTCACATTTATACACACTGAGCACGGTAGAAGTACATTTCCTCCTTTTTTCACATTTTGAGACTCTATCTAATGGAAACAGACCTCCTCCTATTCTGAAAGCCGTTACACCTGTGTCCTTTTCGGGGCCAACAGTGGGCAAAAGGCCCGCTTCTTCGGGGCCAACAGTGGGCAACATGGCCGCTTCCTCGGTGCCAACGGTGGGCAACACGACCGCTTCCTCGAGGCCAACGGTGGGCAATACGACCGCTTCCTCATGGCCAATGGTGGGCAGCACGACCGCTTCCTCGGGGGCAACGGTGGGCAAAACGGCCGCTTCCTCGGGGCCAACGTTGGGCAACACGACCGCTTCCTCAGGGAATGGCCTCTCCTGGGCCAACACGGGACAGAATGGCCTCACCTGGGCAAACACGGGACAGAATGGAGAACTGGCTTGGCGGAACAGCAACCAAAGCAGGGGCGTTGCGTGTGCCTTCCAGGACTGGGTTGGAGGATGAACTAGAGTCGGAAACCCGGATGCTGCAGAAGTCCGACATAGCGGGGAATCCGCGGCGGCGGCCTGGTGCCTAAAACCGGCTGCAGCGCCGGCCAGAAAACAGACTGTGGTGCTGTGGCAGGATTAGGCTGCGGTGCCGTGACTGTATTGATCTGGGGTACGGTGACAGGCTGCGGTTCTGTGACCGTAGCAGGCTGTGGTTCTGTGACTGATACAGACTGTGATGCTGCGAAAGGTTCTGCGGCTGGCGCAGACTGGGGTGCTGTGACCAGCTAAGGTTCTGTGGCTGGAACAGACTGGAGTACTGTAGCTGGTGTTGGGGGACCTCATCTGTATAATCTGTTATTAACAGATATTATTAAGGTCCCACATGCTCAAACAAAGGAGGCACTGCGGCCTGCATGTAATGTGTAGCAATCCACGTCTGGACTGAGGTAACCTGACCTACATGTGAACTTAACTCCCTCCTTTGAAGAGCCCCTACGTCCCTTGTAGTCCCAAGAGATAAGGGACCCTGAATCTTTCTCCACAACAGGAGGCTGGTTTCTATCACAACAGGCACCAATTGACGCCAACATCTCAAATGTCCATATCAAAGAACCATGAGTCCACTTTGTTGATCTACCTGTAAATCTCACAGGATTCCACCTCTGCTTATCATGCGAAAAGGACAGGCTGTCACATTTATCACTGAGAAGCTGCCTCTCCCAGAACTGGGACCACCAGCCATAAAATGTTGAATGTGCTCATCAAGACAACGAGAGACTTCATTTGGACACAGGTTCTGGTTCAGATGCACCAGAACTTTCAACTTCCATGAAACTGATGCCATTGTATTCTGTGGACAAAATGTTTTCATTTGGTATAAGATTGGTTTCTGTGTGATGTTTAATGCCTGATCTACAGATTTGCCAGGAAATTCCTGAAGTCACAAAGGGACTCCAAGTTATCACCACGCTTTCCTTTGTGTGAAGGCACAAAGTTGAAATACAGATACTCACCTTCTTTACTTATTTTAATCTGTGCAACATACACATAGACTATGTCCACCAGCTACAATTAGGTATCCTCATTATTGTATTACATCTTTAAGTGTTACAATTGTTTAATTAGTAATGCCCAGATTAGGTCATTTATAATTTGATTTTACTTGCATTTATTATTCATGTATGTTTTAGTGTTTACTGGGTGTTACATAAGACAAGACCAGTCATGATGAATAACATTACATTTGTTACAGCATTGTAAGGGACCACATATAAGACCTTAATATTCTACTCTACACCTGGACCAGAGAGGGCACGCCTGCTCAACCAACCGGTAACGGGAGACGCTGCACAGCGGCTACAGCTAAACTAAGGCAAGACGAACATCTCTAATCCTCTGAGAAGTCTGGTGTTTCTCAAAGCTCTAAAATTGAACATTCCCAATTGATTAGTTATCCTTAGATTCGAATTAGTTAGACACATATAATCTTTTCGCTTGATCAAAACCATCACACACTCAGGTCTTGACCATTCTTTGTGGTTTCACTCATTGATTCATTCACTGTTCATCATTTCATTCTGATTGTTCTCTCATTTTCTGTTCTGTTTATTGGAGTATTTCCATATTATGGTATTCACATATCCAGTAGTGTTAGATTAATAAAACGTTAAAAGGAATCTGGTTTTGTGTGCATTGCTCTTCAGATTTAAGCAGAGGTCACTTTGGCATGACCAAAAACACGGTTATAAAAGCCGCCGTGACTGAAGACTCGTCCCTTGTTCTCTTCGACCCTCTCCCTTCCCTTGTTCTCTTCGACCTTGTCCCTTTTTCTCTTCTCGCCTTTGAGAACACTGCAGACCTTTCTTCTCTCCGTCCACCTGGAGCTTCCCTCTGCACCAGCACGCCTGAAGCCTCCACCACAGTTGAACTAACGGGGACGTCGTCACAGAGAACGGGCCTGAGCACCCATCTACTTCCAGCCATCCGGCAGGAAACCGCCATCTTAACCGCCTCACTCACCACTGCATCTGCTGATCACGACGCGATCACCGCGACGCACACCTGGACCGGACCGCAACAGCGCAAGCACGCGCGCACGCAACGCCGGATCTTCTCACCAGGATTAAGCAGTAAGGCAAAGGCATTTTTCTAAGTCTGAGCAGAGTAGAACTCTTAGGGGATCAGTAATTGTTTTATTGTTGTGTTGTTTCTTTTCCTGCACAGATGCACAGCGCATCTGATCACTGTGCATTTCCACGGTCACGTGACTGTAACGCTATTATAGATCTGCCTGAATCTAAGAGGTGCACATTGAAGTGTTGTAATTTGTGATTTGTGCTAGCATAGATGCTTTATTGTGGTACTGTGTGGTTGTTCTGTTTCTGCTGTTCTGCGGTTGTTCTGTTCAACCCCTGTGCGCTTCCGCAATCACGTGACTATATCGGATATAGGCCCACGTGTTTGTGAGACCGCAAGCGTTATTCACGCTAGTCCTACTTCTCACTCCTTTACAAGCTTCTTTCCCTGTGAGCGCCAGACACGCGCGCTCCATTCAAAGGGCTCACCGGCACACGCTCGCAGCTGTGCCACCTCACCACGCCCCTAAAAGGGGGGCGCGCTCTCCCTCCTTTCTCGTCCTTTCTCTCTCTCTCTCTCTCTCTCTCTCTCTCTCTCTCTCTCTCACTCACTCACTCACTCACTCACTCACTCACTCACTCACTCACTCACTTACTCACTCACTCACACACACACACACACACACACACACAAACCCCGTATCTCAGGTAACGCGCATACACATACAGTACGCCCAGATGAACACACTATAAAATTAATTTGTGATTTGCTGTGTTATTCAAGATAGTGTTGACACTAGAGTTAATATTAATTGTTTAATAAAGCGTTCATAATTTAATTGGTCGTTGTCTGTGATTATTTGTATATGGTTTTACAGCACTGGTGAATATGGTACGGAGCCCATCCTTCAACCAACCTAAATACAATTGAGACTGTATTGGCTGTTCCAAATTGGTTATTGGTCCCTGGCAACAGGGTGGTGCCCTCTAAATTAAGTAATTATTAATTCAATTAATAATTATTAAATCAATAATAGTAAAGTGTTTCACTTACCAAACTATAGACTTTGTCATATAGTTATGTATATTTAAGCTAATAACCAAGTTTTGTGAATCTAAATTATAAACATAATTGGTGTCTCCACTCAGGAGCTATAAATCCAATTATTATAATTTGTGCGCCTCGCATATCCCCAACATAATTGGTGCCCTGTGTGAGGCTAATCAAACTGAGACTAGGTGGTGTTGCTAATTCACTTGGCACAACCCTCACACTGCCCCAACACTGGAACAGACTGGAGTACTGTGGCTGGAGCAGACCGGAGTACTGTGACTGGGCCAGACTGTGGTTCCGAGGCTGTAAGAGACTGTGGTTCTGGAGCAGACCGTGGTTCCTGAGCAGACTGGTTCTGGAGCAGGAGCAGACTGTGGTTCGGTGGTTGGTCCCCCTCCGAAGTCGACTGGGATGCCGGCGGTTGGGACCCAACCTCCTCCTCTCAGAAAACAGAACAGGGGCTGAAAGCGAGCCACTGAGTTCAGAGCCACTCTGGGCCTTCAACGTCCTCCAAATCTGGCGTGCTTTGCCAGGAACCAGTGTGACGGTTGGTGGTGGGATCAGCACACCGGAGGGAACGGTGTCCAAGAAATCCCCCCTGGTGAGCAGGAGGATTACGGCCGACACTGATGACAGCCATTCTCCAGCAGGTGGCGCCAGAGCACCACTCCGGAGACTCATGGTAGCAGAAAAAGGGTTTTAATGGTTTCCTTAGTCAAGACAGGCAAGGGTCGATAAGCGGGAGAGCAGATTGGCAACGGTACAGATGCAACAGGCAAGCAGACAGGTCGAATAAGCAGGAGGTCAAACATCAGAGTAATCAAGGCTACAGTACAGACAGGGAGAATCCAGAAGGCGAATCGTGTGATCAGACAACGCGGCAACAGGTAAGCAGATAATCAAAATGCTGGAACGGACTAAGTCAAAACGATCTGGTGGAGAACTCAGGTAAGTGCTGGTGTTTAAATACAATGCTAATGACGGAATAGAAAACAGCTGATGTGTCACAAATAAAGCAGGATGGAATGATAACACTAAACCGGAAGTAACTACAAAATAAAACCGGAAACATACACCAAAAAACCCAGACTATAACAGAAGTAAGTACACGTTTCATATTAAAAATGTTTTAAAATGCTAGTTTGTCTGTTTAAAATGTACTAACCCACGAGTGAGGCAAGCTAATAGCTAGCTATGCTAACAGCTACAGCCAGTCGACCTTTGTCCCCTTTAAATATGCTTTCGTGGGCTCCTGCAGCCACACATCTGTGTGGAAAAAAGCTAATAGCTATCGGCCTTTGAGCGGCTACAGGCAGGGAACGGGGGGTCTAGTTTTTGTCCTTTTTCTGCAATCACACCTGGGGAGAACAGTTAATAGCTATGGGCCTTCAAGCGGCTAAAGGCAGGTAACGGTGGGTGTAGCTTTTGGCCGTTTTCTGCAGTCAAATACACCTGGGGGAACAGCTAATAGCTATCGGCCTTCAAGCGGCTACAGGCAGGGAGCGGTGGATCTAGCTCGCTTTAGTAAGTACATGCTTGATACTTGTAATGCCTTAATTTGTTAGTAGCTTTGCTAATGGCTACAACCAGTCGACAAAGCTTTTGTCCCTTTAAAGTGTGCTACTCTGAGTTGGCGCAATCACACACCTGTGTGGGGAACAGCTAATAGCTATGGGCCTTTGATCGGCTACAGGCAGGTGTCGAGCTTTTGTCCTGTTGACATGTGCTGCCGCTCCTATTTGTGTGTTGCGTTAGCAGGCCTTTGCACTTTAGAGCTGCAGCTGGATGATCACAACACTAAAATATTGCAAATGAAAACGGTTATGTCTGTTATTACTCCGCCCTGTGTCAGCCTAAATCAACTTGTGATTTGGAGTTATGTCATTATTCTATCAAATTCTAACATGGTTACTTAGAATGATAACGGTGTTGTGTTTCAAGCTTAGTTGCTAAATAGACACATCTCTACAATAACTGCTGCTTATCTGATCAGTTACCTATAGCTTGTGTACCATAGCCATCATATTTGTAGGACCAATACAATTTACAGTAAATGTAACATTGTCTTTTCTATACTGTAAGGGGGCACATCCCAGTTACCCACATGCTAGGAGGTTGTCAAACAGAACTAGAAAAAGTAATTTCTCGAGAAATTACGTGGGAGAGCTGATCTGCTGCCGCAACGATGACAAATGCTGATGAAGCTGCTGACGAAAGTTGGTTGTCAACAAAAGTTGACAACGGCAAGACGATGAAAACTATAAAAACGATGAAAACTATGAAAACTATAAAAACGATGAAAACAAGAAAACGATGACAAAGATTAAAACGATGACAAAAGATGGCAATTTAAAAAATTCCAAAGTTGACCAAGCTGAAAAGATGTCAAAGATTAAAAAGTTGACCAAGGTGCATTGTTGACAATCATAAATAAGCTGACTAGCCTTTTGATTTGAAGAAAGTATTTGTAAATAATTACCTAACTGTGTAATAGTTTAATAACTATTCAAAAATATTGCCATTTAGGGTAAAAGGATTTAGAAAAGGATTTAGAGGTTGTGTGTGAGTGATTTACTAAACTATAATATAGTCATTAGATAGTCATAATTTATCATTCAATAGCAAGAATAGCCCTATTAAAGCAAAAGATTTAGATTAAGCCCTTTCAGAATAAAAGCACCCTAATAAGTGTGAGTGGTTATTTACTGAACTCTAAAATAGTCTCATTAACGATTGGTAAGTATTCAGAACCATAAATTTCTAATCAATCTTGCCATTAAAGGTAACAAATTGTAATTGGTGCTTTTATTTTTGAAAGGATTTAGAGGAAATGTGTGGGGGGTAATAGCGTAACTGTCAATTAGTCTTTAAATGATCATAATTAACCATTCAAAGGCAAAAACTGTGCAGTTAAAGCTAATAAATTGCATTGGTGCTTTTATTTTGAAAGGACGTAGAGGAAGCATGTGTGGGTAATTACTAAACTGCAGTTTGACCTGTCAGTGAAATCTGCAGCCGCCCCGTCGCCATGGAGACGAAAAGCTGGAAAATCAGGCTCACTCTGCTCTGTGAAAGCAGACTTTCACCCTTGATAAATAGGCTTATTCCAGCAAAACCATAATATATTTTCACTTTATGAATCCCAAGGCTTCCCTGAACATGTGGAGTTAATTTTATGTTTGAGGACGAAAGCTTGTATATAGATCTTCTCCTGTTTTTTCTCCAGACGTCTGCCGAAAATTATCATTAGAGTCTATGGGAGAATTTCAGAATCTCTCTGCACTTTGAGGTCGATAGCGACTAAAGTATAGGTCTGAGGGTATAGCCAGACACATCATTAGAAAGAAGACAAGTATGACTACGATTTAGTGAAATATTTACGTTCATAGAGTAGAGATTGTGGCTGTAGTGATGAGTTAAAGACAGAAGTTCTGTCTCCAAACTAAGGCAAGACGAACATCTCTAATACTCTGAGAATTCTGGTAATTCTCAAGGCGCTAAAATTGAACATTCCAAATTGATTAGTTGTCCTTAGATTTGCATTAGTTAGAGACAAATACTCTTTTCGCTTGATCAAAGCCATCACACACTCAGGTCTTGACCATTCCTTGTGCCTTCATTCAGTGATTCATTCACTGTTCATCATCTCATTCTGATTGTTCTCTCATTTTCTGTTCTGTTTATTTGAGTATTTCCATATTATGTTATTCATATATCCAGTAGTGTTAGATTAATAAAACGTTAAAAGGAATCTGGTTTCGTGTGCATTGTTCTTCAGATTTGAACAGAGGTCACCGAACCGCGACAAGAATTCACGACATAAGAGACTGATTTGGTTTTATCACAAGAAAGTGGTTATTGTTGTTTATAACTGGTAACTCATTGAATTGACATCTGGCGTTGACTAGATTAATACAAGCGTGGTTTCAGCTTTAAAACAAACCTGGTGCCCAAACTTCGAGGTATATTAATGTTTCTGCATTAATATCAAACAATTAATAATTTGAATCCGCTACATATTTATTGGTGCCATCCGCGTGAGGCGCTATTTCATACCTTTACTTGTCTGAGAACGTTGCGAATCATAGTTCAGTTGAATAGAATCAGTTGTTGGTGCATTTCTTGTTTGACTTTCGAAAAATTTTGATCTAAAGCTTAGTTAGGTTTACAATAAAACGAGTGTACACGGCCGTGCGCTGTGGAGTGCTGTTGTTTGAGTCCATGCCGCGCAAGTCCTCCAGCCGAGAGGGGCGCGCAGATAGTTAAGCGTTGCTGACGAAGTCAGAAATACATAGAAGAAGAATATTGTTTTGATTGAAGTGTGTTTGCAAACATTGTTATAACTGAGCGTCGCCGTACGCTTGTGTGAAATTAAAGGCCTTGTTGGCGAGTTCCTCGGTTGCTGCGTGTTCCAGCACTAAGGGCTGCGCCCTGGATTAAGTCGATTCTCTGCGTGTTCCAGTTAATTCACCTCTGATCCAGACCTTCCCTTTAGAGCAGCTGGATTAGCTACCCAGCTCCCTATAAACTGTTAAAACAAACTGTTTGACAGGGGAAGAGTGACGTTTATTGCGCATTATCTTGGTGAGTCACAGGGACTCCTTGTTGTTATTGAAGAAAACCGGTTAAATAGTGAAAACGTTGAAGTTGCCCACTGTGCAATGCCAAGTGGAAAATAAATGATCCGAAAATACTAAGACTTGATACTGTTTAGTTTAAACGTTGAACTGTTGCTAGGCCTTGGAGCCCAAAGCATGTAGCCGCCGTACTAAAGTTACATGTATGAATTAAATGCTCTGACCCGCAGCCAGAGCGCAACTGCCCAAAAGTTATCGGTGCTGACATCACCGTCCTGCAGCGCCCTGTCGTCCTTAAACGGAATTCAAATCCTAGTGATACTCTCTGCCTCCACCCAGTGGCCGATTTGGTTAACTGAGTCAGAAAGCAGGCATTCCAGCCGAGAAGGCCCCAGTGCATCTCATAGTTGGATTTAAATAGCCTTAATTCTTGATAAACGTTGTTTTTGCGTATGACTAGTTACATTTAATCCCATTTACCCACCTTTGAATAAATCATACATTGTATGACTTTAATGAGTTCTCCTTTTCTTAAAGGTAAAATTAATTGATAGGTAACTGCTGATCTTTGAATATAGACTTCAAATACTTTGATATTGCAAACTATTATTGATTTTTTTTTTGATTGGGCTAAATTACCTTTGTTTTGTATTCTATTTGATTGATTTTTACCTGTTATCTTTGATTGCCATATTGTGTATAGAATTTTTTTTTAGAAATAACTTCCATAAAAATTTTAATTCCTTTGATCTACTCTAGTTAAAGAAGCGTTTGAATTTAAATAATTGATTATGTGCCTCCTCACCTGTATAAAGATACAATCAGGAAGAATTCTAAAAGAACTGCTAACCAACCTCACTAACCAAAACACTGGTAAGATGGAGTCAACCAATGAGTTGAAAAATCCTAATTCAAGCGTGTCCACTGACACTAGCATAGATATCCGGTTCGCCACTGAAGAAGCATTAAATGAGCTGACCCAAGCTTTTATTCCTGGATACATGACAGAAATCCAGGGATCTACGGTGAAGGAACTTGACAATCTGTTAACAGACTTCACTGCTGACGCCCTAACCCAGTCCTTGAATGAAAAGGTCAAGATAAAAATGCTGGGACGAATGGCCATGATAATGTCCATCCAATTAAAACAAACACACCAACTACTAGAGAGAGCCAATAACAAATTAGATACCCGCAAACAACAAAACACCCAACTACAGGGAAAAAATAACCTTCTTGAACACCTCCTGGAAATGTCAAAACGGGACCAAGCAGAATCAGTAGCCAAATCCAAGGAATTAGCCGCTGATTCTCAAACAGAAAAGGAGGATTTAGAAAATGAAAATCATGAATTAAAACAATCCCTCCTGCAGTTTGAGCAAGAGCTCACTACTTCTCAACAACAGCTTGAAGAAGCATGAGTAGATAAAAAACACAAAACACAAACTTTGCTCTCCCAAACTACGGATGAGAATGATGACCTAAAATCCAAAAACAAAATTCTTGAGAGACATCTAGAGAAGGAACAACAAGTGAGCCAACGCTTATGCCATCAATTGGTTGTTGCTGAAAACAAAACATGCAAAATTAAACGCCTCCAAGAAAAACATGAGAAAGAAGTAGCCAAGGTTAAAAGAGATCTTGATTATTCTTTTGAAATAGGGAAGAGACACACTTCCCATGATGCCTTTTACCAGCAAACAAGAAGAGAAGCAATCCCTCCCAAGGAGGAGGAGCCCCCACTTGCCGTGCTCCATTCATACTTCCCACCTGAACCACTGAGAGCACAATATTCGCACAGAAGCTCATCACCAGTGGTGATGACCTCCTCCTATGAGAGATTTGGATAGCACGCAACATCATGCGCTTTGAACACAGTCCTGGTGGTTCTCATGATACCTCCGGCTACTTAAAGGACATCAGCTTTTATCTGCAAAGGTATCCACAGTCTACAACCCATGATAAGTTATATCTTATCAAACTAACCTCGAGTCGTGATGTTAGCAATTTCATTGAACGACAACCCAGCATAATCAGAGATGATTATGACCTGCTATGCGATGCTCTAGAGTGGGAATACAGTGATGCTGTCTCCCAATCTGGACTTAATGCAGCTATTGCTATTAAGCAAGCCTGACAGGAAGACCCACAGGCCTACTACAGACGCCTTCTTCGAGCCTACTTCGGCTCTAGAAATTAACCAGGAATGGAGAAAGACTTGAACTTCAAAACACTTTTTATCAAAAACCTCCATCCTGCTCCTAGCAGTCATCTTGGCATTTCAGCAAATCCACTCAACTCCACCACCCAACACCTACATGAACTGGCATCGTTGGGGTTTGCAAAACACAAAGAGATTCATCCAAAGAATCCTGAGCCGAGTACTGTGTTCAACATTGACACCAAACATTTGCCTCTGAGATTAGAAGGAGCCTATGATGGTGGCTCAAAGGACACCGAAAGAACTTCCTTAAGATCCTATCGACCTCAATATAGTCATGAACCATACGGGTTTCAGAAAAAAAAAACACGGCGTAACCATTGCAAGTCATCTTGGTCTGACTAAAGGCCAAATTCTATAAGGTATGAAAGGGAAAATCCTTCCTCTGCTTCCTTTGAAGATCAACCTACCCCTCAGCACAGAAGTGACTTCCGAGTGCAAAGGGGGGACATAGGTGAACGACCACACGCACAGAACGGTTACCATCGAGATTACACATCTCCTGGTCCTCCTTGGCGCAAATCCTTTAACAAGGAGAATAGAAATGGTTATGTGGAGAACAGAAATACCCTACATGAGCCCCACCTTGACACTTCAGGCCTCAACAAAAAGGACTTGGAGACACTTGAACAAGTTGCCCAAGACCTCACAGGGAAAAAGAATAGGACAGCCGATGTTTTGTCACTGACAGCTGTACAGCCAGATCCTCAGCTAGATCTGATTATTCAGAAAGAACATCCACTAAGCCCTACAGGGACTGAGCCACTCACACTTTCCAGCCCAAACACCACATGTATGGCTGAGAAACCGAGTCTTCCAGTGCAGTCTTGGTGGTTCAGCTGGACTCTAATGAGTCACCCAAGGATGATGATCCGCTCATTCCAGGTGACCCGCCCTTCTTACAATTTCTTGGGAACCTCACTAAAAGGGGGGTTGCACGAAAACCTCACTTAGCAGTCACTCTGGAAAACACCTTCAAACAGGAGGCTCTTCTTGACACAGCTTCCGACAGCACTTTAATATCTACTGCACTGCTCAACAAACTGACATCAGTGATGCAGCAGACAGGCAAACAGCTTACACTGCATCCATGCCCGCTGAAGATTCAACCTTACGCTCTTACAGGGACCATTATTACAGCCATGGCTTTGATCCATATGTCTATTGGTCCAATAAAGTTTGTTCATCCAGTATATGTGTCATCCCTGGAAACGGTTCCTCTATTGATAGGCCAAGACCTAATTGCTTGGAACCAGTAATAGACCTCAAGCATTTCAGAATCTTGGCACAGGTCCGTGACCCTGTGCCCCTCCCGCACCACCAGCCCACAGAGGTCCAATGCCGCACCCTTACCGTTGTGGCGCCCTTCGACCTCACTAATCAGGCTGATCCATTGACCAAACAAGGCGCCATCCTGGGCCTGCCTGTACATTCGATCCAGAACTGGTTGGAACATTTTTATGGCATTTGCAAATCATTGTGCTGTATCATGTGCCTACTATCGTATGGCTCCAACGCCCTCACTCTCCTTTAGTCGTGGTGCCCCATAGCCACAGGGGGGGGGTAATGATGACGTAGGCCCATGACCCTCCACGCGCAAAACACAGGCGAATCAAAACTACACACAACACTCTTCAACAAGTGGCATACAGGCCACATAGGAAGAACGATCTAACAGATTATAACCAGAAAGCTTCCCACCAAAAGTTCCCAAGTGGGGGACAAGCCCACTAAAGAACACAAAATAATTCATTAGTGGTTATTAGTCATTGTGTTGTTTTGTTGTTTGATTTTGTGAACTATTCACTAAGTGGGGGACACTCAGACCATCCATCAAAGTTAATTAAAGTATGATAATGATACGACATGGTACCATCTTGGATCTGAACAATCTGAGCAATGTTGAAATTTCTGACTTCCTCAGTAAACAGGTGGTACAGTGATAAAAGTAACCTTATCTGAATTTAGCATGAAGATTGTTCAAACTATTAGTTTAAAGATAATAGAGAATATTAAGGAGTCGGTTTAGAAGTCCAGGCTCCAATTCAGTTTATTTTGTAGGCATGATTTAATGCAGGCATCACTGTAGTAACTTTAAAAGTCTAGGTTACGTGCTGACATTCTGAATATCTTATCTCTGCTTTCTAAAAGCTCAATTTGATAATCAACAGAGGTATTACCAGCTTGAAAACTGTTTGGTGATGATGTCACAAAACCAGAACTTTTTGAGATCATACAATTAGATTTTAAGAAACCTGAAAAGAATTTTTCTTTCTCTTTCCCTTTTCTTTTCTCCTTAAGTTTTTCTTCAAAAAATATACATACACACATACATATAGGTAACAAAGGTTCCTACTGACTAAGGTGGGTTACCTTAGTCAGTAGGAACCTGACTGATTGATTATAGTATGTCATGGCAAATTTGTTTGTTTTACCAAACCTAGTGCTATCTTTTTACTAGGCTTACTTGTTGTCCATCTCTCGCCAGATATTTTTCCTTTTGATTTATAAGTTTGGTTGCTACTAGTTAACTGAAATGTTGCTACAGTCGTAGCACTTCAATGTGTCAGCCTTTACGGCAATCTGTTTGCATTTTCAGCGATGTATCACCGGGTTTTTAGCGCGTTGGAGCTGTGTTGCGTCTATTTGGCCTAGGTGGTGATCAGCCCCCACACTGGCCTTTATAAGGCTGTCTTATACTTATGTTATATAGGCTCATGTAGAGCTATGTCACAATGCCTCCGTGGTGTAATGGTTTGTTTATTGTTAACAGCCTTGACGTGTCAATTTTTTACCCCGGATTCGAACCCCGGTGGAAGCAGGAGTTGTAATTACTGAACATTTTT